>NW_027531000.1:364920-449039 GCF_008692635.1 Crocuta crocuta | reverse complement strand
GTTGTTGTTGTTGTAGGTGCAGAGCAATACCACTGGAGATGGTGCCACGCTGGTGCTGTAGTGGGTCTCACCCTCTTCAGGGTAGAGGTGGACTACATGAAAAGGCCAACTCCCCAGTCGCACCCGCACACGCCCTTAACCCTCCCCAAGTACAGTCAGATCGTATGCCGAAGCCTTGGGGGGTTGCGTGGTTCAGAGATACCGTAAATCATATGACTGGGAGAGCAGAAGTCTTCCAGATGGGGCAGGAAGCGGGCCTGGCTTTATTTTTAAAGGCACATCAGTGGTATCACTCCCAGAGGGGAGAGGGACTTGTCTTGGGAAAGTGCCGCCAAGTGCAGAAGCCGCTTCCCGTCTGCTGGGACCACAGAGCTGGCGGGAGCTGGCACAGGAAGGAAGCGCGGGGGACGTCCCTTCTGTGCCCCCACCGCCCCCCCCAGGATGGCAGGAGGGCCTGGTGCCCACGCACCTGTCTTCTGTCCTCTTGACACAGCAGCACAGCCTGGAGTCAGAGGAGACCTGCGCTTGCCTGCTGGTGAGCTGGGTGACCCCAGACCAGGACCTGGCATCTCTGTGCCTGGTTTAGCAGGTGCCTTCTCCGGCATGCTAGAGAGCACTGGGTGAACGAGGCTCTGCTCCTTGGAGAATGCCCAGTTTTGTCGTGTCATACTGCCTGAGGAACCAAGAGCTCTGTTTACCCATTTGGTGACCACTGTAGTCGTCTTCAGTATAAGCAGGGGGACTGGCCGGGCCCCGCAGCAGCCGCGGGCCGACGTGACTGTGGGACGGGCAGGGGCACGAGCCCCCTCTGAGTGCGCAGAGTTGGGTCTGCCTCTGATCGAATCACAGATGTGGGGTGTAGCCCGGGTGGGTGCCGAGAGGAGGGCGTTCTCCAGGGGACTGTCCGGAGAAGCCCTCTTCCCCAGGTATCCGTACCCCTGCTTCTGTTCTGAGGCCCTATCACACACCGAGGAGGCGTGGGGGACAGGGACTCCCGTCTGGGCTCTGGTCCTAGCCACGCTGCCTCCTGCTGCGTTCCGATGCCCCAGCATCCCCGTGTGTACGATGGGGACCGTAGCAGTATCCATTCTTTGGTTTGTCATGAGGGTTAAATGAGATGGCCAGAGCCTGGCCCCCGGTAAGCGCTCACACACTGTTGCATTTGAGATCACTCTTGCTGCTATTGCGGCCCCGCTACTCTGTGTCTGCAGAGAAAGAAGTGCAGTGCGCCTCCCTGGTAGATGAACAGCAGGCTCCGCTGCCCCGTGCAGCCCAGTCACATGTGGGAACCGTTTCCGGGAGGCTGCAGGGGCCCCAGGGCACCATTCCAGGCTTCAGCTACAAAGGCCCTTTGAAGTCTTTACCACCTGGTGCAGGCTCTGGGCTCCTGCCCCGAGACTCAGGATTCGCGGGGTCCAGGAGGACACTCTAGAACCCAGNCGCCTCGGACTGTCACGTAGCCTCAGCGTTTCTACGCTTACGGATCAAGTCCCAGAGTTCAGTGTCTAACTAGGGTTGGGTTAACAGCTTTGCAAAATAGCAATTTAATTTATTTACATAATAAGCACAGGAAAATAGTGTGCAAAAGAGAGTGGGGGGAAATCCCGTTGTCATCCTACTGTGTCCAAGAGGAACGTGCGAGGGTATTTCCCATCTGTTTTCTGCCGGCATCTCTGGGCGAGCGGCAGGCATGGGAGTCAGTCAGCAGTGCGCCCTGCCTCCTGCCCTAGATTACGGTGTGGACAGAATCCTGAGTGTCCGAGGCTGACGTGGGAGGGCAGCCACGAGGACATGAGGTTGTTTTTGGAGTTGTGAGTCCGGGTGCACGTACAGGTTTGCCGTGCCCTCTGGAAGGAGGGTGTTGCCGTTGGTGAGCCAGAACGGTGTGAAGCCAAGAAGCAGTTCCCACTGTGTGTGAGCACAAGTCCTCTCTGGGTTTCTGTCGGTTGCAGAAACAGGTGGTGAGGTTCCTACGTCGTTCCTAAAAATGAATGTCTTCAAGTCCTGGTTGGTGAGGGCTCCCGGGGGCAGAAACCACTGTAGCCCATGACAGAGGTGTTTGCTGGTCGGAGATTTTCAGGTGAGCCCTGTGCCCACACCCCTTCCCCGCTGCTGACCAGTATTTAGTGTGGAGAGTGGTGCTTGCTCTGCGCAGTGCAGTAGCTGTACCCCGTCCCAGGGCAGGGAGTGGGGCTGTTTCCACCCCACCCTCTTGGTGCTGTGACCTCAGTGTGAGGAGAACCACCCATTGCGGCTTCTTCAGACCGTGCCCGAGGAGCTGGGGGGACTCCCCTTGGTGAAAGGTTCTGGGATCTGAGCCTGGCCTTAGGGGGTGCTCTGACCACTGTGCGCCTCACTGCCACCACCACCTGTCCACCTTGCTCACTTTTCTTGCAGGCCTTCCTTCCTGGGACAGTCTGTGCTGGGAGCTTCTCGTAAGGTACCTTGGTTTCCCTCCCTGCTGCCCTCGAGGGACAGAGACAAGTGGGCACAGGCCCGGACACATGGACCTTGACAGTGGTGATTGATTTAGGGGAAGATAAAGCTGAAAGAATTGAGCAGCCATGTTGGCCTTGGCCAGAAGAGACACACTTTGCTTTCCTGCTCTGGGGGTGTAGGTGGGACTCTCAAGTGGAAGTAGCCCATGGTTCTTTCAGGACAGATTACCTCCTTCCGGTCATGGAACCGACTCTCCAAGCATCGGCCAACCCCGAGGGGTCCCCACCAGCGTTAGAGGGCACCGCCTTTCTCCCTGGGCCGTGCCGTCCAGATGTGGTTTGTAGGTCTTCCTCAGGTCAGCAGTGTCTGAGAGGACCTCTCTTGGTTGAGTTCCTCACCCCCCTTCCCCCCGTGGCCCAGGAATGATGCGGACCATGCGTAGACCTGCTCCTCACTGCTGCTGGATGTGGGAAGGGCGGACGGACCGTTGGACCGCGGCACCATCAGTACAGCTCTCCCACCTTTGCCAACCCAGCTAATCAGTGCATGTGTTTGGGGTTGACTTGTAGGGAATGCACAGTTAACCGAGAAGTCCATTTTCTTAGCCATTTTCTTTTTAGATACGACAGCTTTTCTATCTAATAAAGGTAATTCCAGATTACACCTTGAATTTCTTCAAAAAAAATTCTTTTTAATTGGATAGTTGGTCTTGCCTCTGCATTTTTTTTCTGAGTAACATTTTTTGTTCAGATCTGTGGTGGTGAATGTAGGAGACTGAACTAAAGTTCAGTTGTAAATCATTTGATTATTCAACAAATATTTATCGAGCACCATTTATGTTCCAAGCACAGTATTGGGTGCGAAAGAAATAGCAGTAAAGAGGATTGGCTACAAATTCTAATTAGTTTCTAATGATGTAGTGACCATGGGACTACTTAATACCTTAGGAGGCTTTGTTTTGATCTGTTTATAATTAATAGGCTTGTAGAGCACTTTTAGGTTTACAGAAAAATTGAATCGAGAATCCAGAGACTTCCTGTATACCTCGTCCTCTGGTTTCTACTATTAACATTCTGACTTAGTCTGGTAAATTTGTTGGAACGGATGGGCCAGTATTGATACCTGATTAACTAAACCTCTGGTTGACATTAGGGCCACCTGTTGTACATTCCGTGGACTTCTGCAAATATTTCACGACTCGTATTTAGCATTACAGTTTTATTCAGAGTAGTTTCACTGCCCTGAAAATCCCGTGTTTCCACCTGTCTGTCCTTCTCTCCCCATAACCTCAGGCAAGTCTTGATCTTTTTATTGACCCCATAGTTTTGCCTTTTCCAGAATACCCTATATTGGAATCATAAATTCCAAGATAGCCTTTTCTGATTATCTTCTTTCACTCAACCATGTACATTTCCTTAGGAGGTTTTCTTTTGTTTGTTTGCACATGTAAAACTGGAATGCAGAACCTGGTAGTTTGGATGGGAATCCTGATGACTTATAGTCAATTAGGGGGTGGGTCACTCTAGACTTCTTCACAGGCCGTGGTTGCTGACTGTTGACCATGCTTAACTTCCTTCCTTCAAGATCTTCGACTTGCAGCTCTATATGTGAAAGGTGGGGGAACCAAGTGGGGTCTGCTGCATCGAGGTGCCGGGGGCCACCCACTCCCATGGGGATGAGACATCGGGTCTTCTTTGCAAGGAGTTAATCAAAACAGTTCGTTGAAGACCCCAAGGGGACAGAGACCCTAAAGGAAGTGAAAGGGTCAGGAGGATGGTTGACACAGCCCAGTCCTGCCTTCAGAAGGGTTGACCCCGCCTGGCGGAGGCTGTTTATCCCGCCACTGGGCCGCTCTTGTTTTTTATCCGATCTCCACCTGAATAAACAGATCGGGAACGTCATCTCCAGCCAGGCTGAGAATCTGCCAAAATTCCCCAGGGAACTGATGATTCACCAGCAGCGGCCGGGGGAATGAGAAGAAGAGAGAAAGAAACCTGCTTCTTCTGATTCTCATTTCCTGTCCAGCAAACACCCTAGGCAGGGCCGTTTCTTAGGCGTCACTCATTTCTTAAAGCAAATGATCACTTTATGTAGTAGAAAGGATGGTTTGGTTTTCATTCTCAACAAGGTGAATGTGAAGCAGGCTGGTGAGAGGGTGAAGCTTTTGGACTATTATTCAGAGAGGGGAAACTCCTCCACATTTGCCGAGGAAAGCTCTTCTGCACTCGTTCTTTTTAAAACCTCCTTATCTTCTTATTTCAAGTGGCTTATGGTGTTCTTCCCAGGAAGAATAATTGCCAGGGGAGTGACGGGGGAGGCCGCACATGTTGTGCATCTCGATCTGAGTGGTAGGCACACGGCTGAACGCACTGGTAAAAATGCCAAGCTCTGCCCTTGGAGTTGATGCACTTCTCCATATGCCTGCCTGTGCGGTGGCCCTAAAAAACATTTACAAACAGACGAGCTGCCACCACTGGGCCAAATGGCCTGTTTGGTGGTGCTGTCTTTTCAGCACAGGAGAAATGATCATTTTCATCCGTGTTCTTGAAATGATGAGCGTCTTCTGGTGCACAGCCACCCCCCACAGGTAAGCATCAGGGCCTCTCTGGCCTGAGCTGAGTCCTATGCTAAGTTGGTAATGAGGTCACTAGTTGTCTCAGCTTCTGTGGGTTCCATGTATGGGCTCTAGAATCACATGGCAGACCCTCAGCAGCACGGAGGGGTATGTACCCATGTGGGGCCGTAGGTGCAGCGGTGCAGAGCCGTAACATGAGGTATGTGGCACCACATGGTGGGCATCTTGCACTCAGAGCTGCAGGGTGTGGAGTGTAAGCATGCCACTCAGGATCCCTGTGGTGGATGTGACACGGGGGCAGGACTTACCCTCTCACCCCTCATTTCAGGGCTAGATTGGGTAAAACTATTTCTTAGCCAGAAGTTTAAACAGAGAGAGATCTGGAATTAGAATTTTGCTGATTTTATTAAGTAAGACATACTGAAAGTTTGATATTGAGATAATATGGAAGATATGCTTTTATTAGTGAGAATCCATACTCTGGGAGTTGGCAGTGTGGATTTCTGGGAGTCACTGTAATTCTCTGGAAGAGCAGAAGGGTGTGCCTGCTTAGATGGGAGAACTTTGTGTTGAGCAGCTTCAATGTGTCTGCCTAATTGGAAGAATTAGAGTAAGAATAAACAGTGAAGATTGCTTTTTTTTTCCTTCAAGTTCACCCTTTTTGCCTACTTGTCTCCACTGGCCACAGTCAGGATCCCTGGTTGTCTTTGGAGAAAGATAATAATGATGAAGACTTAGGTCCCACTTAACTTCCTTAAGACGTAGAAAAGACATCAGTGGGAAAAGTTCTAATTAGCGATGTCTGACATGAGCACTGGAGGAAAAGTGGGAGGGTCCTTTGCTGTAGGGAGGCATTTACTGCCATTTTGTAAGTAGTTAAACCAGAAGCAGACAGTGATTTACCAAAATGAGTTCCTAAGCTTCATCAGAGCTAGAAATGGAATCTGGGGGACTCCCCACACCAACCCAAAGTAGTTGCTATAGTGTAGACCAGGGGACAGGTAAAAGATAGGTAGTGGGCCAAATGTGGCCCACAACTTCGTTTTGTAAATAAAGTTTTATTGGAACAGCCACACTCATTCATTTACATATTGTCCTATTACACTCCAGCATCAGAGTTGAATACTTGTGACAGAGAATACATGATGCATAAGCCTAAAATATTTACCATCAGGTCTCTCCTAAGAAGTTTGCAGACCCCTGGTGTGGACAATAGGGGCATAACTTCAAGAACCAGCTGCAATCCATTTGACCCACCTTGACCCTGCTTCCTTTGATCTCCTTGCCCTTTCTAGTGGCTGTTGTCAGTGACATGAGGTCTTTTTCACCACCAATGGGAATACCTTAGAAACCAGGCTTTCCAGAACTGTAGTGGAACAATCACTTGTGATAAAAAGTTTTGAATGTTGGTTTCAAATGCCTTGTCTGTTTTACCGTCCAATTTAACATCAGCTCTGAAAATGTAGCCAAGTGGAGAGAGCTTATCTCGCCTGTTCTCTGCCTTTGAAGACTGATTTTATTTTTGAAGCCTTTAACAGGTGTTGGTTTACTAGACATCTGCCATATTGAGTTCTCCTCGCCCCAGAGGGCAGCCTGAAGGGTAAACCCCACAGGTGGAGGCAAATACTTGTGATGGGCCCTGCACAGCCTTAGAACCGTGCTGATTTGGTTTAGCGGCAGAGAAAGGCTGGACATTCCTCTCCAGCTCTCTATCCCCTGAGAATAAATGTAGCCGTTCCTTCCTCAAATACAGGTCCTTAAAGACTTGATCTCAAAGGAGCTATTCTCTTCCTTCCATCATAATATCCACGCATAAGCACTTTGGCTTCCTCTGCCTTGTCTGCGGAGATGGGGCCGCCCAAAGCCCCCTGCAGCTTTGCGGCTCATGCAGGACTCCAGGAAGCTGGTACAAAAGCTAGGCCTCACCAAAGCCGGTTCATTACCTGGAGCCGTGTGAAGTGACCAGGAAGTAGCCAGCTGGCGTTCGGAGCTAGCCAAACTCTGCTGAAGGTTTATGGATTGAATCTGGGACAAGGTACTTAAACTTCTGCCGGGAGGGCCTCTCACGTGGCCTGCTGGACCGTTCTGTTCTCCTGAGTTTGCGTTCTGGTTCTTCTTGCCTCTCAGCCGTGTGTGACCTCGGGAGAATCCTTACAGGATCTCTGAGCTTCCGTCTCTTCAACTATGATGCACGGAAAATATGGGTACCTTCCTCTTTAGATTGCTGTGGGGTTTCCCTGAGGTGTCGCCCAGGGCCTGCTGCGGTTAGGTGTGGAGTCACTGGTCAGCGCCTACTAAAAAGAACTTGAACAAGGACCCAGAAGTTAGAGGAGTGTGGACCTTGTTGGGAACTGGGCAGCTAGGGAAAGGGGTGACATGGTAACGATTTCCATGTGTGCACGTGAAATTAAAAGCATGGACAGTTGCTTGAAAGTGGACCACCTGATGGAATCAGGGCAGCAGACACATTTTCACTGCTATCTCCGCCCAAGGAGGTAGGAGGGCTTCTTCTGAACGCTGGCCGTTGGCTCTAACCTTTAGGCTGGGTGCGTGGAGGGGGTGGCTTGGACAGGCCAGCCTCCCCCGGGGTGGGGAGTGGGCAGGGTAGAGTTTGGCGGGCTGGGTTGGGAGTGTGCACATAACCCATGCTCACTGCAGGAGTGAGGAGGGGTGTGATGCTTGGGGACCCATCGGGTTTCTAGCAGTGGAGTCCTGCAGACGCTTTCGTCTGGGACTTACTTGGAGGCACAACTACCCCAAGACAGCCCGGCCTCCCAGCAGCCGGGCCTGACGCTCTCCTGCTGGAGCCCGCTTGCTTCATGCACACAGCTAAGAGGGAGAGCCCTGGACTGGCACGTCGCTCCTGAGAGAGGAGTCCGGCCTGCCTACTTGCCGAGAAGGGCAGAGGAGTAGACAGGCTCCAGTCATTCATTCATTTTATCCATTCTCTTGCCGAAGCACCTCCCCCAACAAGACCCTGAGCCTGGCTCTGAGGATACAAGGGTGACTAATAAACACAAGAATGAGTTTTATTGAGCAACTGCTATGTGTCAGGTCACATCACCCTGGGGCATAGGAACTTCACACGTTGCTTTATAGATGAGGCTCTTGAGGTTCATGCCTGGAAGTTGTGCAACCGGGTTTGAACTCAGGCAGGGCATTGCTCATAGCCTGTTTGGTGCTGGGTTCCAGCCCAGGGAGAACCCCTGGCCGTGGGTGGAGTTGCCACAGTCCACGGAGACCTCTCACACGATGCGATTCTTGTGCTGAGAAGGAGGGGAGGCAGCGTCCATGGGAGCCCAAGCTGTGTGATCAGTTTGCCAGAGTCACAGAGTTCAGGAAGAATGTGCTCAGGGCTCTGGGCTGGAGTGTGGAGCAGAGAGACCGGTCCAGCGGGGTCAAGGCCGTGCCTCCTGGGCAGCTGGGAACAGCGATGTGGAGCCCCCAGGACCCCTGGAGCCGCTCTGGGCCAGGTCTCTGGTGTTGTCTGGGCCCTGCTACCGCAGGGCGGTTGACAACGTTTCTTTCCTTCGCGCTCCCTGACTGAACTCCTCTGCGGGAGTAAACATTTTCTTCTGTTTAAATGCTGGTGAGCCTCAACTCTCTGCAACTCAGAAGTGTAACCTGTGTTCATTTTGTATGAGTCCTTCAGCACATATTTACTGAGCACTTGTTATGTGCCTCACACCATTCCAGCAGCTGGAGACACACTGGTGGACGAAATGGACCAATATCTCTGCCGTCTTTCAGTCACATCCTAGTGGGAGAGAAGATGTCAATTAAACTAGAAATAAACATATTACTAGATATATTAGGTGGTAATTATAGCTTTTGAGAAAAACACAGCATCAAGATAGCAGAAGGGGTGTGTGTGTGTGTGTGTGTGTGTGTGTGTGAGAGAGAGAGAGAGAGAGAGATGGGGTGAAGGAGCCTGTGGGTTTAGAGAACGTGGCCAGTGATGTTTGAATAAACGGGAAAAGAAGGAGCCTGTGGGTTTAGAGAACGTGGCCAGTGATGTTTGAATAAATGGGAAAAGAAGGAGCCTGTGAGAGAACGTGGCCAGTGATGTTTGAATAAATGGGAAAAGAGTAAGGGTAGGACATCTTGGGGTCTCAGGGGGAGGAGCATTCTACACAGAGGGAAAGGCAAGTGCAAAGGTCCTGAGACGGGTGTGTGCCTGCACATCTGAGGGACAGTGTGGGGTGGTATGTGAGGTGGAGGGCGGTGTGTGGCAGTCACATGGGCTTTGGAGACCATTAGGAGGACTTAGTGACGCAAGGGTCCCTTTTGAGTTTTAGGCGGTGGATTCTTATAAACTAACTTCGGGTTTTTTTTGTTTGTTTTTTAAATCATGATAAAATATACATAAAATTTACCATCTTAATGGTTTTCAAAGTGTTCAGTTCAGTAATGTGTCGCACACTCTCTTTGTGCAACTCCTTTCCAGAGCTTTTTCCACCTTGCAAAACTGAAACTCTGTACCCATTCACACCTCCCCATTCCTGCCTCCTCCAGCGCCCCGCAAGAGCGCCCAGCAAGAACTATCTCCTTTCTGCTCCAGTGAATTTGACTCTTCAGATAACCCCAAGGTGTGGAACCAAACAGCATTTGTCTTTCTGTGACTGGCTTTTTTCTCACTTCATAGTGCCCTCAGGATTCACCCAGGTTGTAGCTCAGGCCAGAAGTTCTGTTTTAAGGCTGTAGAGTCATCCATGGTCCATGTATAGGGCACTGTGTTCATCCACTCATCCCTCAACCCACATTTGGCTTGCTTCACCTTTTGGGTATTGTATGTCATGCTGCTCTGAATGTGGGTGTACGTGTATGTCTTTTATTATTTTTTTTTAATGTATACTTTTGAGAGAGTGTGTGCATGCTCGAGCAAGCACACGGAGGGGCAGAGAGAGAGGGAGACACAGAATCCAAAGCAGCCTCCGGGCTCCAAGCTGTCCGCCCAGAGCCCGACGCGGGGCTCGAACCCACGGACCGTGAGATCATGACCTGAGCCGAAGTAGGATGCTTAACTGACTGAGCCACCCAGGTGCTCCTGCAATGTGTCTTTGAGATGTACTTTCAGTTCTTTGGGATATATAACCAGAAGCAATACTGCTAGATCATGTAATAGTTCTTTATTTTTTTGAGGAGCCACCATGCCATTTTCTTCAGCACTTTGGGTGTCTGTTTCCCTACATCCTTGTAGACATCGTATGGGTGTGAGGCAGTTTCTCACTGCCTTGCCCTAATCAGTGATATTGAGCATCTATTCTCTGTGCTCAATGGCCATTCGTACATCTTTGGAACAATATCTGTTCAAGTCCTTTAGCCATTTTTTAATTGGGTTGCTTGAGTATTTTGGTTGTTGAATTGTAGGAGTTCTTTTTATATTGTAGATATTAATCCCTTGTCAGATACATGATTTTCAAATGTTTCTCTCCCATTTCTTGGGATGCCTTAAAGGATCTCTCTGGTTACTGAGTGGGGAGTGGTCCATGTATGGACAAGGATGGAAGGCATAGCCACTAGCCTGCTAAGCAGGATATTTTAATATTTGTAAACTAGGATATTTATGATCACTGATGCAGACCCCTGCTGTCATCTCCAGCTCCCACAGGCCCCTCTCTTCCTCTTCCTCTTGTGTCTGTGTTGCTGCCCTGTCTGTCCTCGACCATGGTGACATGGAGTCCCTGGTCCCCAGGATGGCCTGGGAGGCTTCTCCTGGTCACCTTTCTCTCCCTAGGGTCCACTCCTGCCCCCAGAGCTGGACCCCGCAAGCTGCTCTGGGCACAGTCCAGCACGGCTCCTGGCACGTTTCATCCACCCTGCCTGGGACACTCTCACTCCCACGCTCTGTTGTGCCTCATCCCCATGGCTGCCTCTTGGGCCAACTGGGGAGCTCTGTACAGCGTGTGAAAGAGCCCCATCCTCATTACAGCAGCCTTCCTCGGAGGGGCCCGGAGTCCCTGAATAAGCAGACCGGCAAGAAAGACAGAGAAAGGTATAAGATGAAAAGGCAGAGACTGAGGAGGGAGACGGGCGCAGTGAGAGAAGCGTGGGGGGAGGGTGGGGGGAGCGCACAGCTGTCCCTGTGCCCCTTGCTCTGTGCACAGCCCCTTTTTGCTCCACTTTGGGCCACACTGGGGCTCCTTGCCTGCTTTTCTCAGATCCTCTCTTCCTGGCTCCCTGGTCCTGCATTCACAGTTCCTGGACAAGGCTCAGCTCTGCTGCCTTTTTTTCTTGTTCTTTCTTTCCCATACTNTGAAGTGCCCATCTCTATTAAACACATAATAAAGAACTCAAAGGAAGTAGCTTCTGGGGGGCGGGGGGAGGGTATGAAGGGAAAAGTGGCTTTTCATTCTGGGGATACTTGCCCGTGTCTGGAGCTGTGCCCTGTAAATGGGCGTTGGGTTCAGGGCCTGGGAGAGTTGTGAAAACACAAAGGGGTGGACAAGAAGCTCCGGAGCTTCTGGGAAAGGGAGCCTTGTTTATGCCTGCTGGAACCGACTTGGCCAAGTGTTTGTTTAAAAGAGATGCCACTTGGTAAGCGACGCCTGGCTTACTTGTGTTGTGTTCAAGAATGCTTTGATTGGCCGGGGACCCTGACAGTGATCACGAAGAAACCGGCCCCCGCGAGGGCCTGGAGCCGGAGCCCCGGGGGCCAGCACCACCCCCCAGCACATTCTGAAGTATCTGAATATTGGGATGAGGGCTGCAGGGGGTTGACTCTGCCCGACGGAGCCACATCCACGGTGGGACACCTGTGTCCTCCGGCCTTGGTCCGCGTCTCTTGTCTTTCTCCTGATTAATCAGTACCCGCTGGTTGGTTAGATGGTGGGTTTTTCAGAAGGAGGACTCCGTGTGCAAATAAGTTACGGTGGTAACGTGCCTCCCTGTGCGGGGGCTCAACACTCCGAATGCTTAGGTTAACTAATACCGCTTTGGTGTGGTTTGCCATACGCCTGAAATAAGGGGTGGTGGCCCCATCTTCCATTAAGGAAAGCGAGGAACAAAACTGTCCAGGGAGTAGGGTCGGGAGGGTCAGAGGATTCAATTCCAGTTAGACTGAGCACCAAGCCCCTGTTGCCCTTAGCTTGTCAGAACTGTGTCATTTAAAAAAATTACCTGTGCCTGTCTTTACGCCTGGCAAAACGTGAGGCGCGTCGTGATACGTTAAGTTGGGTTAGACCTGAACTTCGGGCTCTGCTGCCTCCAGCCTCCTAAGTAATGGGGCGGGGCTTCGTCCTCAGGTGCTCAGTGAGAACCACCCCAGGAGCTGGCTGCTTCCACCAGGCACATTCTTTTTTTTGTTTTGTTTTTGTTTTTGTTTTGTTTTTTTCTAGGAGAGAGAGAGAGAGACAGCGTGAGCAGGGGAGGGTCAGAGAGAGAGGGAGTCACAGACGGAAACAGGCTCCAGGCTCCGAGCTGGCAGTCAGCACAGAGCCCGATGCGGGGCTCGAACCCACGAACCGCGAGATTATGACCTAAGTGAAAGTCGGACGCTCAACCGACTAAGCCACCCAGGCGCCCCAGCCACCAGGCACATTCTTTATGGGAAGGTGCCCTGGTCAGTTCTGAGTTGCGGTGTCTGCGTTCTCTGCACAGCAGTGTACATTACCCCTGAGTTCTTCTCCTTGGGGAGAGCAGCCTAGGCTTTGAACTTGGGTTGACCAACTTGTCATCGACAGAGATTATAATACTCTAGCACCAGCCAGCAGGTGATAACTTCACAGCAAGAAGAACGGGAGACCTCATTTTAAGAGTGCTTCCTCCATTAAAAGAAGTTTTTTTTAAAAAAAAAAAAAAAGGCAGGGAGGTACACCTGGGTGGCTCAGTCAGTTAAGCGTCCAACTGGCTCAGGTCATGGTCTTGCTGTTTGTGGGTTCAAGCCCCGCATCATACTCTGTGCTGACAGCTCAGGTCCTGCAGCCTGAGTCAGATTCTGTGACCTCCCCTCTCTCTGCTTCTCTGCTGTGCACATTCTGTCTCTCTCTCTCTCAAAAATAAACAAATATTCAAAAAATTTTTTAAAAAGAGTGCCACTGCTTTTATAATTTTCTGAATGAGCACAACAGGGAGGAAGGCATGTGAAGGAAGCAGCGGGGGAAATACTGGTTCCTTTGCAAAAAGACCTGCTCAGGCACTGTTGTCCCTTTGTGCATTTCAGGCAACACAATAAGATTCGCACCGTGGAGGGGAGTCAGCTGAAGGCTTACCTTTCCCTGGAAGTGCTGGACCTGAGCTCGAACAACATCACGGAGATCCGCAGCGCCTGCTTTCCGCCGGGGCTGCCCATCAGGGAGCTGTAAGTGCCCGGGCCCCGCTGTCCGCACCCGTGTGTCCTCCTCCACCTCGGCATGCCTGGGTCTCTGGGTGTGGGCACACCTCGGCCTCCCGGGCCAGTCGCCTCCCATGGGCGCACGTGTAGAGCGTTTCCTGAGCTGAGCGAGAAGCACTCCTCTGACGGCAGAGATGGAGGTGGAGGCAGGGAGAGCTTGTGAGGGAGCCTCGCACACCCCCAGCCGGGAGGAGGGTCTAGCCCCGGACACAGGGCTGTCTTGGAGCCCTGTCTCCGGGAGAGCTTGGAGAGAAGAGTTGGGGCTCCTTAGACAACGGCACTGCGGAGAGACCACCCTGCTGAGGCTGAAGTGGTAGGTGCTGATCTTGTCACACCGACCCCTGAAGCCTGGCGTCAGGTCTCTTCGAGGAGCCATGGGCTCCCTCCTGCGGCTTCCCAGGACCCGCTCTCTTCGTTGGTCTGTGGCTGGTTTCCGCACCCTCGTACCCCTTCTCACACCCGGCGGATGGTAGCAGGGAGGCCAAACCATTAAGGCCTGTTGACCTTGCTGCTTGTGGGAGAAAAGTGGTGCTTTGGGGAAGAAACGAAAAACCCAGGTTCCAGAGATGTCTTCACATGACAGGGTTTTCATTTTCTGTCTTCTTACTGATCCTGAGTCAATTTGGAGGTTGTTCATGAGGCTGGTTGAGGGTCGCTAGGACCCCTCAGGTCAGGGAGGCCAGGCCCTGGCACACAGATTTTCCAGGACCCCAAGGAGAAGGAAGCGATTTCTTTCTAAGGCTGCGTCAAGGCACCAGAGTTGGAAACGGGAGGCCTTGACCTCTGTTATACCCGTGTGCCAGTGCTCAGCCCCCACTCGGGGCTTTGCAAAGGTGTCCAGCACTCCCTTCCTTGGGACGAAGAAACCAGCGACTACTCGGCTGAATCGTGGTGACCTCCCTCCACACGAAAGCAGCGGGGACTTTCTGTTTTGGCAGCTCCTGGCCGCGGCCTGTCTTCATCACACAGACTGTTCTTCTGTAATGGGGAGTGTTAAGAACAAACAGTCCAGGCCTATTTGCACAGAATCCTCATGTGCCCTGTCCTGGGCCACTGCCTGGTGGGGAGGCGAGAAGTGCCTCCTCCGTCCCGTCCCTCCCCTCCCCTCCCCTTCTCTGTCACAGCAAACTCTCTCTGGTCTTTCTCCTTGAGCTACAAAAAGCAGCATTTGTCCAGGGAAGAAGGAAAGAGAGGTAGTAGCAGTAACTTTTGGTAGGAATAGCATGTCATTCCTCCCCTTTCTCTCTCTCTCTTTTTTTTAATTATTAGTTGATATAATTTATACACAACAGAATGCCCAGGTACAACCTAGTATACTGCGGTGGGTTTGAGGGGAGGTGCCCTTTACATACACAATCCCCTAAGTGCACTTCCTGCTGAAGAATTAAAGGGACCCTGTGCAGGGGTCCTTAATTAGTGTTTCTCTGATATGTTTCAGATGGTTAAAATGAATCCATTTATACACATTTATGCGTGTGTATAAATATGTAAATGTGTATATATACATATCAAGTTGTGCAGTGAGACCCACTTTAAAATTTAAGACTGTTTCCCTAAATTATTAAATGCATTCTGACCTTGCCTGGAAGTTGATATTCTGATTCCTATGGCTTTTCTTACCAACCTTGAACCCTAACTCTTGGGTGGCGGGTGCTGAGGGATGCCTGTGGGCAGCCCTGGAGATGGCCGGGGTGCGAGGGTGCTGGGGTGGAGGTGACTGATGTTGACCCCTCCCACCCTCCAGCAGAAGTCACTGGCCCCAGGCACCGTGTGCTCTGGGCTGAAGTGACACTTGCACCAGGGCCTAAACTGGGGGTCCCCCATGTCGCCTGGCCCCCCCATCTGGGAGTTCAGATGACCAATGTGTCACTAGAACCCAGTCTCCGGGGATGCTTTCGCTTCTCCCCAACTCAGGCAGCTCCAGTGTCTAACGGGGTGAGGAAAGGCCCATTCTGACCACTACATTTTCTGTCCTCTGTCTTTCCAGCAACCTGGCAAGCAACCGCATCGGCACCCTGGAGTCGGGAGCATTCGATGGCCTATCCCGGTCACTGGTAGTGCTTCGCTTGAGCAAGAACAGGATCACCCAGCTTCCTGTGAAAGCATTCAAGTTACCCAGGCTGACGCAGCTGTGAGTATAGAAACCTGCACTGTAATTAAGGTTAGCCAGACTCTGCGCAGGCGGCTTTGGCTTTCCCCGCGGACCGCGTTCTAAATGTGGCCCTTCCTCTCCCCCCACCCCTCGCTGTCAGGCTTTGCGTACACCCTCGTTAATGGCCTTGTGGCGACACCTAATAAAAGCAAATTAGAAGCTGGGTCTGGAGCCCGTGGGCTGCCTTAGGTTGCTGAGAAAAAGATCCACTGAGGATATATGTGCTGGTCCTCATGGGCACTTTGCAAATGAAATGAGGAATCCTGCTGGTGAGCTGATGTAGGCTGTGTGGCTCCGATTATTTGTCTTGGGGTTTTCTGTGTGGGTTTTCTTTTAAGTACCCGTAAACCCTGTCCTGTGGGAGTGCCTGGGTGGCTCAGTCAGTTCAGTGTCTGACTGTTGATTTCAGATCAGGTCATGGTCTCACGGTCGTGAGATCGAGCCCCGCGTCAGGTTCGCACTGACTGTGGGGTCTGTTTGGGATTCTCTCTCTCTCCCCTCCTCTGTCCCTCTTCCTCTCTTGCGCGCACTCTCTCTCTCTAAACTTAAAAAAAAAAACGTGTACCGTGGACATGATGGTGTCCGACATTTTTTGAGCAGTCCGAGAGGAAGTTCATGTAGCCTGAGGTAGGCCATCTTCATCTGCTACATCTTATATGGTAGTTGATTTTTTTTTTAAAGAAAGCATTGGTTTGTTTAGTTCTTGGACAACTAAGGCCCAGTGCTCTCCTAAGGTGGCGCAGAGTTGGATTTAAGAGAACCTATTTCCCAGAACCCAATGGACCATTTGTTCCCTGGTTTTTCATTGTCCCGTATGCTCTGGGTATGAAAAGACTCCGTTTCCGGAAAATAAGCTGATATTGGAGACTGGGTTTACACAGAACACAGCGATTGTTCACGGCCAGGTTTGACACCAAGACGGGGAACCCCTCCCCCAAGCTCCCTGGCTCCCTGTGTTACACACACGCGCGCGCACGCACACACACACCCTTGTTAGATCCAGGCTCCAGGTCAGCTCTGGAGAAGGTCTCTGGATGCTCAGGAGGTTGTGTGAGGGGCAGGGTCATGAGCCACCGCACAAGTATTTGGGGAAAACCAAGGGCTTCCTGGTTCGCCCTGTGTTCTCCCCTCCCCCAAGTGTTACTAATGGATCCAGCCCACCCAGATTCCTGAAACCTTTTGGTCAACTGGGGTTTTATGTCATGGGTGTTGGAAGCCAAGTGTGTGTGCTTCACTGGTGTGTCAGACCCCCTCCTCCCCTGTAGCGTCGCCTTTTCTCCGTCACTGGTGACCCCATTAGTGCCTCCAATAGAAAGTGTCACTGCCATTTGATACCCAGTGGCTGGGTCTTTCCTGGGTTGAAGCATCTGGTAGGGATTTCTCTTGTGGAGCTAAGAGACGCCCCACCTACGACCCTCACATCCTGAGCCACACCCAGCTCCTCACTACAGGGTCCTGGATATTGGGGGAGGAAGCGGAGCATTCGCTCACATGGGGGCGTCGTGGGGCCAGCATCTGGGGACCCCGCGCACTCTTTCATCCGCCAGCTGTGGCCCAGTCAGTGTCTGCGCCCGTGGGGCAGGCAGGACCAGGGGTGACACGCTGGGACAGCCTTACCACGGTCCTACGCTGGGCTTCTCAGCCTGCGCGGGACAGTGTTCGCCTCGGCAGGGTGCATGCAGGGTGCCCTCTGACCCCGCCATCTTCTTCCCCTCAGGGACCTCAACAGGAATCGGATTCGCCTCATCGAGGGCCTGACGTTCCAGGGGCTGGAGAGTTTGGAGGTGCTGAAGCTGCAGCGGAACAGCATCAGCAAGCTCACGGATGGGGCCTTCTGGGGCCTGGCCAGGATACACGTGCTGTGAGTGG
This sequence comes from Crocuta crocuta, assembly GCF_008692635.1. Classification (NCBI taxonomy): domain Eukaryota; kingdom Metazoa; phylum Chordata; class Mammalia; order Carnivora; family Hyaenidae; genus Crocuta; species Crocuta crocuta. The sequence goes on along the minus strand of NW_027531000.1, from coordinate 431,672 downwards.
CTCCCCTCGGGCGCTGCGGGCCCGCGTGTGTTCGTTCGGCCCCCTGCCTCGAGGGGCCGAGTGGGGCTACAGCTGGACCAGCGCCCCTGCCCTCTGGGTCTCGGGCTGGGCGCAACTCATGGCCTTTGTGGACTCTGCTGCATCTAAGGGTATTTTTCTGCCAGGGTTTGGTCAGGGAAGCAGGTTGGTGACGGTGGGAGAGGCAGCCATTTTGCTGGGCTCCGCCCCGTTGCCGCGTCCTCAGTGAGCAGCGGGGTGCAGAGGGGCCCTCTCCCCTCTCCCACATGTACAGGAAGTTCCCTGTCTCCCTGTTGGGGATTTGACAGTCTGTCTTGATGTGCAGGTGGGCCTAAAATGTATAGTTCGTCCTGGGAGATTTATTTATGTTTCATGAGCTAATCAAGCCGCTCGGTGCAGATGTACCGCTGTTATCCAGGGAGCGCTTTCTCCAGACAGATGTGTACGAGCCCAGCGCCCGCCTGCGTGCTGAGTCACGTAAAACAACGGCAGGAAGACATATGGAGGCGGGCAGAAAAGGCAGTTACTGATCTTCCGTTTTTAAACATTTAAATCAGTTTATTTTAACGGGAAGTCACGTACGTTCATAGCTGAGTAAAGTGAAAGAGTGAAAACGTGGTCATGGCCCCCTTCCCCTCTTCTCTTTTCTCTTAGTTCTGCTCCGAGGGGCGGTCACTTACAGTCCTTTCCTGTTTGGTTTTTTTTTTTTCTTCATTATTTTATTTTTAACTAATCTTTTCATACGGTGTGGGGCTTGAACTTACAACCCTGGGATTAAGAGTGGGACGCTCCACCGACGGAGCCAGCCAGCACCCCTCCTTGTTGGTTTTTCTGTTCGGAGTTTTGTTTGTGGTTATTCCCGGGTTCAGGCGTGTAGCGTATCGCTGCATCTAGGTCTGTCGACGGGAGATTTCTTGGGTTATGGTCAGCGACGTAACTCGCTCAGGACCCCGCCCTCCGTCCCCTCCTTTCCAGTCTCTACCAGTTACATCACTGTGTTCATGTCCTTTGTTATCTTTGCAGCTGAAGCAGAAAACAGAAACTCTCCATCCAGTTTCATCAGCTCTGTGCTGTGCTCATTTATCAGAAGGGTCTCTCATGAGCCTCTCTTCCCATCCACCCCCAGACCCCCACACTCTGTGGGCTGGGGGCATTCACATTAGCACCGTCATCTTGCTTCTCCATTTCTTCCTGGTCCTTTGGCCTCACCTCTGTATCTATTCAGAAGCACTTGAACTTGACATACTTAGAACTGTCATTTTGAACTTTGAATTCCAGCGGGGTATGATGAGAGTCAAAGAGAATCCCCAGAAGAAAATGGCGTTAGCACATCCCATTTGGTTTTTAGATTGAGCAGATTCATCGCGTGCAGGGTGATGAGTTGCCTGAGAGGGTATTTATGAACCAAGTGCTCACCTTTGGGGCAGCGGCAGAAAGTGAGATTGACAGAGCGAAACCCGGCTGCCCACAGACCTTGTAATACTGAACGTGGGACACCATTTGCATTAGTAAGTTTTATTCCAGAGGCCGGTCCAGTACGGTGGTCGTGGGCTAGAGTGTGCAGGGTGGAGAAGCAGGGTCAGAATGTCCTCCCTTAATCGGCCCAGTGGGAGCGAAGCTCTCAGCCCTGTGCTGCAACTATGACGTGTGTTTCCGGTGTGCTTCTCATACCCGCCCAGTGAAGTTGCTGCCTGGGGATGTTTCAGCTTCATTCGGCCAGCGAAGTGGCAAAACTAGGGTATCAGTCCAGGTAGCCTGACCCTAGAGTGAAGTAGTGTATCTGGGCGCCAGACCTGGGTTGGAATTCAGGCCCCTCGCTGCTCGCTGAGCTGTGGAATGGATTGTGGGCGAGTCATACCTCACTCCTCCCGCCCTCAGTGACCGTTACCTATCAGATGGGGATAAAAGGTTTTGCCTGCCCCCCATTCTCTCTTCTTCCTCTTCCTTTAATGGGCTCGGCTGCTGCTGGGCGCTGTGTGCCTGCTTATGCGCCCGTCGGCTAACAAGGTCCCCTCGCACTCTACACCCCGAGTCCGCCTGGACCCTGGCCGCCATTGTTGGCTTTGCCTGTCATCTCCCCGATCGCACGTGAACGTGCGCACACGCCCCCAGCCGGCACCGTCCTTCCGTTCCCGGGCCGCGAGCACCTGAGGCTGGGGGGAGGGGGGTGGGGGGTGGCTGCCCTCATCACGCATCCTGTCATTGCAGGCACCTGGAGTCCAACAGCCTGGTGGAGGTGAACAGCGGCTCGCTCTACGGCCTCTCTGCCCTGCACCAGCTCCACCTGAGCGGCAACTCCATCGCCCGCATTGACCGAGACGGCTGGAGCTTCTGCCAGAGGCTGCAGGAGCTGTAAGTGTCCCGCGGGAGCCTCTGCCTGGGGGGGGGCCCTCCGGAGCGGGGCGCGCAGGGCCTGAGGCACAGTGGCCTCCAGGGGCCCGGGGGTGTTTGCAGCCCGCACCTTATGCCTCGTCGGTGGGTGACTAACCACAATAGCGGCACCGCACCCCCCCATGCTGGTACCCCCGTTTGTAAACAGGGACAGAAGACAGGTGGTTTTGGAGGGAAAAAGTAGGTCCTTACAGTGTTGGCTCCTTCCCTTTAATACGCTCCAGGTTTCTCAGTTCCAGTTTATTCCACTGTGTGTGGGGTTTGTTTGGTTTTTTTTTAGAGGCTCTGGGTGGGTTTTCTTGTTTTCCAGGCGTGGCTGTAGGCAGAGACAGTGTCCCGCACTGAAGTGAACGCCTGTTAAAAGGCCCAAGCTCGTGTCTGGTCTCTGTCTTGACCTCACGCAGCAAGCAAGGGGATGCTTTAAGCTCAGTGTTGCATCTTGCAGGTGGTGTTTTTGTCTGTCCTTCCCTGCCCTCTCCACATGCCCACCGCACACTGACCTGGAGGTTATATTCCAGGGAACCGGTGCTTCACTTTTGCAAAAATGCATAGTCCTGCCTCTTCCCTCGAACATACCCTCCTTGGATTCTGTGTGAGCACGTTCGTGTTAACCCTTGAGATTTAGCTTCCAGCCCTTCTGGGCAGTGCGGCCGCTTGCTGTTGTCAGATGGTATTGGAAGGCTCCTGACCGTCTCGGGTCTCCGGCCGTGGCCCCACCAGGGGGCTCCCAGGGCTCCCGTGGGTTGCTGTCCGGGTTGATGTCCGGGAACCGCGAGGATGCAAGAGAGGCCGACGGCTGAGTGGGGAGGCCATGTGCACCCCTGGTTTTGAGGCAGCGGTGAAGTCGTGTTCCTTGTGCCCTTCCCTCGCAGGTGGCCTGTGTGGAGCTGACTTTCCCCTTCACAAGGGGCAGAGGTGGTGGTCATGGAAATGCCTTGACCGGTCTGTTGGTTTTCCTGACATCTAGTAACCTCAGAGCCAGATTTAGGATTTCTTTCCAGGGTTTCCGGCCCTCCTTTTAAGCTAAAGGCTTTCCCTGCAGGTGTGGATGTAATTTTGGCCACTTGCCAGGTCTTTGCGACTGGTAGATACCAGGACTTCCTTCTCTAGGAGGGAAAGAACGTTACTTCCTGCTGCCTTTAAAAACTCATTCATCTTCTCCGAATTTGTTTTGCTGCTTACTGTCCCAGCCCGAACTTCCCATTTTTCAATGGTGGAGGACTAATAAGTAACCGACCCAGGGCTGTGTGGTGTCCGGGGCGGGAGGGCGTGCTGNTTGTCCTTCAATAATCTCACCCGGCTGGACGAGGAGAGCCTGGCCGACCTGAGTAGCTTGAGCGTCCTGCGCCTCAGCCACAACTCCATCAGCCACATCGCGGAAGGGGCCTTCAGGGGACTCAAAAACCTGCGCATCTTGTACGTCTTTCTCTGAGGGGCTGACAGCACGAAGGGGTTTCCGGCTGGGAAGGCACGATAGAGCGATCACGCTGCCTTGCCGAGTTCCCTTCTCACTGCTGCCCGGTCAGCTCTGGACAGAGGATCATGCTTGCCTGTGGTCAACTGACTGAGAACTAGTGGGGCAGAAAGGTGTCTGTCAGTCCCTCCCTGCATGGTACCGATAGGGGCGACGATGCAAAACCCTGCCATTACCACGCAGTAATTCCTGTTGTGCCCTTGCTGGGAAGCTGGGGTCCCCTTGTTGGGAGCAGCTGTGTGGTCGGTCTTTCTAGCCTAGAACCTTCCCCGTGCGCCTTCACAGCCTGTGTCCAGGAGGCCCCATTTCAAGAGAGGTATTGAGGGCATCCTCTGTTTCCCTTGAACTTCACTAGGGTCATTTAAAAAAACAGAGACAGTAATGTCATTTTCTTTTAAATTCCTTATTAGGTGGGGTGGTCAGAAGTTGCTTCAGGATGTTTTTCTAGGAGTTAAGATTTTTCTTGTGTCGGCTCCGGAGAACCTCCAGGCCACTATGGGCAGTAAGCCCCCAGACAGGGCTGTGTGGCCTTCGATGGACAGTCCTAGTAGATTGTGAAGCCGCCCTCCCAGCGTGCCCTGCTGCCTGGAGGGCCTGTTCCGGTGTGACCGGGAGCCCCATGCACCTGCACCTGGCAGGGAAGGCAGAGCGAGCTTCCTGCCGGGCCACTGCTGGGGAGCGCGGAACAGCCCGGATGCCAGGCTATTGAAGCCGAGCTCAGCCAGCCTTCGAGCGATTGCAGGGCCTGAATAACAAGACGGGGAGCATTCAGATTGAGCCAGAAAGAAGAGAAAAGCTTTGGCAGCCAGGGCGAGGAGCTGGGAGACGGGCGCATAGAGCCGCAGCCCCGGGGCTCTGGCTTGCAGTGAGAAGATAATAGGGAGAAACCCATTGTAAGGAGAGGTCCCTTCCAGCCGCAGAATCTCGGCGCTCCGAGCCTTCTGCTGTAAGATCAAGGTCAGCATGCACACTGTGCTTCTCAGTGAGGGCTCCCCTCCCTCCTGGCAGTGCTGATGCCTTGTGAGGGCTCTCATGGGGCCAGGAGCAGCGCCCCTTTCTGTTCCTGGCCTCCCTCGGCCAGGATGTGGCAGAGGATGGGGTAGGAGCCGAGAGCCATGTGGGGCAGTCGGAGGGGCTGCTGGTGGGGACGGAGGGGTTGGGGAGCGAGGGTGCGGGGGTGGGTCGCCAGGTGGGAGCATCCCTGGCGCTGTGACCCGCCTTGGAAGCTGGGGCAAGTGAGCTGAGTCATCCGCCTTGTGATCGGCATTGTTGGAGGGGACTCGGCTAAAAAGTTGGCCTCACCCGCCAACCCTGGCAAGTGGGTCACAGGTCTGACTCAGCGCCCAGATGTCATCTCTGGCTCCGAGTCAGCGCCCGGCACAGGCCCTGTGAGGAGGGGCAACTCTGCCCTCTGAACCCGCTTGCCTGCATGGAGTGACGCCAGGGAGGACCCTGTGAGGGGGCCTCTTCGCTCTTGCCTCCGTGTGCCTGCAGCAGTTTCTTGGTCAAGTCGAGGAAGGGGACTCCGGCTGGTGTGAGAGCAGACAAGAGCCTTAAAGAACCTTTCAGGCTCATTCCCAGTGCCAGTGGTCAGACACCTGCTCTTGAGGGGTTTCCCATGTGCGGTCTGCACCCCCTCCTTACCTCAGGGCCCGGCCCCACCCAACTGCGGAGCAGCCCAAGGAGCTGGGGTAGCTTTTTGAGGCGTGTGCTCTCTTTGCCGGAAGGCTGCGAAGGCCGGGCCCCCGCAGCGCATGGCGTGCACGGTGAGGTTCCTGCGGCTCGGCGGCCACACGTGCACGGGCCGTACCTTACACCCAGGCATCAGGTGACCCAGCAGGCGTCTGTCTGTTTTCCCACCTCAAGTTAAAGAGAGTTGAGAACTCAGGCTGGGTGGTGAGCCTTCTCTCTGTCTCCTCCCCAGGGATCTGGACCATAACGAGATTTCGGGCACAATAGAGGACACCAGCGGCGCTTTCACGGGCCTCGACAATCTGAGCAAGCTGTGAGTATCTCGGCGTCGGGTCTTCTGGGGAGCTCGTGCACGGCATCTCTGAGGCTCGCGGGGCCCCGTCTGCTCTGGGCCCAGCTGCAGCAGGGCTGCCTCACATGTACCGTCTTTGGTTTGGGAAGAAAAGACCCTGCTTCTCTCTGGCCGGGGTCTCATCGCTGCCCTGGGCATTGGTTCCCTGGGGGCCGAAGACCTGGTGTTCAGACGCCTGTTGCATTTCCTCTGCCGCTGAATTTGTGACTGACCGGGAAACTGCTTAATTTTTTGTTCTGCTTTGCACAAAGGAGTCTGGCCCTGTAATACTCGATTCCTAGAAACTGTGTGAGCTATCTAAAGCCAAGTACCACCGACGGTTTTGAGTCTTTGGTTAGTACTTTTGTTGTCAGTCCTAATGTTAAAGAAAGTCATTACGATGGGCAATATAATAGCTAGTTTTTAGTCCAGGTTTCTGGTGTTTTTAGAGTCTAGAATCTGTCAGTTACGGTGTGAGCCATGTATGTACATGTGTTACACGAACAACCAGCCACCTCGGAGTGTAGCTCTGTTATGTGGCCTTTTTGTGGCTAAGGAAACACGGGTGCTGGGGCTCTGCCGGAGACCACAAGGCGTGGAGGGCCACCACTGGTCTGGTCCGGAGCCCATGATGTTCTCCCTGCGTGGGTCGCCCCAGGAGCCTCGGGGACGGTGCAGGGGAGTCCGAGGGAGGCTCTGGGGTGGACAGAAAGAGGCAGGCACCGCTCAATGCCCTCCCAGCCTGCTCGGGTGACCGCAAGCCAAGCAGAGTGCGAGTGTCAAGCAGGTGTCCTGAAAGCAGCCGGGGAGAGGGAGGTTCCGGGAGAGCCTGCCACGGGGCGGCCGTCGGGTCTTTCTGTAGAGGTGGTTTTGAAAAGTGTGGTTTTTCACACCTTTACACCCAGAGTTCTGAGTAAGATGAGCTCTCTTGGCTGTCTCAGCATTCTCGCTCTTCTCCAGCATCCTGTATTCTGATGGTGTTTCTGTCAGTCCTCTTTCTTCCAGAAAAAAAAAAAAAAACGCCCCCTCCTCCCTACCTCCTAGTCACTTCTGGGTGAAGAGGCCCCACTCTCTGGTGCCTGTCTGGCCTGGTGTGAGTGGGAGTGCGATGGGCGGGGCCCGGGTCCTCCGGAGAGGGCGTGGGAGAGGGTGTGGAAGGTGTTGCGTGAACAGTAATGAGAGACGGGAAGAAGGGACCAGTGCTGCTTGGCTCTCCTCCCCGCTCCTCTCCTACACTTGTTCCCTCCGCGCTCTCTTGCGGGGCCTTGGCTGGAAGACGTGGCTGTCACTCCTCACTGCCCCATTTGAGTGGCCTGGTGGCAAGTGTGTTGGGATCCATTAGAAATGGGGAGCGTGTTAGCACAGAGAGCTATCATGTCACATGGACTCATTCACCCTGTGGGGCTGCAGTCCGTGCCGGGTCCCTTTGACCTGGTGTGGGCTCACCTTTGAAGCCCCTGGTGGGAGGTCTTCTGGGACCTGAAAATGGGAAGGGAGAAACTCTTGCCTTCACTCAGTTATTCAAGGACCTGGGGTCCTTCCTGTCATGGAAGAGGCCAGACCTAAATTCAAACCCTCTCGCATAAGGGCACAAGGGCGCCGCAGAGCCATAACCGGCTTCCCTCTGCAGCTGTGGTGGACGGTGTCCTGCCCGTAACGTTTCCGCCTGCTGAATACGGCCAGTGTGATCGTGCTCACGCTGCAGCTTCCTGGCAGGGCAGGAACACCGCCAGCTTACCTGTGATCATTACACTCACCGCCCACGCGGTCCCCGTCGTCACGTTGATGCACCAGGTCCTGGGAGGTATGCCCGCTCTCCTAGTAGGTGAGGAGTGGGGAGGCCTTCTGGAGCACGAGTTAGCAGCAGAGAGAGAGGAGCAGCTCGTCACATGTGTTTGAGGACCAGTGTGAATGGCTGCCCTGTGGTCCCAGCTCTCTCCGTGGCTTTCTTTGGGGCAGGGCCGTGATGTGTGCAGAGGCGAGTGTTAGAGGAAACCTGGGATTGGACCATGAGGCCAGGCGTCTCCCGTGAGGTGCTCCTGGGTGGGTGCTGCTCTCCAGTCTGGGCAAGACTGCCCCACCCCCCTGTAAGTTCACAGAGCGAGGGCAGGGCCCACGGAGTGCTGTTCAGTGTCTCAGGTGGAAGAGAGGTAAGGGGTGAACGTGTCATGGCTGCTCGCGGTCAGTCCACGGACCACGGTAGGCCTTCCCCGGCGTTGGCGGGAGCTGCAAGGCCTTGGGGAGCACTTAGAGATGCACGAAGGAATGCCTAGCTGACTTTCAGAGTCACTGTCTGCTCCAAGGCGGGGGCGTGAGGCACAGCAGCCCTGCGGCCCTTCTCTGGGAGCCCCTGATCCTGTGCATTGGAGTCTCAGCTGGCCCCATACTGTGGACGGAGTGAGCATCCCCAGCCTGTGGTCCCTGCTGTCCCAGTCTGCCAGCCTGAGCCCGGCCCCCAGATGTCCGCCTGGAGGAAGTAAGGGGCTACTTTAATCCAGCAGCAGGACGATTAGCCCCTACATAATTGAGAATTTGTTTTATTGCTATTGTTACCATTAGAAAAAACAGTCTGCCCTCGTTGTAAAAGAGGTCAGTGTGACTAATACGTAATGGATGAAATAAAGCACAGCTTTTTCCTGGATGTGGTTTATGGGAGATTTCACTAAACAGTTAATATGTTTTACTGGGGCCTGGAGCACAGTGACCCGGCCTGGGGGATCTGAGTAAGTGAGAAGCTGGCAGGCTCTTGCGGATACGTGGGTTTGGTGCCGTGTGCTGGTGTTTGCTGGGCTGGTTGTGTGGTTAGGGGAACTCAGTTAGCATGGCCAGTCATCTGCGTGTTTTGGGCTCTGTGTTTGAGAATAAAAGCCTCAGATTGAGAGAGGGTGTGGAAATACACAGATGGGCTCCGAGGAAAGAGCAGTCAGAGGGGCTTGGGCCCCTCCATCCTGCCCAAGGCAGGAGATGCTGGCCCTGTCTAAAGGCTGGAGGCTCAGAGAGGAGGGGTCTGTTGCCGATGAAGTGGGGGATCCCCGGAAGCTCTTGCGCTTGCCCTGCAGGCTCCCCGCAGGCTTTAGGTGCCCTGGAGAGTGGGGGCAGTGGGGTGGGGTGTGGAAAGTGCCTCCTTCGGGGGCTCATGGTGCTGGCTGGGTCTGCCCACGTGTGACCCCATCTTCCTGAAGGCTGCATCCTAGGGTTTGTGGAGGTGGGGCCAGGAGCCCTGTGCCATGGGGGTGCCGCCTGGGCTGCTCTGCCATCTGTGGTTTTCTTCGAGGCTGGTCTTTACTTTCCTGGCTCCTTTCAGAGAGGGGCTGGTACTTGGTGTTTTCCCTCAGGGGTCTCTGTCTTAACTTGGCTCTGAAGGTCGAGCTGGCCCTTGGTGGAGACCTTTCTCTGGCTCTCAGGGGGATCCCAGACGAGACCGCTGGTCTGGGGAGGCTGTCTGCAGTGCCCACGTTAGGAAGCCCTCTGCCAGAGCTGGGGAGACGTGCCAGGAGTTAGCTCCCAGCAGTTCCCGTAGCTGACAAGCCCTGTAGATAGTCCTGCCGGTCAGGTCGAAGAGCCCACGTGTCTGTCAGCATGACCGTTGGGTGCTCAGTGGCACATGGCTTCCCGCGCCCACAGAACGTGGAGGGAATGCCCTGGTGGGCTGTGGTCAGAGGAGGGAAGTGGAGCATTGATGCCTTTCATTCCCAGTGTCCAGGCACTCTAGGTGCTCCCCCATCCCCCATACAGACCTTCCTTTGGCTTACGTAGCCCAGCGGAGGAAGCGTTCATTTCTTCCATGTATATCGCAGGGGACCAAAATTTGGTTTCTGAGAAAACTCTCAGTAGTTACCGTTGAGTTCGTGATTGGAAGTGCTGGGAAGGAGGAGCCCTTTCTCCGGGTCGGCAGTCCAGGCGTCTGGGAATCTGATAACTTTGGAGGCTGACCTCTCAGGGCTTGTCTGGGATTTAAGGAACCTTGGACCCACGGGCATCTTGAAAATCAGGGCTCTTGCTACAAGAGGCCACAGCGCTGGGCCATGCCCTGCACACCGCGAGCGGCCTTCCCGGGGGCAGGGGCGCAGCTCCCCGCGGCCACATCCTGGCTGCATGTGGCATCACCGTGCACATCGCTGGGAGGCCATCTTGATGGAAGCCCGTTTTCCTGCCTTCTTCCTGCCTCCTCTGGGAACCCTCAGAAGGGGCGGCAGATTTTAGTGCCAGTTTTTACTACCTTGCATGACTCTGCGTCCTTTCACGGGAACAGTGATGGGTCCCCTCCTTCTCACGAGGCCCTTGGGTGGTCCTCAGACACAGCCCGGGCTGGGCAAGGGGATTTCTACGGAACATCGCAAGGAGCCCTTTCAGGCGAGACGGTGCGGGCAATTGCAACCTGTCATCACTGTTAAATTCTAATAAGATAAAAGTATTTCATTTCAGAAAGGGGAAGGCCTGCATACGGCAGACCCGTGACCTCTGCGAGGGTCAGATTTCCACCTGCCCCTCCCTGGACAGGCTTATCAGACGGCACTGCCCTAAGTGTGTGTTCTCTTTCTCCTGATCCTCCTTTGTCTCTCCCCCTCCGGTTCTGTTTTTTGTTTTTTCCCTGCCTCTGGATGGTGTTTGGAAATGGCAGAACTCTATTTGGAAACAAGATCAAGTCCGTGGCGAAGAGAGCCTTCTCGGGGCTGGAAGGCCTGGAGCACCTGTGAGTATGTCGCCAGACCTTCCCTGACCCACAGGCCTGCTGCGCGGCTGCCGGGGAAGTCTGCTAGCGATTTAATCACATCTTTGTAAACTGAGAAACAGCCTATATGGAAACGCCAGCTGCTTCCTTCTCATTATAAGTCAGCTTCAACTTTGGCCTTTATTTTGCTTATGCCAGGAACAGTCACAGAACATATGGCCACTCGGTGAGCCCCTAGTGCCTGCGGCTGCCAGATGGATGAATCCCTGCCCCACCTCACCCTGGCACTGGCTCCTCTCCGGGCCCCAGCCTCTCCTTCCCCTCCTCAGCGAGGGCGTGCTGTCCCTGCCCAGGCTCGAGGCCTCAGTAACGCGCTCCCCAGGGCCGAGCACAGGCTGGGCCCAGCCGGGAGGGGTTCTGGTGTGGCTGCTTCCGCGAGTCTGGGAGGACGCGGATGGGCCCAGCCCGGAGACGTTTACGTTGTCACCATCGAGGGCAGATGCCTCTAGTGCTTGATTCTTAGTCTCTATGGGCTTGGAATCGAGTTGGACCTGAATTGTTGTTAAAGCTTTGCCTGTTGACTTGCTGAGCAGGCCTCAGCCTCGGCTTTGATGCTGCCCTTCAGGCTGGCCTGGTTCCAAGGTTATTCCATGTGCTTGGGCCAGTGTCTGCGAGGTGACAGCCACTTTGAGTGGACTTGGGACACGGGGTCTGGCTAGTGCCTCCAGCACACTGGTGAGACCGGGACTCTGCTGGAAAACGCGTGAGACTCCTGGCTCAAACACGTGGGCGCCCAGAGTGTGTTTTTGTAAGTGAAGTGTGCTCTTCTGCAGGAACCTGGGAGACAATGCAATCAGATCTGTCCAGTCCGATGCCTTTGTGAAGATGAAGAATCTTAAAGAGCTGTAAGTACCTGGGATTCCACGGCCCTGGTTGACACGAGTAGCGAACGTAGAGTTAGAAATGCTTGGATTCCGTGATGCCTCAATGTATGTAATAGGCAGGGCTGTGAGCATTTGTGTGTAAGCTGTTAACAAAGCAGTCCCCAATGGGGGCTTATTCTGGATTAGGGTCAGCACACCCTTTCTTAAAGGATCACATGAATTTTCAACTTGGTGGGCCATAGGGTTTCTGTCATCGGCGAGTAGACTCCATTGTTGTTGCAGAAAGCAGCTATAAATAATACACAAATGGGCAGGCATGGCTGTGTGCCAGTAAATTCTTATGTACAAAAACCAGGTGGGCAGGGCAGGCTGTAGCTTACTAACCCTTTCTTCTAGAAAATGGGTAATCATTCCTTAAATGATGGCAGGGGTAAGTTAATGCTTAAAACAGAGGACGTATATTGAGAGTGGCTTCTTTGAAGAGTTCGGTGGCCTGTGAGCGAGGCAGCGCTATCTGTGTGATGGTCACAGGGGACTGTGGAGCCCACATCTGTTGAGGCCCCCACAGCGGTCCGTAGGTGGTGGTGATGCCACCACAGATGTTCCCCGTGGGCCCTTGGGTCACAAGGGTTGGAAGAGCTTGCCTCTGCCCTAGTCTCTGGCAGAGCAGCTCTTCTGGGCTTGCAGGTAGCAACACCCAAGCCTCCTTTCTTCTTCCTGTACATCAATCAGACTCTGTAGCCAGAAGGTCTACCTGTAACGTTTGTTCCTGAAAGATGTGGCTTTTGGTTCTCAGAAGTGCTGACGAAAGGGTAGATGCCAGAGGATGGCCATCTTTGCCTCCTGACCTCCTCATTCCTGAGGCCACTTCTAGGGGGCCCTAGGGAGGAATTAGGAAGTAGGGAGGCGCAGTCCCCACACCTGAAAACCAAAGCAGGGCCCTGGTGCCATTCCTCTAGGTTCGGTGGGGGGGGGAGGGCGGAGTGCTTTTAGGCACCGGCCTTATGGCATTTATTTAGCTGTGAGATTCAGGTCTGTTGAGTAGAACTTCTTTCTCCAAAGGGTCGTGATCTTAGGATTGCCAGTATTCACTGTGGATTTCTTCCAACTTTGCTGTGTTTGAAGCTTTTCAAACATCATGTTGGAAGCAATCTGATGAGATGGGAAGACAATATGAGAGAAAGAGGGAAGAACAGAGAGAAGACTTTCCTTCTCCCTAATGATTGAGGTTTTCTGAGGTACTTTTCCTAGTTGGGAAGAACCGGACCCTTGCAGGCACCTGGGACCCTCCACCACACCCGACCCCCAGGGTCTGCTTCTGCATGGCTCTGGGGGCTCAGTCTTGGCCCCCGCCTGGGTTTCCCCGTCGCTAGCTGCGTGTGCCCAGCTGTGGCTGGCCCTGGGCCCAGTCCTCTGATGGGAGAAATGGTTAATTCCACTTGGTCATTTTCTTCCTCCATCTGATCAAGGCAGGTTGTAGTCATGCTCTGGGTAAATTTCCACAAGCGATGATTAGAAACACACTTCGAGTTGGAATCGTGAAAATGCACCGCAAGCCAGCAGAGCCATGGGATGGCCGGAGGCGGGAGGCAGGGAGAGCCGCACCCTTTAGCAGCTGACCAGAAGGAAGAGTAGCGGAAATCTGCAAGCCCCAGGGTTGCCGGCAATTCCTGGTCTAGTCTTTCAACCTCACCTTTGTCTTTAAAGCCATGTGTGCATGAGGAGGGAGGTCAGGGGGTCCGTGTCCTTGCTGTCTTGTTGATCCTGACTTGCTCTTCAGGAAAGCCCTCTCTCCGCCCTGAGTACCCATTCTCTCTGAGGTGTGGTCTCCTCTGTGTGAGGTGGGCCTCCCTGTGAGGGCAGTAGGAACTCTTCAGGCCACCCAGGCCTACACTGTCACGGTGTAAGGAGTGACTCTTCCCACACACATCTGTGACCAAGGGTGAATGTCACCTTTGCTTTCCTCACGTTGCTCCTGTGACTGTCCTCCACACAAGTGCCTAAAGTCTCAGTGATCGCCCAGCATCTTCCTCTAGACTTTACTGAGGCTTTCCTGCTGTCGACCCAGGAGGAGGCAGTCACACCCAATGCTGGCTTGATGGGGAGCTTGTGACAGTGCACAAGCTGACAGAATTCCTGTCCCTTGTCACTGAAGCTGTGTGTGTGGTGGGTGGATGGCACAGTGCACCTGGAGCAGCTTCCCGTACTGGGCCGGAGCCAGCCACTTCCTCAGGCTCAGTCGGGGGAGCCCTCCTGCCACCTGCTAACTCACTCTGCAGTACAGCAGCCTCCAGTAGAGAGCTCTAGGCTCCCTGCCCGTCCAATAGAAATGCAAAATAAATAAATAAATAAAGGCCCAATGCTGACCTCTAAAGGTTTCATGTGGGCAAACACCCCAGTCAGCATGGCTTTGAGATCAGTTATTTCAGTCGTTGAAAGAGCACTTTCCAAAAGTAATTTTAATAAGATGGCTTATCTGGGAACCATGAGGAATAGGAGGAAACAGTAGATTTCTGAGGGAAATGGTGGGTGGTGGAGGCTGTTGCTAGAATCCTGGCCCACGTGATGCTTCTGGAATTTTTTATTTTTTTCTTTTCTTTTTTTTTTTTTTTGAGAGAGACAGAGTGCTAGTGGGAAAGGGGCACAGAGCAGGGGAGACACAGAATCTGAAGCAGGTTCGAGGCCCCAAGCTGTCAGCACAGAGCCTGACGCGGGGCTTGAACCCATGAACCGCAAGATCATGATCTGAGCCAAAGTCAGATGCTTAACCAACTGAGCCACCCAGGCGCCCCTGTGGAATTTCTAAGTAAACTTCATCATCCTCGCTGTCACCATGTACCTTGTACCAGAGGCAGCTCCTGACAGGGAAGCCCGTGTATGTTCTCTCTCGGCCTTCACCCTTGCCGTGGGCTGGCCTCTGTTGGTTAGCTCACCAACAGAAGAGCCTTGAGGTCTCTTCCAGGAACAGGGCAGCTAGACTCTTCGGTTGACTTATCTTCGAGTGACTCCTCGGGAAGGAATGTCCGCTGAGATGGTGATTCCGATTTCTGTTTAAAAAGCTGATCCTCAGTTGCTGAGAAATGAAAAAGAAAATATTCTCTGTTTTGGTTGGAGCCTCACAAAACCAGACTTGCATTCTCATGCTCCCTGGGCAGTGGCAGTTAACTCACAAGCACTATTTAGGGAGTGGAGCCGAATCCTGCCGGCCCCCTGATCGGTGCTGGTGTGGAGAAATGCAAACAAGAGGGGGCCGCGTGGGCGGGGCTTACATCTGGATGTAAGAAAACATAGAGCTTGGCCAAATGAAAACTAAGAGCAATATAGAAAAAGAGCTCCCAGGACCTGTTTCAGTGTCAAGATCTAAGTTGCGGATCAGATTTGGAAGCTCCAAGTAGCTTGTCAGGAAGAGTGGGAAAAAGCAGAGAGGCTGGGTGGACAGACGGGGAGAGGTCACATGGTGCCCCCAGGGTCACTTAGGAGTAGTGCTGCCTGTCGTAGGACACGTGTGAGCTGCGGGTTGTTGGTACACCACGGGGTCATTGAGGCTGGTGGTGTCCATCTCGCCCAGAGCTTGTTAGAAATGCCAAATCTTGGGTTCCGTCCCCAACCTTCTGAGCCGGAGCATCATTTTATCAAAATCTCCAGGTAGATTATATGCGCTGCTCTGGGTCACTGGAGAGGAGCTGAGAAAAATCTCCCGTCTAGATGGCTGGTGTTAACAATAAAAGCTGTTCAGAGGTGACAGGGGAGGAGTCTGTACTGAGGGAATATCCCTTACTAGAGGCCACACCTCAGATGTCCCTTTGGTTTCTCTTCCAGCCACATCAGCAGCGATAGCTTCCTGTGCGACTGCCAGCTGAAGTGGCTGCCCCCGTGGCTACTGGGCCGCATGCTGCAGCCCTTCGTGACAGCCACCTGCGCCCACCCGGAATCCCTGAAGGGCCAGAGCATTTTCTCTGTGCCACCGGAGAGCTTTGTGTGCGGTAAGGCCGTCCCTGTGATCCTCTCTCCTCACGGGCCAGGAAGCCAGGAGGAAGTCCCCACTACAGGAGTGCTTTCTGTAATCAGGGCCAACCCCAGTTTCCGGTTCCCAGTCATCCGCTGGGTGCAAGCTCTTTACCGCTGAAACCACACGCGGTACTTACTGTGGAGTCGCCTCATTACGTGGTTCCTGGACTACGTGCATTTAATGAGAAGGAAGCTGGAGTTGGTTCAGTTACAGATCAGAAGAACCAGTTACTGGAAGAAGGTGGTGTCGTCTCTGGATGGCTCTGGTGCCCGGGTTTAGCTGTGAATTTACTCCGTGTACGGGGCTGGGGTTTTAATGTGTGTTTCTTTCCAGCCCCAAGAATGGAAGGTTAAATACAGGAAGAACAAGTCTCAGGAGAACAGTTAGTGTAGTAAAAATAATTCTTTGTTGTTGACTTGCACTCTTGCTGTTTCTCCAAACCACTGAAATCTGCACTTGGAGCTGTAAACTCTTTTCTCCTCTTGACTCGTGGAGCGTGGGTCTTGCCATCTTTTTGACCGGGGGTGGTTGGAATCCAAGTTTGGTTGCAAAGAGCACAGAATGCTGAACGGCTAGAGACAGTGCGCACACGCATGCACGTGACACACCACACTCACACAGAAATGGTCGGGAAGATGTGGTCAGAGAATGAAATGAAATTTGAGTGGTTTCCATTGTCTGCTCCGAGCAGGAGCAAGGGTGGGCTTCCCAGGCATGACCGGAACTCCTGAGCAGGCGTGAGTGCCTCCTGCCTTCTGTGCTCCCCCGTCTGCCCATGCCCTGGGTGTGACTGACGAGCCTAACCAGGAGTTCCCCGAGCAGCGTGGGCAGCCCTGTGGTCCACCTGTCCATCTTCCTCCTCGGGCACGGCAAGAGCAGGTGTGCCTGCCGACGTCAGGATACAAGTGTCCACCCACCACCACTTCTGCAAGCAGGCTCGCCCTCCTTTGTGCTGATCCCGTCCAGCAAAAAGCCTTAGAAACACCCAGTGTTCTTCCGCTGATCAGTCTTTGGGGAACCTCTGTGCATAGTGTGAGGCCGCACATACCTCCTGTCCAAGTAGGACACAGTGACCGTGCCGTCTGTTGTTCATCAGGTAGCTGGGCCTTGACTGTTAATTTGTCAGTTAACTGCCCTGAAGTGGGGCTTACTGAGCCTTCCTCCCTTTTCCTGTCATGGGGCCTAATCTTGCCCTTTGGATTAGCCAAGGTAGGACGTGTGACCTGCCGTGCCCAGCCTCCAGCCTGTGTCTCTGGCGTGTTCTGGATTCTAGCAGTTTACACTCATTAGCCCCACCTCCACATGGTAGCACAGGCTCGCCGCCAAACCAGTCATCACGTATGAATGGGAATCAGGAAGACAGTTGGCAGATCATCAAAGTCTTAAGCTGTGTGGGGAGTCTCCATCTTTTTTTTATAAAATGATTCTAGCATTGCTAGAATCAAAAAGTCAGATAACAACAAGTGTGGGTGAGGCAGGGGGGCATCTGAACCCTCCTACGGGGCTGGTAGGAACGTACCATGGTGCAGCCCCTTTGGAAAAGTTTGGAAGGTTCTCAGATAATTAAACATAGTTAAGCGGTGGCCCACTCCTAGCTATATGCTGGGGAGAAACAAAAATACATCTACATAAAACCTGGCCACAAATGCTCATGCAGCATTACTCATAATAGCCAAAGAGTGGAAAAAACCCAAGTGCTTAACACTCGACGAGTGGATAGATAGTGTGGTTGAGGCAGGCCCTGGAATATCATCAGGCCGTAAAAAAACAATCGTTCACACCACACATGAACCTTGAAATATTTGAAGTGAAAGAAACCAGTCCCAAAGAACCATCCACTGTATGATTCCATCCACATGGCCTGTCCAGAATGAATGAATGTCACATCCAGAATAGGACCCCAACTCGGGGGCCACTACAGGGGTGGTAGGAAGGTAAGTGAGTACTGGTGGCTTAGAGTGATGGATAGCTCAAAGGTAGGGGGATGTTTTTAGGGGGATTAAGTTATTTTTAAATGGACTGTGATGACTGGATCATTTACTTACTGTAACCCATTTTAGGTGTACCAATTAGTAGGGTTTAAAATATTGGAAAGTTGTGTGACCCTCGCTACCATCTAACTGGAACATTTACACCACCTGTTAAAAGAAGCAGTCACACTGCACTCACTGTTCCCTGTCAGCCACTACTCTTCATTTTAAATCTATGATTTATCTGTTCTGGATGTTTCATATAAATGGAATCCTACAATATATGGTCTTTGGTGACTAGGTGTTTTTAACTTAGCATAATTTTTTAGTATGTACCAGTACCTCATTATTTTTTTTAATGGTAGAATATTACATTGCATGGATATACATTTAGCTGTTATCACCTGATGGACATTTAGGTTGTTTGGATTTCTCAGTAATTCTAATTAATTCTGTGAACATTCATGTATAAGTTTTTGTGAATTCTCTTCCATATGTATTTAGGAATGGAATTGTGGGTCATACAGTAACTGTTTAACTTTTTGAGCAACTGCCAGACTGTCTTCAACAGTACCTACACTTCATAGTCCCACTAACAATGAATGAATGCATTTTGCAACTATATTGAAATCATTAAATCTAGTAGTTTTTCCACTGAATTGCTTAGGATTTTCTTTATATTCGATCATTATGTCATTTGAAAAAAGACAGTTTTACTTCTTCCTTTCCAATCGCAATCGTTTTGGGTTTTTTTTGTATTTTTTTTCTTGCCTCATTGCCATGGGTTGAGCCTCCTGGGTTGGGTAGAAGTAGTGAGGGCAGACTTCTTGTCTTTCCTGATTTGGGCAAAAGCATTCAGTCCTTCACCATTGGATATGATGTTAGTTGTAGATTTTTCATAGATGACCACCTGGTTGAGGAATTCCCCTTCTATTTCTAATTTGTTGAGTATTTTTATCATGATAGGATGTTGAAATTTTGTCAGATGCTTTTTTTCTGTATCTGTTGAGGGATAATGTGGGTTCCCCCCCCCCCCTTATTGATACAGTGTAGTACATTGATTTGTGGATGTTAAACCAACCTTGCATTCCTGATATAAATCCAATTTGGTTGTGGTGTATAATCCCTTTTATATGTTGTGGGATTTGGTTTGCCAATGTATCTGTAGAAGATTTTTGTATCTGTACTCAGGTATATAGTTGGGTTTCTGTCTAATTTTGTTATCTGGGAATACTTGATTCATACAGTGGAGTCAGATGTTCACTCATCTATTTTCTGCAAGAATTTCTGAAGGATTATTGATCATTCTTTAAATTTTGTGTAAAATTTGTCAGCGTAGCCATCTGGGTCTGGCTTTTTGTGGGAAGTTTTTAAATTATTCTCCTTTACTTTTTAACATGTATTTGGATTTTGTTTCTTCTTGAGTCAGTGTTGGTAGTTTTTCTTTTTTAGAATTTGTGTGTGTATCAGCTTATTTGTTGGAATACAAATTATTCAGAGTATTCCCGTTTGTTGCTGTGAAGTTAGTAGTAACTTTTGTTCCTAATTTTAGTATTCAGAGTCTTCTCCCCATTTCCCCATTCTGCTAGTCTACAGATTTTTCAGTTTCACTAGTATTTTCAAACAACTAACCTTTCTTTTCACTGATTTTTTTTTCCCCTTCTATTTCTGATCTCATAACTATTTCCTTCTGCTTGGTTTGGGGATGGCTTGTTTTTCTGATTTCTTAATGAGGAAGGTGAGGTTCTTAAAATTTGAGATCTTCCTTAATGTAGGCAGCTCTCAGTCTCTCTATAAGCACAGTTTTAGCTGCAATATTTAAGTTTTTTATTTGTGTTTTGTATTTGTGTGTTCATCTGCATTCATCTCAAAGTATTTTCTAATTTCCCTTATGAGCTCTTTGACTTAGAGATGTGAAGTTTATTTCCACAAATTAGCTTCCCAGTACTCCTTTTGATACTGATTTCTGGCTTCAGTCCATTGTTATTGAAGACACTTGGTAGGAATTTTCTTTTTCCATTTACTGAGATTTGTTTTTCGGCCTAACCTATGGTCTTGTGTTGGAGAATATTCCATGTGTGTTTTGAAATTAATGTTTATTCTGCTGTTGTGGGGCAGAACGTTCTATAGATATCTGCTTGGTCTGTTTGGCTTATAGTGTCCTGCAAGTTTTGTATTTTTTTGTTGATCTTCTGCCTAGTGTCCTAACCATCATTGAACATGGAGTATTGAAGTCTACAAACTGTTACTGTTGCATTGTCCATTTCTTCAGTTTTGTCCCTTCTTGCTTCATGTTTTGTGGAGCTCTGTTAGGTACATATGTTTATGATGTTTATGTCTTCCTGACGGACTGTTTTACATGATAAAAAATTACTTTCTCTCTAGTAACCATTTCTATCTTAAAATCTATTTTATCTGACATTAGTATAGACACTGTAGCTCTCCTCTGGCAACTCTTCAGATTTGTGACTCTGAATCTAAAATGTATCTCTTGTAGATCGTGTATAGCTGGGTCATGGGATTTTATCCATTTTGGTAATCCCTGCCTTTTGATTGGAGTGCTTAATGTTTAATGTACTTACTGATAAGATAGAATTTGCTGCTTGCTATTTATTTCCTGTTTTCTTTTTAGTTCCTGTAATTTGTTCATTACTGACTAGTTTTGTATGAAATATTTGTATTAGATTCTGCTATATCTTTTTAATTCCCTTCTCCTTTTTTGGGTTATTTTCTTAATGGTTGCTGCGGGGATTATAGTTAACATTTTAAGCAACGTAGTTCAGATTAATAATTGAACAGGATGCAGACTTTTGCTCCTACTAAGCTCCATTTGTGCATCTCCTCCTTTGTGTTACTAGTGTTACTATTGTCATATGAATTACATCTTTATGCATCATAACCCTGATCAACACATTTTTTTTTGATTATTGCTCTTTGTAGTTACCTTTTAAATCAGGCGGAGGAGAATGTTATAAACAAAAATACACTTATACTGTCCTTGCATACTGACTTTTGTGGTTACTTTTAATGGTTTCATTTCTTTCTGTGGATTTGAGTTACTGTTGTGCCTTGTCATTTCAGCCTGAAGGATTCCCTTTAGTATTTCCTATAGGGCAGGTCGGGTAGCAGTGAATCCCATCAGGTGATCAGTCTTTAATTTCTTACCCACTTGGGAAGGTTAGTTTTGCTGGGTACAGAATCTTAGCTGACAGTCTGTTTCAGGACTTTGAATATTTCTTCCTACTGACCTCCATGGTTTCTGATGAGACCTCAGGTGTTGTATCATTGAGGATTCCTTCTGTGTGATGGGTTGCAGCTCTTGTGTTGCTTTCAAGATTCATTTGGCTTTGACTTCTGACAGTCTGAACTTCTTGAATTTGTAGATAGCTCTTTACCAAATTTGGCAAGTTTGGGGCTTTTGTTTCTAGAAATACCTTGGTTTCTGTTTGTTCTCTTTCTTAGACTCCCATTATTTGTATGTCATTACACTTGATGCTGTCCCACACACAGGTCTCGGTGAATGTTCATTATCCTTCATTCTTTTTTATTTCTTAGATTGGACAGTCTCAATTTCACCAATTCTTCTGCCTGCTCAGTTGGGCTACTGAGCCCCTCAAGTGAATTTTTCATTTCAGTTATTGTACTTTTAACCTCCAAAATTTACATTTGGTTTACCTCTATGATTGTGTTTTATTGGTGTTCTCTGGTGGGAAAGTATTCACATACTTTAATTTTTTTGGAATATGATTTCCTTTCATTCTTTGAACATATTTATAAAGCCAACTTAAGGTCTTTAAAAGTCCCAAGATCTGGGCTGCTTTCAGTTTCCATTGACTGCTTGTTTTCATGTTTATGTAGTTTTACATTTTTTTTGTTGGAAACTGACCCTTTAAAATAATGTGGCAACTCTGGGCATCAGATTCTCTGTCTTCCCTCTGGTTTGTTGTTGTTCTATTTGTTATTACAATTTCTAGACAAATATGTTAAAGTCTGTTGGATGTAGCCACTGAAGGCCCTCCCTGATTAGCTACTACCTGGACAGAGAGTCCTTAGATCACTTCAGAAAGTCTCCCATCCTTTGCCCGGCATCCAAGTTGTGTGTTAAGGGAGTGCCCCCACTTCCTGTTTGCACTGATCCCTCATCACAGGTAAAAAAAAAAAGAAAAAAGAAAATTAGGATCCTCTCAGGCCTTTCTTGGGCAAGCATACAGTGCCGCTCATGCACGTGGCCTTCTAGATCCTCAGGAACATGGAGGACCTTTTTAAAGCCCACGGTCAACATTTCATGCCCTCCTTTTTCTTTTTACTTGTTTGCCTTCTGTCTTGTTGGCTCCATTGATAGTGGCTCATTGGTGCCCGCTACCTGTTTTCATCAAATGTCCTCAGGGGAGGGCTTGCCTGCTCAGCAAACCGCATCTGATCAAATCATGCCAGCCTAGAGGATGGGGTGTTGGGTGAAGGGGGCTCCAAACCCATTCTGCCCCTCTCAGTGGCTGCTAGGCTTCTGGGTTTTAAGGCTACCACAGAGCTGGGGAGAGAGGGATGGGACTTAAGTTAGAATGCCACCAAGCTCACTTTTCTTCCTGAGATTCAGGTCTTCTTGAGCTAGTCCTCCGTGGGCTGTTACAGCCTTTGGTTATTTTCTAGAATTTGGAAACACGTGATTGGAACCATTTTTGCTAGTGTTCTCCCTGCTTTCATAGAGGTGCAGATTTGGAACAGCTCTTCTCACTTTCTGGAAGGGCCTTCTACCCCATTCCTTTTGGAGTAAAGTTTGTGGTAAGGTCTGTGCAGTCAGGGTGGGTGGTTCTGTGTTTTGTGTTAAGGTAACTGAAGTGAAGCCAACTGTAGTATTCTCAGGGAAACTCCTGAAATCTATGGTTTTGGTACAAGAGTCATGGTGGATACGTTTATAATCAAGGAGTGTGGTCGTGGAGGTGATCACTGCTCATGGGTTTATACCTGGATAAGGCCAGATATCCATGGGTTGTCCTGGCCTTGACAGTGTTGGAGGGTGTGCAGGGTCCCTGAAAGATGAGGTCCCTGTGTGTCCTGAGAGCCTTAAATTTGGTTTCTTCTCCCCAGATGACTTACCCAAGCCCCAGATTATCACGCAGCCCGAGCCCACCATGGCGGTGGTGGGCAAGGACATCCGGTTCACGTGCTCGGCAGCCAGCAGCAGCAGCTCCCCGATGACCTTTGCCTGGAAGAAGGACAACGAGGTCCTGGCCGACGCCGACATGGAGAACTTTGCCCACGTCCGCGCGCAGGACGGGGTGGTGATGGAGTACACCACCATCCTGCACCTGCGCCACGTCACGTTTGGGCACGAGGGCCGCTATCAGTGTGTCATCACCAACCACTTCGGCTCCACCTACTCGCACAAGGCCAGGCTCGTTGTGAATGGTAAGTGCGTGCTGTTTCCTCTGGTGTAAGATTCCTACAGATCGACACGTGGTTCTGAGATGCACGTAGGAAGGACGCAGATGGGAGACCCATAAGCTTCACTGGGACATTATTGCCCCTTTGGCCCCCGAGCAAGTGTTATTATACACATCAGTTACTCTCCGTGAATTGTCTGTTTTGTTTTTGTTGACTGTTTTATCCAGTTGTTAAGTGAAAAGGAGGGCCCAAGGCTTGTATTTTTATACATTTATTATTCTCCACAGACCATGATGTTAGTGTCCAGGTCCCAAGCATATACCCTGGTCGTGGGGAAGCTCGTGGCCCCTGAGTACACGGGCACGGAGCCGGTGGAGGACCAGCCGGATAGGATGGCCCTGGCGTGTTCGACGAGGAGTTTTTACTCCGTAACCAGCCTGAGAGTCCATCAAACTGGCTTTTTTCAGGGCTGTTTGTTGCAGTGAGTTTAGGGTCAAAGAAGAAAATAGCTGGAGTAGTTAAGCACCCTGCCCCCCAAATAACCTAGTAAGATTTTCCAGCTAGGAAGTACTGGAACCAGTGTCTTAAAGCCCTCACAGACCACAGGAAAACACATTGTTTATCCCACTTGGGCCTGCAGGCCTGGCTTACTCTGAAGGAGTCGTCTTTGTTTATCAAAAATTCAGTGAACTGTTAGACTTTCCACCAAAGTAACCTTGATGGGAACGGCAGTGGTGCCTGGCGTGTGGCTGGAGGTTCCCCCCATGTCAGGGAAGACTTGGCAGAACGAAGCTGGTGTAGGCTTCCAGCTCACGTGGGCGCAGCGCCGTGGCCCCAGCACCAAGTCTCCCCCGTGATCTCTTCAGGAGGGAAGCGCCACCCATTGCCGTGCCCAGGGTGAGGGCACGTCAGCCTCCCTGCTGTGGTTGCATCTCTCAGGAGCAGACCATTTGTCTGGCCCAGTCTCTGTTCGGGTGCTTCAGGCAGATGTGTGTCGGACCCTAGAATTTACTGGGTATCCCCGAATAGAGTGCCGCGTGAGGCCCCAAAGGGAAAATGCTTCATGTAAAGTCTTCATTTGAGGGGGTGACAGCCAGCTTCTCAGGTCAACGAGGGTGGCCCATGCAAGGGAGAGGCAGGCAGTTCGGGAAGCCTGCTGCTTCTCCCTCAAAGGCACTGCGAGTGGTTGTAGGCAGACGCTGGCACGAAGGATGCTGAGGGGCACATGGACGCAGAGAAGGAGGTCTTTTCGGCAGAGGGTGGTTCTGGTCTTTGCATCCGGCTTTCCCGGGACGCGAGCCTGATCGTGCACATCGTATGTATTTTGCAGTGTTGCCGTCATTCACCAAAATGCCCCACGACATTGCCATCCGGACGGGCACGATGGCCCGGCTCGAGTGTGCTGCCACGGGCCACCCCAACCCCCAGATCGCTTGGCAGAAGGACGGAGGCACGGATTTCCCCGCTGCTCGCGAACGACGCATGCACGTCATGCCCGATGACGACGTGTTTTTCATCACCGATGTGAAGATCGATGACATGGGTGTTTACAGCTGCACTGCCCAGAACTCAGCTGGCACCGTTTCAGCCAATGCCACCCTGACAGTCTTAGGTCCGAGCGCTCATACGCGCAGTACTGGAGTGCACATGTGCGCGGGTGTGGAAGAGGGTCCTCAAGTACCAGACGCCTAGTGGCCAGGTTCTCAGATGGTAGAGCCTCTAGCGTGGAGCCGAGTGTGGTCTGCTGGCTCTGTTGGTTTCACATTTTGAGCCACTTTCTAGCATTTTTTTTCCCCAGTGTTTTTGTTTGTTTTTAAGATAATAGGCACTGAATTAAGAGAGTATAGGGCTTTGGTATGGAACATTCTAGAACTGCCCTCTGACTTACACTGGATGGGTGTGGCTTAAGAATAGAGACACCAGTCTGGCACAGGACAGTTGGGTCTCCTGTGGCTCAAGATTAGTTCCTCCTTGTTGAGGGAGCCACCCCCCAGAAAGGTTAGATTTAGTCACTGTGTTAAGTCTGAAAAGCGTGCCAGTCTGGTGAAGATCTCATAGGGCAATTCACTGACACGTTGGACTGTTCTCTGCCCAGAAGACAAGGCAGGCCCCACAGTAACCGTCTGGTTTCCTCTGACTTCCCGCAGAAACCCCGTCCTTGGTGGTGCCTCTGGAAGACCGTGTGGTGTCCATGGGAGAAACAGTGGCTCTCCAGTGCAAGGCGACCGGGAGCCCTGCGCCCCGCATCACCTGGTTCAAGGGGAACCGCCCGCTGAGCCTCACGGAGCGCCACCACTTCACCCCCGGCAACCAGCTGCTTGTGGTTCAGAACGTGGTGGTGGAGGACGCGGGCCAGTACACCTGCGAGATGTCCAACGCCCTGGGCACAGAGCGCGCCCACAGCCAGCTGAGCATCGTGCCCAGCCCGGGCTGCAGGAAGGACGGGACCACCGTGGGCATCTTCACCATTGCCGTGGTGTGCAGCATCGTCCTGACATCGTTGGTGTGGGTGTGCATCATCTACCAGACCAGGAAGAAGAGTGAGGAATACAGTGTCACCAACACAGGTTAGCCCCTGCTGGCTGGCTTCCTTTCAGGGCAGGAGAAACGCAGGGAGATCTGTGGAGGCGGCCGTGGCCGGAGGCGCCCCATGAACAGTGGCCGCGTGGTGGCTTGTTGCTGCAGGGACCAGTGGTGTGCTTCGGGTAGCTGTGGTTCCCTCGGGACCGTTGCTCGCTCACTCTCTGGTGGCCTCAGAGCCCCGCGTGCCACATTTCCTTACAGCCAGGTGGAAAGGAAGGCAAAGCTGGGCCCTCTGGACAAGGCCTCTGCCCAGCCTGGGCGGCTGCTTTGGACATGCTGAATCTGGGCTTGATAGTGAATGAGGGTTTTCATTTCTTACCACTGCGAAGGATTGCGATACATGGTATTTGTCCCGTCTCCTTGCAGATGAAACCATTGTGCCACCAGATGTTCCAAGCTACCTGTCTTCTCAGGGGACTCTTTCTGACCGACAGGAAACTGTGATCAGGACGGAGGGTGGCCATCAGGCCAACGGGCACATCGAGAGCAACGGTAAGGGCTCAAAGCCTGACGTAACCTTGTCCTGAGGAGCCAGAGGAGGCCTCCTGCCCCTTCCCAGGGCAGGTGCGTGGCCTTGGGTTGAGCACATCCGGCCTAGAAGGCTGGCAGACTCCAGCCTTCTGTTAGGTCTTTGTCGGCTCTTCCCTGTGCAAGTTTTGCAGGGTTTGAAAACTCCAGGGTGCAGGAAGTTGCTATGTATGGGGCTCCGGATCCCCTAGTCAGGATAAGGTAGGATTGAAAGCAGCAGCCCTACAGGACATGACAGATCGGCCCTGAAACCAGCCCATTTCTCAAATAGGGGAAGGGCCCAGGCCTGGTCTGTAGTCCAGTCCCTGCTACTAGAAAGCTCTGCCAGGGCAAGCCACCTCCACAAGGGAGACCATGTTTGTTGGGGACAAGTTTATCCTTAAAAGAATTGCTCACCACCATGGCTCTGAACACAGGAAGGCCTGCCTGCTGGCCAGCCTGGGTTATGAAATGTTTCTTGCTGGTCAGCCCAGGCACCTACAATGTCAGGAACATTGTACAAAGGACCATTCTGGTAGCCTTGCCCATTGTTCTCCTAAAGCTTACTCTGAAAAGCCGAGCCCGTCACTTCTAACCGTGGGACTGTACTGCAGGTGTCTGTCCAAGAGATACAAGCCTCTTTTCGGGGGTGGACGCTCATGGCGTCACGTGCAGGCAGCCCAAGCCCTGTGCTGGTTGTAACAAGGAGCCCTGGGCCATGATGGAGAAAGCCCAGCGGAGACCTGGTCCACAGAAGATGGGTAAGAGATGTTTTCGTTGGGAAAAATCTTTGGTTCTTGAAATCCAAATTCGAGTTGACTTGTTCATTAAATGAAAGAGAAAGAGGAATTACTGGTCTAAGACTGTTTCAGAACTTGGTATTCGGTGTATAAACAGGAAGCTGTGGTCTGGCTCTCCGAATTCTGGAGTAGGAGGTCTCTTACATCAATCTGTGGTGTAGTGATCCTGGGCTTGAAGTTTCCAGATTCATAAGCAATTTAAATAAAGGGCATGGCCCAAACTGAAGAATCTTTTCACGAGGGCTGTTTTGAGCCTGTATTTCTGATGATTCAAGGAGACTCCTGCCACCACATGGTATGTCATTCCATGGGGTTTCTTTCTGGGAGCCGAACAGCAGGACCACTTTCTCTCAGGAAGAAATTAATCTGAAACTTGGACGACCCACTCTTCATTAACGGCTTGTGTTTGCCCAGTCCTTTTTCTGTGACCATAAGTGGGAGAGAGGGGAGTTTGCTGGAGTTGGTCTGAGCAGGGTACCGCAGCTCCCTCCTCAGACTGTCCTGGGGATGGTTCTAACCCCACTCTGTCTGGGTCTGCAGAGCACAGCAGCCCTGTTGCGTGCGGTGACTGCAACAGTGACGCGGACAGGAATCGCAAGGAACAGGTGTCCTATCCTCAGCCTGTGCCCAGAGACCATACGCAGCCAGGTACACTCAGCAGCCCGGAGCCCAGTCCGAGTGAGCGAGAACATTCTCCACATCACCTGGGCGGCGGGACTGTGGACGGGTCCCGCGCCGACTGCAGGGGGTCCCTCTACCCCAGCAACCATGACAGAATGCCACCCTCCTTGAAGAAAAGGCCAACGGCACCTCTAGATGGAAAAGGTAGACATTCAGTGTCT
Source organism: Crocuta crocuta (assembly GCF_008692635.1). Lineage (NCBI taxonomy): Eukaryota > Metazoa > Chordata > Mammalia > Carnivora > Hyaenidae > Crocuta > Crocuta crocuta. The sequence continues at coordinate 404,117 of NW_027531000.1, read as the reverse complement.
TCCAGGGACCCCCCCGGCAGGTGGGTGGGGGCAGGTACGCAGCCAGACTGGAGGCTCTGACGTGCCCTCTCCTTTCTCCCAGGGGCCTCCTCTTGGACTTTAGCACGGGTGTGTGAGCCAGACTCCGTGGACCGCCAGCCTCCCTGCACATTAACTCCAGGCAGTCCTGAGCTCACCGAAGCCTCCTCGGGCTTTCCCGACATCCCCAGTGAAGGCCAGCACTTGCTTCTTTCCAACGGACACCTCCCCAAAGCCTGTGACTCCAGTCCTGAGTCCCCCCCACTGACAGGACAGCACCCCGGGAAACGGGGCGTGCCCCTGCTCTTTGCACCGAACATCTAGGCTTGGTCTACCTCAGCTCTTGTGTCCGTCTCTACGGGAAGGAGGTAGGAGAGGCTGTGAGGAAGCTTGGGTTCAAGCGTCACTGATGTGTACATAGTTTTTAAACTTCCGTGTGGAGTATCCGTAGTTTAAAGGACGTGCGGCCGCTGCACTGCCCGAGGCTATTGTGTACAAAAGCAGAGAAGTGTTTGATACCAGTGTACATAAGAGTTTTCAGAGATTTCATATATATTATATATCTTTTACAGACGCTATTTTAATCTATAGTGCATGGTTAACAAAGAAATCGTACAATTTTGAAAATACTATTTTTCATATCAGGTTGCTGTTTCATTTTGGAAGGAGAGGGGGGATAGTTCTGGTGCCTTAATGCATGGATGCAATTTCTAGAAGCTAAAAACCACATTTGCTCTCTGGAGTTTTTGGTAGGTGGGAAGGATGAGATTTGTCTTACACTTCACAGGACAGACCCCCTAGCCTGCTTTCCAGCCAGAGCCATCGTGTGCATCGGAACTAACTTCCTGTCAGTATTGCTCCTGGGCGGAGGCTCGCGCAGCTCACCTCCCCATAGGGTCCAGAGACGCCCACGTCATGTGCCTGTGACGTGCATGACTTTCTCTTGTAGGCTCCTTGCCAAGCAGCATGGGGGTTAACCCACCAGAAGCATTGGTTCCGAACAATTCAGCACTGCCTTTCTTCCTTCCCTGAGAAAAGCAAGTGTGGTTCTTGTCATATCACTCGATTGTCATGTGAGGCTTAAAGATAGAGGCTGCTGGTGTTGCTACCTGTGGATTTGTTCAATAGTTATGTTTTAGTTCTGCCAATATCCTTAATACTCCGTTGACCACGGGGGAGGAAGAGGATCCAGTCCTTACTGTTCAGGGCTAGCTCCCCTCCTGAGGGTCCGGAGCCGGTGTGTCCAGCCCTCATACAGCCGGCCTGGGCTGGGACTGTCCGAGGTGGGGCCCTGCGCCTGGGTGTACTTGCACTTTCGAGACCCGTAGCTAACCATCTTGTGAGTGCCAATGTGTGTTCAGGAAAACTGACCTCGAAACAAGGTCCTTACGATCTTCGAAATTAAGTTCCTTTGACCCAAAAGCTGAAGGGAGAGACTGACAAAGGGGTGGTAAAATTTCACGGTCTGATGTCAACACTGTTCGAAAAGGTAAGCACATTCAGAGTTGTGTTCTCGACAGTCAACTGATTCATGTTACTTCCACAAAATATGTGAATTTGCTGCTTCTGAGAGGCAATGTGAAAGAGGAAGTATTACTTTTATGTACAAAGTTATTTATTTATAGAAATTTTGGTACAATGTACATTGAAAAACATGTAAAATATTGAAGTGTCTAACAAACGGTGTTGAAGTGTCTTTAATAAAGGTTCATTTATAAACATTCCTTGTGTGCCTGGGGTCCTTCGTCTACTGCCGTTGTAACCAGTGTGTTCCATTCCAGAAACTGCCTTACAAACCAAACGCACGCAAGATGCCTTTAATTATCTTTTTTCCCCAGAAAGAAAGGGGGAAATTTTTTTTATGCAAAGCAAAATCCTATACTTTAGCCCCAGGGACAATACACCACCACTAGATTCCTGAGATTTCTCTCTGAATTTTTCTAACAAACACCTGGAGCTTATTAGTCAAGCTCTGAAACGGTGACCTCCCTTCTAACTGCAGACAATAAACCTTCGCGATTAGGAACGAAGAAACCCTGCTCTGTTCCCCAGTCGGCCCCTCCTCTGGGTCGCACGGGGAGCATGGGGTGGGGCTCAGCGCCCCGGAGGACCCACGGTACCCTCCCACCCCGAAGCCAGCTGGGCCCACCTCATCCTTGGAGCTGCAACTGGTCACTTGCTTTCACACACAGCACACGGGCCGAGGGAGCCTTCTCTGTAAAATAAAACAACTGTGTGTTTTCTGGGAACTCTGAGAGAAATGAGCAGCAGCCTGGTGCCCAGCAGAATGCTGGCTATGCACCTGCAGTTCATTCTTTTTAAACAAAGCCCTAAGCTCACACAGTAGAGAGAGACCCACCCACGTGCACTTCTCCTAAGTCTCCTTCCTGTTCCCGGTCTCGCCATCCTTTCGCCATGAGAACTTTCTCTGCCTTCCGCTGTGTCCACTAGCAGGTGGCAGGAAATGCAAGATCAGATACAGATCAAATGACGGCTCTGTGCAGCCTGGACTCGGCCTTACCAAACGTATTTATTGAGGGGTTCTGAGAAAAGGGTTCAAAGTACCGCCGTGGACACGGTCCTCTCTCTGCGGTCTGGCGGCCAGACGGCGGGCGACGTTCCAGGCGGCCCGGGGCAGGCGCGACCTCCCCAAGGTCCTCCTCTTGACACACGGCACAGCGCGGGTGGTTCAGATGCCCGAGCAGCTGCCTGCCGGAAGGGAGCCCGGTGGCACAGCAGTGCATGTGGGGCCGTCCCTGGTTCAGGGGCCCCCTCTGCCAAGTCGCACCAGCAAGCTGCGGGTTTGGTCATAAGCACCAAGAAAGATGAAGCCTCCCAGACTGATGGCTGCCATTCGAGGGAAGACACCTGCAAATAATCTAGGGAAGGAAAAAAGCAGGACAAAAGTTTTTTTAATTGCTCTGTGTAAAAAAGGTTAAATTCCAACACCCACAGCTTGCTCAACTCCACACACCACGCTCATTAAACCCCCACACAGCACTTAAAATGTGTGCTTTTTCCTTTCAGAATGGCACTAAATTACAGTCCCAAGCAGACTTGCTGAAGTCTGGGACCAGCTGTTTGTTGGCTAACGGGGCTGAATACCAAACAGCTTACTTGGGAGCCTCACAATTAAGTCCAGTAATTAGTCAAGAAATACAAACTGTCCCCACAACAGTCCTGCGGAAAACTTCCAGATGGGCTCTTGGAGAGATGAAGACACTGACTTTTGTAACGGAGTCCAAGGCCCGCCGCAGGGATGGAAGGCGGGCGCGGGTGCTGATTTTCCCACAGCTCGGCCGCTCCTCCCAGTGGCTCGGTGGCATTCGGTCCTTAGAGGCCCAGAGATGGGCATGGGCACGGGGAGGCAAATCTCCATGGACTCCCTATTTGTTTTCTGAGCAAGGGCAAGGAAGGCACACGGGCTGGGCAGAGAGCACCCCCTCACAGGTTCTGTCCCCACGCACCATGCCAGCCAGTGGCGCTTTGGAACACGGAAGGCAAAGTAAAAGAATGGTACGGGGGGCGGACACTGGAGGTTCACTCTTTAAAAGCCATCCTGTTGCCGTGCACAAGTATCTGTTCAACGGGGTTCATCCTGGCACTGCTGGTACCAGAGAAACTGCAACCCTCCTTCTGGTTACATAAATNCTGGTGGCTGCGGGGGGGTGGGGGGGGGAAATGCTACACAACTGGTAAAAATGAGGTAGCCCATGGGACCCACGGCACAAAATACGCACAGCAGGTTCTGACGGAAGTCCCAAAGCTGTGTGTGTCATCTGAGTCTGTGGCAGGGACAGGCTCCAAACTCTGGGGGGCCGGGTTAGAGGAAACCCTCCCCCCCCCACCCCATCTTTCTCTAACGACTGTGTCTTACCAAAAGCATTTACTTTTGTAAACCGAAAAAAATCAGAACTAGTGGACTTACTAGTGAAAAGACCGGCCCGGGTCCAGGGAAGGAAACATGGTCAGGTTATGTGAAAAGGACATAACCTTTAAAACAGGAGAAAACATCCACAATAAGCTAAATGGTGACTGGCCAAGACTGTGGACAGGAGAGCAACGCCGCGGCCTGGTTTCCGCACACCTGCTGGGAGAGGTCAGCTGGCCGCCTCCCCTCTGCACGTCGCACTTAGTTAGCACTTCTGAGGACAACGGGGCTGAGCATTAGGGGGCCATACTTTGGTTAGCTGAGTAAGGATCCAAATCATGAAGCAAGATCCTGCAGATAAAACGAGAACCTCTTCTCTAGGAGTAACCATGAAAACTGCATGAGGGAAAAAGCTGCCCGGCTCAGCATCCTGCAAATCATTCTTGCGGGAGGTGGGAGGTGAGGACAAAACTCACCAGTTACCACACTGAGGCCACTGGGACCTTGTGGCGCGAAACAGGGACTCCTCCTCCCACCCCTCCCTACAAAGCGAAGGGTGCCGGGAGGGAGGTCAGCAGAAGCTGAGACTTGAGTCCACTTCTGCCACGAAATCCTCCCTCATGATCTGAATGACTTCGAAACCCGTGTCAGGGTTCAGCTTTTGCCGCTAATGAACTCAGCTGCTCCTGGCAAGAGGCAGATGGAAGCAGTTTATGGTTTCACCAGATGACAACTGAATCTATTAACATAATTATAGCCCTAAAGCAGACCAATTTGTACAGTGAGCACCCCAACCGCACGAGGCGGCAGGGACTTGAGTGCAGCGGCTGTGTCCCAGGGACCGCAGATCACACGCGGTAACAAACGTGCGCAGCGCACGGGCCCGGAGGGGGTGTGCCCGGGGCAGCAGCGCACAGCGGTGAAGACATAAAGGGCACGGTCAGGAAACAGCCGGCCGCTCAACAGGGCGAGGCAGCAGGGGCAATGCAGGGCACACAGGCGTCCCGTGCAGGCGGTGTTTTTATTTTGGAGACACCAGTTTGCCCTGGAGCCTATTCCGAGTCTGTGCCCGAACACAGCCTTCCCCCATGTGAACCAACACAGAGAGATCGAAACGCGTCCCGCCCGTACCCGGAGAGGCCAGGCCGGCGTCAGTGCCGCGGGGAAGCTCCCTGCGGGCGTCCGGGGCACTCAGCAACGAGGCAGGTGCGTTCGAGGCGGCAGCAGGGGCCACCGGGCCGGGTGGGAGCAGGACAGAGGCGCCGGCTGAGGACGGCCGTCAGGGCCAAGGACACGGTCAGGGCCGAGGACGCCCGGGGCCGCTGGAGAACAGCTGCCCACGCCGGCAGGGGTGGGTTTTGTTTGCTTTCAGTTACAGTTCCTTCGTCAAATCATTTGTGGCCTTTTATCATATTACTCAGAAGCTAATAAAACTATCATTTCTTAAATGACAAGCGTGGCTGCCTGAAATCCTCTGCCAAGGACCNGGGCTTCGTTTCAGTCATCCATTCAAGGGAATTCCTTCCTTACGAGGCCCTGGTGGCCAGGATTTTGCTGACCGTACCGCACCCACGTACCACCACCACTTTCTCAAGAAAGGCAGACGCACTGCAGCTCGATACCAGCTCCTCAGAGCAGAGGTGTGACCAGCAGGTGCCATCAAATCTGGTATGAGCCACGTCTGAATCGTTCAGCTGCTACTGCAAAGCTGCTCCAGAGCTCTCTTCTCTCAGGCCGCTTCACTGTTCAGTGTGGAATGCAGGTCTGCGCTATGAGCAGGTTCTCCCCTCCTCACGCCACCTTAGATGTAAATGGCTGGCCCCGGCGCCCATGCCACCGCTCTGCTGTGCCCTTGCTCGTGCTCAAGTGTTCCTTTCTGGTACACCCCGTTCTCCTCTCAGAACCCGAGTCCCTCAGGCAACCAGCATCAGCCCATCAGGGGTGCCGCATACAAAAACCACCCAACCTGACCTACTTTTGTAACTACCAGTTGCAAATTTTGAAGAGAAGGGAGCTGTTGTGCAAAAACCTTAGCTGGGGCGTGACCGATGCGCCTCATGTTACCCAACTACCAACTAACCCCAAGAAGAACCTGTCGAATGCACACGACACGACAATCATCCCAACAGCACTACGAGGTGGCGGCGCTGCCACCCATCTGCTGTCCCCACTAGCCAGAGCCTGTCCAGAGGCTCACTCCCAACACTGCAAGAGGAGGCTGCAAGCTTTGCTCTCAGGAAAATCCCTGGTAGATCATTCCAGAGAGAAGATGGTCACTTCACAGACGTGTACAGATCCCAACATGGAGACATGTTTACAGACTGCAAAAGCGAGGTGGAAGCACATCTTGCAAAGGAAGCATTTTAGGATGTGATGCTAGAAGGTGAGGCGCTGAGAGGTAAAAGAGTTTCTAGTGCAGGCTCACACTTGTATACGGAAAGGGATTTGTGACTGACGAGTGTTAAAAGTAGCCCCAACCACAACTGCTTCTCAATGTTATGCTCGCTCACTTGCACTCCTGCATCACGTAACTGGAAGTCTGTCTGCTCAGAGCCACAGCCCAGAAGCGAGAGGGGGGCCGTGCCAGGGGATGTCCTCCACTATCAAGATGGACAAGGCTGTCAGTCACCTGCTAGATACAACATCAACTCGAAGATGCACTGTCATCTCACACAGGCACCATCAAATGCATTCTGTGCAATGTACATAAGGAGACCCAACCAGGATGAGGAGGAAGGTAAGTGGTTCTTGCTCAGGCTACAGGAGGAAGGGCCACGAAGAGAGGCAGAGAGGCAGTCGAACATTCCTTCTTGTCCTTACCCTCGCAGCCCCTGTGTCCGCCAGACCCCGTGCAGGGCAGAGAGCACATTCCCACCAGCGGTGCTGGAACCAGCCTGCACAACAGGACAACAGATGAAGCCGTTATCGTAGGAAATTCCCAAAGTGATGTCCTCAGGTGCCTGGCCCCCAACCACTGTGTCCTAGTCTGCAATAGACTGGGGAGATTCTCTGGAACCGGGACCCCGGGAGCCCAGCAGACCAGAAGGCCCTCCGTTCAGGCCCACAGGTAAGCACCGACTGACCGGAAGTGCTTTGCCAGGCTCTCCCATCAGCACACTGGAGGCAGGGCTCAGCTGGGTAATTCACCCACCAGTGTCTGACAGGAAAGAGACAGAAAGCAACAGTAACTGATCTGAGAAGAATCAGGGACTCCTCAGTGTAAGTGGCCCAATTATCAACTTATCTAAGCGGCTCCTCACATTTAATGAGGAGTACTGTGACCAATACTCAGGTTTGCCCTTATCAACCTACATACTAGATTTCCGTCCTTATGGTTGCCCTCTTCCCTAAGGGTGTGTGTGCCTTTCTTTTCTATTGTTTGGCCCCAGAGAGGTTATGTGCATGGCATTCCAAGAAACCTTGATCCAGATTTTTTGGTAACAATTTGCTTTTTCATGAAAACCTTTTCAACAATTCTGATGACTGTCCTGATTCATCCAGTTAAGGCCAAGCATCATCTGAGCTCAGAGCCTCTAGCTTACTTGCTTCACTGGTATGAAGCCAGTCCACTCTGGGAGCCTCAAGTCTCTCCGGTAAAAACAGCAATCACTAGAAAGCACTATCACCATGCGAAGGCCCAGCCCTGATTCTTACAGAGTTATCAGTGAGAACGCTCTCTGAAAGGTAAAATGCTGCGCTGACACTGGGCACAGCAAGGACTATGGGTACCGTGCTATCAACGCCAGTCTCACTCGTGCCTCAGCAGGTTGGCTTAGGCTGCTGTTCCCAAGGAATATCCGCTTTCAGCCGCTGCATACACGCGAGCCCGAGGGCTGACACACGGCATCTGCTGTGTCTACGTTACATTCTCTTACACTTACCTTTGCCAACATGATTCTTGTTTTTGCCACATCCAGAGGTGTGGTGACCACAGCTGCAAATCCACCTGCACATATAAAAATACCCAACACATAAAGGAGGCATTGTTAACTGTGTTACATGGGGTGGTATAACTTTTACTTTATGATCCCTCATAGCTCTGCCAATATCACGTCCTTATCATTACGTCCACTTGACTGATTCAAGAAGAGGATGCACACGTGCAAAATGCACACACTGTTTTTGTAGTGATGGCAAACCGCACGTAACAGAGGGGACAGGAGACTGCTCTACACACTCAGGGAAAAAACAAAAATGAGGCCCCATAATTTATCTTGTTCAGTGGAGCAGCAGACCTGCATGTGCACACGACTGTGTGCCTGTGTTCACACACCTGCCATCGATATAAGAGGCTCACTGCTCCCAGCGCTTCTCATGGGGCCCCCCGCCTTCTACAGAACACTCTTCTCTAATGGGACTCCGAAATGCTTCAGTCTTTTCTAGTCTCAGAAAGATGGGCAAACAGAGGTATGCAGATTGCTGTAGGGACTTTCGGTATTGATGGCTAAATTCTTTTGAGTGAAAAGAGTAAAGAAAAGTGGCCAGGCACAGAGTAATGACATTCTGGGCCCTCCCCCCGCCCCAACATCCTGTCAGTTAGTCCTGATTCAACGGGCAATTTTCCTACGCTTCCTTCCCACCTTCTCTTCCACAGAATACTATTACTGCCAAACCAATTATTTTAATATCCGTATCTGTGGACAGAGGAATTGGAGGAGAAACCACAGTATATGGTGTCGATATTTTATTAAGAGTGATATAAAGATATGTTTTAAACCCAAAGAAGCCCTAAGGAGATAGAAATAGTAAACACAAAAGGGCTTTCTAAAGCTTCAGCCTGCGTGAGCTAGGTGAACAGAGCACATGCATGAAGGATGCTCCAGAGATAGCACCTCCTCCTCCCCCTCCAAATTTTGTGGCATGGGGACAATTGTAAAGGTCATCTGAGCTCTGCCAAATACCTTGCTAAACATGTTGCTGAAATAAGATTGTCACACAGAACCTTCTCCCTTTGGTAGCATCTATTAGGACACTGACTTTTTGAAAGATGTACCCATTTATGCTTTTATGTTTCATATTTAGTTACCCACAAAGGACACATATCTTAGGACTAAATATTATTAATTACATGAATATTAGAGTTCCCTTTTGCTATAGCCACTTTTGTGTTACAAATAAGTGAAACACTTTTTTTCCAGATTCAAAAGCTGTCTGAAATTCAGGTAGTACTGTATTAAATTTCAGGCAGCCTCTACTATCCAACCCTTTCCTCCCCCCTGAAATCTCACAGTATTCAGCTTCCCTTCCCTCTCTGGCTGCAAGAGTTAGCAGGGCCCAGTTGTAAAGGCTTTTAGAGTCAGAAAGACCAAGCCTTGAATGAAATCCCTACTCTACTAGTGGACTGGCCTTGGGGCCATACTTATTCTCTAGGTCAGCACCAAATGAGACACGTGCTTCTATCACTGCCACCCCCTGCTATGGGTGGGGAAACTGAAGCTCAGAGAGGTTATATAACTCACAGGTTTTGCTTAGTGTAGAGCTAAGACCTGAACCTGACTGACTCCAGACCGTGAGCTCACGGCCAGTGGTTGTGCCAGTGGCCTCAAGTTTTCTCATCTAGAAGACGCAGATAGCAGCAGGATCTGGGTCTACATGGGGCTGTGCAAAGTGTCTAGCCACGGTGCCTGGCGCACACCAGAGCTCAAAGGAACTGGCTCTTTTCTGCATGGGTAGGGATAATCTGTGATCTTCCTTCATGTCTCTAGCCCTGCACACACAGCAGACATTCAAAAATGCTTACTAGGTGCCCTGGACAAGGGTCTATAGATCTTACAAACCCAAGATTCCAACTCGTCCTCTGAAAGAGAGAAGGAAGGGGAAGCTCAGAGCCAATATTTGTGTTTACTTTGTATGTGGCATGTTGGACCTGTACTAGGTACGGTCATTAATTATTCTATCTCATTTGCATGGGTATTACTATTCCATATTACAGATAGCTTGCTCAGGGCCACACAGTAATGGAGCTGGGATTCAAAGTCACATGCATCTCAGCTCCAAAATTAGTGCACTTGCACTCTGATGACTCTGGTATGTGGTAAGACATTAAGCTGCATCCAAGTGTTAAAAATCAGAAGTACATACACCATTATCCTATTCGAAAATGGTCACAACCTTTCCTAAATCAACTCTGAAGACTTAAAAGTTGGCAAGGACATCACCTGTCCCGTCTGATGACCCAAGCTCTCCTGAGTCACACTGAAAACTACTTGCCTTCTAGTACATGCAGGTACTGTGTGTCAAACTCGGCTGGGAGAAGTTCCCCATCCCTTTACTGTGGGTGCTTGCTGCTAGGCTCTGAGAGACTTCTGCTTCATACAAGCGATATGAAGAAAAGCCAAAGACAAAAACAAATATGCCTAAATAGGTCCTAATTTTATGGCCATGATGGTAGCTGTATTTTATGCCAATTATTAAGAAATCAATGTTAATGTCTTCAAATGCCAATGACTGCTTTAATACACAGGCCTCACAATATTTTTTATGAGGCTGCAAAGAAGGGCCTGTGAAGACTGTGTAATAGAACAACGGGTCACAATGCGGAGGGCACTGGGGACCTATGCTTATAGTTAAAATGTAGTTATTTTCTATATTTTACTTAAGGGAACTGTAAACTGCGGTAATAAATACAGGGAACATGCTAACAGATAGGAAATAATTACTTGGTGCAGCAACTGTTNTTTTCTATATTTTACTTAAGGGAACTGTAAACTGCGGTAATAAATACAGGGAACATGCTAACATATTAGATAGGAAATAATTACTTGGTGCAGCAACTGTCNCCCCATGGTCCTCCGTCAAGTTCCTCCTAATCCTCCTATACGTGCAAACATATGATATTTGTCCTTCTCTGCCTGACTTATTTCACTCAGCATAACACCCTCAGGGTCCATCCATGTTGCTATACATGGCCAGATTTCATTGTTTCTCACTGCCATGTAGTATTCCATGGTATAGATAAACCACATCTTCTTGATCCATTCGTCTGTTGAGGGGAGGAGTTTTTAAATCTACATGCTATAAGAGATAATTTTGTGTAGAAACTCTACCAATATATTATTCTCTGAATGCAATGGTGAATGGGAATCGATGTGATGACAGCTTTTCATTTTCTGGGTATTGAGTGTTTCCACTGCAGTGGAAAGAATACCTGCCATCAATCGGCTCAGTCTCATAGATTATAAGCACTAAGACACACGTGACCTCACCTCGCCCTGCCGTGATCCCCGCTAAGGCTGGGAGGGGTGCATCTTATGTTATAGATAAGGAGCCGGGGACAGCGCTGAGGCCTGACAATTCTGAGTCCAGCAAGCTGGCCCACAGCAGGTGTGTGGCTCAGGGCAAGCCCCTTCCCTGCTCCACACAGAAGCTTCCATCAGTCACTGGAGCACAGGGCTGTTGGGCTGCACTCCTCAGGGGAGCCCCCAGACCGAAAGGGCCTGGCCCACGGGATCCTACTGCACAGTGGATGGCTGCTAAGTTTCTATTTCCCCACTTCTGACTAATCTAACTGCTTAGCATTCATTACAAAGCATTACTGGGAAAAAGGCATTGTAGTGAGTGCAAATTTCCTTACCAGAAACAATGCATTTGTAAGCAAATCTTTGAATGAGCTACTTCAGAAATGGGACCAGAGAATATACCCTTCTTACTTCAACACATGGAAGTTTTATGTTATTGCTAAATTTAACAAGTGCCCTTTCTTATCCAGGATGACTAAATTTCCATAATGTTCACTGTGTCCCCTGGAGGGAGTAAAAGAAAAAAAAAAAAAACACACACATTTCACGTAAGGACTGGGGAGTAAAGGCTCTTGACCTCTGGAAAGTGAATCAAGACCACCTACTCATTTAACACAGCTAATGACGAAGTGTCATGTGGAAACAATTACCCACCATAATCCATTTGAGCCGGTTTCAATTCTCAAGGCAAGATTCTTATTTTGGATTATCAATTCTACAAGTCAAATGGGTCCAATTATTAATAAAGAATCCTATAAAATACAAGTTTTCTGTTTCTAATCACCACAACCAAAACCCAGTCCAACAGCCATTAAACAAACTGGAAAAGAATCATTTCCTAATAAAGCTGACATCCTAAAACTACGTATCTCTTTACTGGGTACACATCTAAACGAGCAGTTTGCATTTTCTGGCATATCTCCACTTTCCTTTATTTCAACCGTAATTCTAACTCACCTTTATGTGCAAGAGCAAACTGCACTTCTCTCTGAGACTGCTAAACCTCATCACTTATTCAGTTCTGTAAAGCACCTGAGTTCTCATTACAGCCTCACTGGAAAATCCACATGATTTAGCGATGGAAAACACACCATCGCGCACTGTCACTTTGCTCTTGGTTTAACGTCTGGAAAACGCCCAGATGTTTAGATGTCCATATGCTCTCCACAGAGTGATCGAGCCTTCGATAAGCTGCTGAGCACCCTCAGCTCTCTCGACACTAGTTAATCTGTGGTGCTGTCAAACATGTCACACGAACCATGAATCACGGCCTTCTGCAGCAATCCCTGAAACCCCCGAAGCGCTGCTCACGGCAGACAGCTGCACACTGAGCCCTGCAGCCATGGCAAGTCTCTTCCCACAGAGGACTTTATAAATCATCTTTAAGATAATCCAAGGGCCTGAGTGAAGGCTTTAATAAAGATAAAAAGAAAAAGAAAAATTTGTCAAAAACAAATTGCTTGTCTTTCAAGCAGACACCTTTTTAGCAGGTTTTTTTCCCCTAAGTCACTCTCTTTTCTCAAACAACCAGTGGAACTCTCTTCATCTAAACAATCTGGAATGTCTAAAGAATGCTGTCTTTGCATAGTTAATATTTTTGCAATTTTCTCCCCCCTTCCGTCTTTCCCAGTATAATATAATCCTTTGCACCTGCAAAAGCTCCACAGACCGCTGACTGCCAACAATCCACCACGTGGTCCTGCCTCCAGGACCAGAGGGCCTGTGTTGAAGGAGAAAGAAAAAGACACGTTATTAAATATCTGAATTTATCGGAACCTCCCGTGGGTTAGCTCTGGGGATGGGAACTTAAGTGAGAAGCTATTTTGGTGACATTCCTTGCTGATGACATAAGTGATTTTCCCAAGGATTTAACTGCATTCTAAAAAAAAAAAAAAAAAAAAAACCTCAAAGAAACAAGGGTGACAGCTACATTCAAGTGCTCAAAGGAAACAATTTGCAGGACATGTGCATGATGTACACACATTTGTGTGTATGAGTACAAATAAAGACCGATCTCTAAGACAATGTAACATTTTAAGTATTTCCCCTATAATTCTAAACATATAAATAACATAATTCACCAATGAGTACAGAGCACTGTCTGCCACATTCCGCCGGGTTTTTTCTCTCAATCTTTATCCATGTTGCCCATGTCTGAAGGATGCTAATTCTGTTACTTATGTATGGACTGAAAATTCATCAAAACATTTTTTTTGCACTTTTCATGAAATAAATGGACGATTATACAAATAAATACACATTCCCAGTTTCAAACTAGGCAAAAGGATGGCAGAGACATGGTGCCTGGCTCACCCAGAGCTGATGGCCCAGCAGAGAAGATGCAGTCACATCCGACGGAGAACAGTGCTCTGAGCTGGCCACTGGTCTCGTCTCTCACTCCTAGTTACTACTCGCACCTCACAACACCCTAAGAGGTGGGCCCTGTTACATGTCAGCCACCTTTTACCTGGGCTAACAGCACAGCCTGCCCTCTGTTCTTTTGTTTTTGCTTTTGTTTTACTTTACTGAGGCTTAAGTACATATCCAACAAACTACACATGTTTAAAGTATGCAACTTTTCTCACTCTCTCTCAAACATGAAACCACTGCCATAATTACTGAATATGTCCATCACCTGCCAAAAGCTTTCTCTTGTCATTCCTCTTTCCTGCCTTCCCTCGCCACCCCCTAAACCATCTGTCATTCTATATTAGTTTGCCTTTTCTAGAATATATCAAATATATCACAATTAAAAGAAAACACCAAAATAAGTACTAATTTCTTACTTTGAATATCTCCCCACTGATGTTATATCTAGAACGTTGAGAAGGCTACTACAGAAATGGGGAAGATGCTATAGAAATAAATCAAGACATATATGGTCCTATTTGGTCAATTTCAACAACTTTTATTTGTGATTTATGCTTTTTTTTCTTCTTACCTCTGGATCCCTTTCATTCAGTAATCCCCCACCCCTCCAACCATCCAGCTATTCTCTGTACCTATGAATATTTTCTTTTTAGACTTCACATGAAAGAGATCATACATACAAGTGTGCCTGGGAAGCTCAGTCAGTTAAATGTCTATCTTCAGCTCAGGTCATGATCTCATGGTTTGTGAGTTCGGGCCCCAAGTCAGGCTCTGTTCTGACAGCTCTCAAGCTGAAGCCTGCTTGAGATTCCATGTCTCCCTCTTTCTCTGCCCCTCCCCTGCTTGCACTGCCTCTCTCTCTCAAAAAATAAACATTAAATTTTTTTTTAAAAAAAGAGTTCATACACTATGTATCTTCCTCAGATTTACTTCAGTTAGCATACTGCCTGGAGGATCCATCTATGTTGTCACAAATGACAGGATTTCATAGTTTTTTTTACGGCTGAAGAATACTTCATTGTGTATATATACACCACAATTTGTTTATCCATTCAGCCGTCAGTGGACGCTTAGAGAGTTTCCATATCTTTACTATAGTAAATAATGCTGCAGTGAACACAGGGATGTAAATATCTTTTCAAGTTAGTGTTCTTACTTCCTTCAGATAGGTACCCAGAAATGGGACTGCTGGATGACATGGCAGTTCTATTTTTAATTTTTTTTTTATTTTAAATGTTTTATTTATTTCTAGGAGAGAGAGAGAGATAGCGTGAGCAGGGGAGGGTCAGAGAGAGAGGGAGTCACATACTGAAACAGGCTCCAGGCTCTGAGCTGGCAGTCAGCACAGAGCCCGACGCGGGGCTCGAACCCACGAACCGCGAGATCATGACCTAAGCGAAAGTCGGACGCTTAACCGACTAAGCCACCCAGGTGCCCCAGAGAACAACTTTTCTCAGACACCTAACTATGCAAATTACTTAATTAGATATATAACAATGTGTGGTATCAGAGGGCTCCCAACATTTCCTTCCACCTAATGAGAATGATTACTTAAAAAGTGTATTTATTAAATTCACTAGACTACGAACACAATTGCTAAATCGATTTTCATAACCTTCTTATGGAAAGAGAGAAGCTATAAAATATTTTATCACACATAGGTTTGTGAAGATAACCTTGCTACTGAGTGTAGTACTTTTCCAGTAAATGCTTTAATGTTTGCAAATATCTCTGTGCTTTTGCGGAAAGCATTATTTTCTCTATAACTCATGTAAGCACTGGGGGCACTGGAAGAAACAAAAAAAGAACATTACCTTTTTACATTAGAGATGGAAAAATGAGCATTTTATCAGGCAGAAGCCAGTTTTAACACCATGACTTTATTTGCTGACTTTTTAGAACAGGAAAATGAAACATAAACTGGACTTTAGTGATGACTTAAGTCATCTTCAGTTAATCTACTGGTATTTCCTTGGGCTCCCAAAAGCAGAAGTTTACTCAAAACAAACTGAAAATATTATTAATAATGCTGACTTTATAAGCGATAATTAAGGAGAAATAACAAGATGTGCCTTACATGTCATACAGAAGAAGGGGAAAAATCAAAGATGTTATGTAATTCATAAATTCAACATTTACTGAGTAGTTACTGGCTATCAGGCACTTTTTTCAAAGGAAAAAAGAGCAGTCCCTAGGTCTAATGTGTGACAGGGGTACAGTGTGGGCAGAAAAGGGTTATAACACAGAGAAGGATGGCGACAGAGAAGGCTTCACACAAGTGCCTGTTGTAATCTAGGAGGAAAAATTTGCTTGTGGTGGTGGGGGGACACCTAACCAAAATAGACTCTGATGACTGAAGACACAATTTAAAAATAGAATCTCCACAGATAAGCCTAACTGTCCACCACCACCTGGCCTGAATAATTTAGTCTAAGAACATATAAAGAAATCATTTTGTATTTGGAGAAAAAAAAATCTCTAGAACCAAAAGGTTTAGAATCCAGTGAGAACCTTCAGTGGCAGACAGAGAACATAATAGAAATAACAATTATGAACACTTGCAGAGAACTTATTTACGTTCCAGGCACTGAGCACTTTACATACATTAACTCATGTTACCCTACAACCCTTCTGAGGTATGTGTCTTTTTATCCTCATTTTACAGACATGGAAGTGGAGGCTCAGAAAAGTTAGGTAACTAGCCAACGTGTAAACAGACAGCAGCAGAAGTGGGATGGGTGAGACATTCTGGTACAAAATAGAAACAAGTGGACTTGAACCTGCAGGGCAGAGCTGTCTAGACAACAAACAGAATGGTATCTGTAAGACACATTACTTCCAAACATAGACCATAATTTCTTCTGGAAGGATACTCAAATACCCAAGTGAATGAACAAACTCTGTCTCTTCCCAACACATCTTACTTTAAGTCACAGGAGTGCAACTTTTTTTTTAATGAGGAATTGTCTCAAATGAAAAAAACCTTGGAAAATATTGAGATCACACTAAAAAGATGAATGTTATGTACAGATATTTCACTTGGGAGGTACTTTCAAATTCATAAGCACGACCACCAGTAACAACAAAAACCTGACTGGTAAAAAGTACTGCACATGAATTATCAAAGTATTGTGAAATTACAAATTTGCTCATCAATGTGCAGATCCACAAAAAAAAAAAAAAAAAGAAAGAAAGAAAAACTGGCTGTGAAGACAGGAAAGGTCTACTCAGTGGAAACGTAAATATTATTGTTAGTGACTTTTCAACAATTTGAGTCGACTGGAAAATAGAATAAAGACACAGTGCAGGCAACAGTAGGAATGATTACCAGTGACAATAGTAGTTGCCACTTGCTGAGTTCCTAGCAAGTTCCAGGCGCTTTGCTAAAGATTTTTATAACTCTTATTTAGTTTTGGAAAATGTATATGATCTGCAGACACAGGTGTGGGGGCAGTGCTAAATGATAGTAAGCAAATGGCCAAAGGTCACAGAGACAGTAAAGGAGAGCTGAAGCTGGCTGGGGACCTCCCCAAAGCCACGTGCCTTGTAGACAGGATAACCTATATGCAACATGTTAAGTTCCTCACTACCGGACACAGCTCAACTTCTAATACAGCCACATGACAATATGTAAGTTATTAAAGAAAATATTTTGAGGTCCGTAAAAGTTGTTAAAATAGTATGGGTTTGTACTGAAGGATTTTTCTAAGGACCTATTTGAACACCAAAACATTTTAAATTGCCAGAGTTTCTCAACCTAAATAGGTATTTCCACCGCCATGGAGGTCTCCTGGTTCCAGGGCAGGCAGATAAATGAGCAGCGAGTGTGAGGATGAGGGACAGCAAGGGAGCCCAAATGTGAAAAACCAGAGCACTGGGAGTCTCAACTCCCATGATGGAGGCTGTGCACCAAAATAAGCAGAGGTAAAAAAGCAGATGGCCATCCTTTCCCTTGTACTGGCTTACTTACCCCAACTCAATGTCCTGGTTTTTTTGTTTTTTTCAAATAAAAACTAAAATTTTCAGAGGAATCCATGTACATTCGTTACCACCTCAGCTCAAAGAGAAATCTCAAGTGGAAGTAATGAGACAGGCAGAAACTGTTCTTAATGCTGCATATGTGGTTGTTTTTGGATTAGGAAGGTAAGTGACAACAGGCAGCCATGCTTGTGGCCAAACAGCAAGATTCTAGACTAAGAGCAAACAATCTACTTTGCTCACCATTATCCTCACAGGTGCCTGGGGTCTGGTTCACAGCTGAGTTTCTGTAACTTTTCTTAAGTTTCCGTAACCTAGCTTGAATAGAAAATATTTCCAAGAGCTTAGATAGAAATTTCACTTGGAAGTAATTTTAGCCCTACAGAAAAGTTGCAACAATAATATAGTTCCCATATACCCTTCACCCAGCTTCCCCTAATGTTGACATCTTAAATGACTATAGTACAATGATCAATACAAAAGGACTGAAATAGGCACCATACTACTAACATACAGACTTTGAATTTCATTGTTCATACTGTTTAAAGGTATTCAATTTTTAACATGCGCTTTTTTCAAAAATCAACATTATTTATACCGTCCAGTAAGCTATCATGAGGAATCCTGATACCTACTGGTGGCACAACACAACAGTCAGGTTGTCCTAATATTTCCCAGCGATTCTTCACTCACTGCTCAAGGCCTGTTAGAGGAAGAACAGCATGACGTAATTGGCTCCCCAACCCCACCACCCCTATGACTACTAGCCCAAGTATTCATTCAAAGGGTAGAAAGCCAACACCAAGGGCAATGCTATGAAATGGCTAGGAGTGCAGGCCCGGGTCAGGCGTTTTCTATTAAAGTATAACGAAGCATGAAGAGAAGGCTTTGTTTTTCACTTCAAAAGACCCACCCAAACGTACACTATTGTCCTATAAATGAATTAACAAATTGAAAATAAGTGTTCTGGCTTTCGTGTAGGGGAGCTCAGTCTGGGACTTCAGCTGCTGTATCCAGTAGCAGTTATGCAGCTTCCAGTGCTGCAAGCTTATGCAATTTTACCGGTGCTTTTGTGGGGACAAGGAAAGGCATGTATACAGGATCGTCTCCTTGAGCTCACATTAAGAGCCTCAGATGACAACTTATTTACATGACAGAAAAGACAATCCTCTGTGCAGGCCTTAGTGTTGTGAGTCCACCAGCAAGCAGAATGTCGTGGAAACACGCTAATGCTCTCCAGGCTGTAGCCGACAGGGCCCCTGTGGGACAAACGTACACCAGGAACAGCAAACAGGTTCTACCTCCAGGACTCTGAGTGATGGAGGTGAACAAGGCTTTCAGGCGAGCATGCCAAGTGGTTCAAAGGTTCCGCTTAGGGTCAGCTAGACGGAGGCCTCTGAGCAATGGGGGTCGCCTGCCGAGACAGAGCCCATAGCAGCAATGCCATCCCAGTGCATACCGAAGCCAAACAGACTAAACAAGCACCAAAAATGCTTACAAATAACTAGAAAGCAAATTTAAAAAACAAAAACAAAGCTACCTCCTTTTTTCTCACTTTACAGAGGTTTCATGTTAACCTACAGATGAGTGCTTTGAAGTCAATTAGTGGCAAGGTATACAAACTCCCAAAAAACTGGAATCATTATAGGCATTAAAAAAAAACATTTTTAACATTTATTTATGAGAGACAGAGAGAGATCATGAGCAGGGGAGAGGCAGAAAGACAGGGAGACACAGAATGGAAGCAGGCTCCAGGCTCCTGGCTGTCAGTACAGAGCTCAATGCAGGGCTCGATGCAGGGCAGGAGCTCACAAACCACAAGACCATGACCTGGGCAGAAGCTGGATGCTTAACTGACTGAGCCACCCGGGTGCCCCTAGGCATTTTTAAAGTGCTGTGTTTGATAATCCGATTAAACTAAAGCACGGCCAACTCCCCTCTTTTCTCACACTCTGTCTTGGAAAAAAATTACTGTGACTCATCACAGTCATTGTCTATGGGACCAATCCTTCCTATTTATCTTCTTACGGTCACAAACTTGCCCAGGGAGAAAATAAATGTAAAAAAGAAAGAAGACAAAAGAGGAATCCTGGCGTGCTTTTTACTGTTTTTGCCAGAGGACCCTAACGCCCTACCCTCTAAGATGCCCAGTGGTGAGGCAGGCTTCAATCTGACCTTTAGGAACAGCCCACATGGGATGTGCTGGGTGTCGTCATCACTGTGGCTTCTCAAGTGCAGCTAACATGGTTGAGTGGCAGCTGGGGGCCCAGGCCACGGGGGGCGGGGGCGGGGGGCCATGCTGGGGGGGGGAGCCAGGGCTCCGGAAGCCATGACCTTGCCAGCTACCCTCTCAGGGCCCCTGCTAAACATGCTGCTCCTCCACCCTACTTAGTTTTCCTGGACATTGTTTTTCACTCTCTGCCTTGGCCAAACCACACAAAACAACAACTTTCAAAACATTTTGCTTGCAGACTGAATAACACCTAAAAGTAGGAGGAATTTATTTTCCTAACTCCCATATTATGGGATCTCTCTCTCACTCTAACTCAGCAGCCCTAGAAATAAGAAAATGTTACCTATTACTTTTATAAACTGAATGAAAGGACACTGTAAGATTCTAATTTCTTTTCTTTTTTGCACAAAGTGTCCCATATCTTCCAGGATGCGAATTGAGAATTCTTATGTTCTTGTAGTTTCTGAATTGTTCAAAAATGCCTGCTTCATCCTGTCAATTTGCTAAAATCCGTATCAGCTCCTTACATTCTGACCTGACTGGTGGTCTGGACATACAACAAATACTTGCTCTTATTTTCAGCTATTTTCCTCCATAGTGATGTAGTTAATCTAGGGTACAAGCTCAGTGAGGCAAAAATTCTCTCTCTCTCTCACACACACACACACGCACACACGTGTCAAACAAAACAAAATCTGTTAGCCTTCCCTTGTCAATCTTTAGCATGCCTTTATTAGCAATCTATGTTTTGACCAAACATGTCCATGCAGAGACTAGACATGAAAGGTAGTATATGAGGACAATGAGCACTGAGCACATTCTAAACTACTATTAGATTTTTTTTATTTTAATATGTACTTATTTTTGACAGAGAGAGAGACAGAGCATGAGCAGGGTTGGGGCAGAGACAGAGGGAGACAAACAATGCGAAGCAGGCTCCAGGCTCTGAGCGGTCAGCACAGAGCCTGACACGGGGCTCGAACTCACAAATTGCAAGATCATGACCTGAGCCAAAGTTGGACACTTAACCGAATAAGCCACCCATTCGCTAAACTACTATTACTCAGGATGCTAAAAAGTGTAGGAGAATTTTATTGGGTGTTAAGATAGTGATAGACATTTTAAGTATTATCAATGCAAGAATTAAAAACAATACACAACTTATTTACTCTTCAACTTGAATAAAAATAGGTTTTTCTAAAGTATAACTTCTAAAAACATTTACTTATAAATAAAAAATCTAAGTGATGACTTTTACACATTGTATTATAGCTCAAAGAATAATTCCCTGACCAGATTTCTAATACAAAGCTCTCATTTCATCTTTTTATATATATATATATATCTTTCTGAGAGAGAGAGAGAGAGACAGTGTGAGCAGGGGAGGGTCAGAGAGACAGGGAGACACAGCATCTGAAACAGGCTTCAGGCGCTGAGCCAGCAGTCAGCACAGAGCCTGACGTGGGGCTCGAACCCACAAACCATGAGAACATGACCTGAGCCGAAGTTGGACGCTTAACCGACTGAGCCACCCAGGTGCCCCTCATCTTAAAAACTCATCAGCATGGTGTCATAGTCTTACATAACCAAAATGATTTTATTTTCATTTTGCTTCAACAGTTGCATCTGAACTTAAAGCCTACATTTCTTCTAGTTAATGCTTTGCAACTTTATAACAACTTGGGGCTAGAAGCCTATTTAGACCTAACAATCCTCTATACTACACTGCTACTTCTGTTAAATATTCAGATAATACAAAAAAGATGACATTCTTACAGGGAATTCTATTGTATCCTTCCAAAGCAGGCTTATTGTTGACCTAGAGCTCAGTCAGAATAAACATGTATGTTACAGTTGTGAACATACTTCCAAAAGAAACTAATTTTAAATGAAACAGTTCATATATATGATTATCCAACTTTGCACTAAACTTGAAACAAGAATGCTAACCTTCAATTAGTGAATCATTACAAACGCCTACAGCTGTAAAAGAACTATTAACAATATAAACATATATATAAACAAAAGACAGAGTTCCTTCCTCCAAAAGCAAAGAACTACAAGAAATTAAACACAAACATGTAGAAAAATGTGGTCTACTATTATTACCTCTCATTACCATCAACAACCTGTGCTCACCAGTGGTCGGTCACAGGACTGACTCCTGAAGTGAACACTGGTGAATCCCTACCCAAGGACAGGAGAGCCATGGATGCTTGGGAGAGTCCGTCTAAGAAATATGTCACCCAGGGGTTTTAATCCTTATGCTATCAAGTTAAGGAATCAATGCAGTTTGAAGAAGTGGCTTAAATAGGCAGATTTGATGTAACATAGCCTCAACTTTTTACCAAGTTTTGAGCTCACATAACAGCAAAAACATTACTGAAGATGTGCTATAGGCAATGCTATGTATAAAATGGCTAAGAACATCAGCTCTGCATTCAGACTGCCTGGGTTCAAATCCCAGCTGTACCCTTAAACATTTAATAAACTGTGGCGTTGGGCAGGACACTCGAACTATTCCTCAGTGTCCACATGTCCCAAATGAAGGTGAGCTAACAACACCTATCCCAAAACTGTCATGAAGATTAAAAGGAGATAATCCATGGAAAGTGGTTATCATGGCTCCTGGTGCATTTTAACTTTGAGAAATGTTGGGTATGATGATGATTTTTATTACTACAGTTATTATCATTAACAATGTTAACACAGTAAAAGGGTGCTGGACAGGAAATTGAGACTTGGATTACCAGATGAAAGACAACCTCTCTGAACCACTTTTCCTTTTGTAGTGCAGACGACAAGACCTCTCACCCCGGGTTTGAGTGATGTGAATGAGATGCTAATAAACATGCAGTACTTAACTTAGCCCAGTGCCTGGCATATAGTAACTGCTCAATACACAACTGATACCTTTTTTTTTTTTTTTATGGTTAGGGCATAGTGATTTACTACAAATGTACAAGAACATGTGGATGGCAGTTACATAATGTGCTTTTTAGCCATATAGTACTGTTCCCTATAGTTTTTTTTTCTTTACAAATAGTTTATTGTCAAATTAGTTTCCACATAACACCCAGTGCTCATCCCCACAAGTGCCCTCCTCCATGCCCATCCCTCCCTCCCCCCCACATCCATCAGTCCTCAGTTTTTGTCAGCATTCAAGAGTCTCTCGTGGTTTGCCTCTCTCCCTTTCCCCCACCATTTCCCCCCTTCTCCTCCCCCATGGTCCTCCGTTAGCTTCCTCCTAATCCTCCTATACGTGCAAACATGTGATATTTGTCCTTCTCTGCCTGACTTATTTCGCTCAGCATAACACCCTCAAGGTCCATCCATGTTGCTACACATGGCCAGATTTCATTCTTTCTCATTGCCATGTAGTATTCCATGGTATACATAAACCACATCTTCTTGATCCATTCGTCCGTGGATGGACACTTAGGCTCTTTCCATGTTTTAGCTATTGTGGAGAGTGCTGCTTTGAACATTGGGGTACATGTGCTCCTATGCAACTGATGTCTTTTTAACATTCAGGTGATACAAGGGCCTAACTGAATAAATTATTAAAATTAAAATGCTAGGAAGGGAATAAACAGGTGCTATGATTCCTGAGGAGGGAAGAAGAGAAAGTCTTCCTTCAAAAAAGGGTAGAAAGGGAAGGTCTGTCTCCAGTGACATATGGCCAAGGCGGGGGGGAAGGAGAAGGAGCTGGCCAGGAGAGAAGCCTGGCCAAAGACCTAGAATGGAAGCTGAATGAGGGAAGGGATGGTTGTCAGTCCTCTTTACCATACTATCCCCAGATCTGAGAACATGCCTGGCATGCAGCAGGCACACTGCCAGTGAGTAGTGCTCAATAATGAAGTTAAAAGAGCATTTCTGGCAGAGGGCACAACAAAGGTCACGGTCCAGAATTAAGCAGCACCCCGCTGTGAAGGGAAGGCAGCCATAAGTGGAGAGAGCGTGGCTGCGGTGTGGTGGGCGGGTCTCACCTCTTGTCTCACTCTGGTTGCTGTGAGAAGAAGGTATTTTAGAGAAGCAAGAACGGAATCAGGGGCCAGAGTGCCAAATGAGACAAGAGGTAAGTGAGAGGCCTCTTGAGAGCAGTGGACGTGGTGACAGGCTGGGTTACCAGGATGAGAGGAATGGAGAACTGGGGAGTGATACAAATTCACAGCCTCCTACTTCACCAAGCAACAGACGCCTGTTCTACTTACTGAGAAGGGAACCACAGGAGAAGAACCGGCTGCGGAGAAGGAGCATAAAAGCCAAGAGTTGTGTCCAGAACTGGTTCCCCTGAGGCATGTTGAGTGAGGATGTCAACTAGGAAGCTGGTCGCAAGAGGCTCTGCCTCAGAGGAGGCCGTCCATGACAGAGCTGTAAATGTGCAAGTCGTTTATGTAAGGACAGCAGTCAAAGCCAAGGGACAAGATGAAATAATAAGGGATGGGTCTTTGTCGGGTAATAACAGCCACGTAATCTATCACGTTTCTCTTCTGGTTGGGCTGCCAAGAAGTTCCAAACACAACATAAATCTTAAAGGAAAATTTTCTTCCTGGGAATTCCGGACATGATAATCTACCCCTTTTACTCTTCCTCTTCTTTACAAGGTCAGTCTTCTTACATGCTAACTCTTTATGTGCAATGAGAAAGGCAAAACAGAAAAAATGAGGCAGTATAGTGACAGGCCTGGGGGAGTCAGAAGGACTGGCCCCCACATTTCCTCACCAAGTCTCCAATTACAGACATATTACCTCAGCGTTACACAGGGGGAGAGGGGGGTTGTGCCTCTCTGATCAGCTCCAAGCTCCTCAAAGGCATCAAGCCTCTTATTCATCTTTGCATTGCACTGCTGTGAAATGGGCCAATATCCAGCTGGGAGTGCGCACCATCTGTCACCCGTCTGTAAACACAAGGGGCTGAGGCCTTGCTCTAGTATGCTAAAGCTCAGTTCTCAATTGTTTTAAACACAGCACAGTGTGTGATTAAATACCAGAAAGTAATGCACACAAATGTCAGGTAAGTATGGATAAATCTTCAAGGCCTGGATTAGAAGACTTCAAGGAGGGAAGAAATAGCAAAACTCAACTGCGTTTGGAAGATGCACAGTGTCTGGAGATGTGAAAGCATATTTCAGAAAGCAGCCAAAAAAACAGAAGCAGGAAGGAGTCCATTCTGGCTGGAGGGAAAGGATTTTGAACAAAGTACAGGGAGAAGAGAACTGGAAAGAACAGTGAAGACACAGAGTGGACCAATCACTTCTAGTTTTAGAGTTTCAGAAAGTTACAAACCGCTGAGAACTTAGATGTTTAATGAAGATCACATAAATTCAATCCGTAGAACGGATAAGAAGGTAAAGAAAGTGTCATGACTTAGTCTTCTAAGCTAATAAGAATCCGATACGAAGGAGGCCGCAGGTTCCAAACAGTGAGTCCACCAAACTGTGGTGAGTGATGTGCTGCGGAGAAAAAGAGCTCATGAGATTATAACCGAGCATCTGAGACCACTGGGTCAGCAGATGAGCAGTATGCTCCACAGAAATGCAGGCAGCAGGAGGAAGGGATTTTTAGAAAAAGATGGTACCTTTCACTCTAGGCAGAGTAAGTTTCAGATGACAGCGGCCACTCCGTTTCCAGGCCCCTACCCCTTGCCGCACAACACGTATGCGATCTGCTCCAGTCCTTGTGGGGAAGAATTTTCCTAAGTAGTATTCTCACAGAAACACAATAGAGAAAATCCTCCATACATTATAATCTCTCTATGGGTACAAAAGCAAATGTGAATGTTATGTTTATGTAAAATCATAAACCTAAAAATAAAAGAAGTGGCCAAAACGGTCTACTTCTACAAAACACTGTGAGTTCACATTTGGACATTTAAACCAAAAAATATTGTTATGGGAAAAGATGCTCAATATTGTTTAGCCATGAGAGAATTGCACATTAAAACCACAATGAAATACCAGCATACTATGAGAATAGCTAAGAGGATTTTTTAATCTAATGATATAACAAGTAATGACACGGGTGGAGAACAACTGGGACTGTCCTACACGGCTGCAAAACGCAACAACCTCCACTTTGGAAAACACTTTGACAGTTTCTTATCAAATGAAACTTGTATTTTGCCTATGACCTCACTTCCTAACCCAAAAGAAACAAAAACATACGTCCCCAGACAAATACCTGTGTGCAAATTTATAGCAGCTTAATTTTGTAATCACACACTTGGAAACTCCAATGCGTATCACCCAACGAATAGGTAAACAAACTGTACCACAGACCTCCACACAATGGGAAATGGCTCCGTGATGTAAAGGAACACACTTCTGGTACAGGCAAAACCATGAATCAGCCTCCATAGCATACTGGGTGAAATAAGCCAAGGCACACAAGGCTACATAATGAGCAACTGTATTTACAGGATATCTTGGAAAAGAGAACACTACAAATATTCTGGATTTTGTTTATGGTGGTAGTCACAAGCCATTTGTCAGAAGTCATAGAAATGTACATTCACAAAGGGTGAAAAAGTCATAGAAATGTACATTCGAAAGGGTGAATTTTCTGCCATCAAAGTTACTCAATAAACTGAACTTTAAAAAAAGACAGCATTTTAACATTTGCTCCATGACAACTGTTAAAGTGTAACATTATCATCTATGGTAACTCTGAAAACTACTAGACACTTCTTAACTAGCTAGAATACTACAAATGTGCTGAACAATGAAAAGAAATAAACCCCATGTTTCTCCCTCTTTAGGCCTCCGGACGTTCCTATGCAAGGAGAGGGTGTGAGAGTGTGAGCGAGTGTGGCCGCGCTGTGCGAATGCTGGTTATTGAGGAGCGAATAAAGTGAGTCTTGTTTGCCGGACAGCTGTCAGCTCCCTGCTCTTCCGTCACACACTCAAGCGGGGAGCTCTTACGCTCACGGGATGTGGCCCTCCCACTGGAAAGCTGTTACCTCATGCCGGGAAACACTGCCCAACGAGCCCATTCTCAGTACGCACCATGAAGAAAATGGCAAAAACAAAAACGACAACAAAAGACCCAAGAATGCTTATATAAAGTACATATATACAAACTAAGCTATGCTACTGAAAATCAGATCACTCCTAAGAAATATTTCTCAATATTTAACATCCCAGATTTTCTTTTCTACGAGTCATATTTCATCTCATCTTCGTATCCTTAGCATACAACCTCAGAGTCCAAATATACATATATTTTTACTTTTCAAAAGACATTTTGATTGAGCATGCTTTGATTACTAATTCCATACAATTATGAGAGTAATGATTTTACCTTCTGGATTATCAAATGCCCATCTAGGTACTTTGCCATTTCACAGTTTGGTCTTCAATAAGCCATTTTCACTTGAACAAGGGCTTTCAAATTCTTTTGACCATTAGACATATTTCCATTGCAACCCAGTACAGAGAGGTGTGCATGCATGTGCAACACAGAGGTTTTACAAAATAAGCCTTATGCTTACTACATAAGATGTTCTCTATTATTTCCTTTTGCATTAGAGTCCTTAAAATGCTGTCAAATATCCACCCAATCCATATCATGACCCACAATTTTCAAAAATCACTGCCCCAGAAGATGCAAAAAATAATAATAACAACATTTCTGCCTGTTTTAAACACAGGCTTTCAAAAACTCACTTAACTATTTGTTTTTAAACACATTAGTGACCTTCCCTGAGGCCGACGCACAAGTCACCACACTCTGTTGTCCCTGGGGGGTTCCCAGCTGGCTGGGGTGAACAGCAGAGGTGGAAGGGACGGTCAGAGCCCAGGCCCCCGCTGCCCCCCCAGCTGCCAGCCACTACGTGTGCATGGGGAAGGCCTTAGCCAGTGGACGCCTACAAATACTCGGGACCTTTATTTCTTTCCGTTTAACCACATTGTTATTCCTTAACCTCTTTAACCTCTAGACACAGGCAGGCGCACACAGAATAAAAGAGAATCCCGCCACGTAGGAAAAGGGTTGCAATAGAGAAGGAAGTAAAGCAGTCTTTCCTGAACATGCATGCATTTCAGTTACGCCTGCTGTGCTGATTTTCCAGAACCACAGACAGCAGAACAAGTTTAAAGGGCTGAACTGGCATGTAAATTACACACACAAAGTATTTTCAACTACCAAAAATTTTGAGTTTTTAAACTGCCAGTCAATATTCTATTCTACTATTCCACACTGAAAATGGTGGGTATTTGTGATAATCAAGAGGAAATTTTATATGAAGACTAGAAAACTTACTTTTAAGGACTCCCACAAGGGAAACTGGACCAATGAGAAAGGAATCTGAAGAGAAAAAAAAAAATTAAATAAATTAGGCAGGAAAGATCAGAGTTTGCTTAGCACTACTATGTGAACCTGTAATAATTATTTAGAAACCTTAGTTCATTTTAACTTTATGTATATAATAAAGCTAACATTGAATTTATAGGTGCAGTATATACAGTTTTCAGAAAAAGAGTTAACTGGTAACTGCCTGTAGAGTTCTACTAACTTTCAGAGCCCAAGGGACATAAAATGATGATTTGAAACCCTTTTGAAACAGAAAGAGAAGCACAGTACAGAGATCTGGCTACTGAAAGGACAAAACAAATGTTTCCTATCACAACCAAGAAAGACTTTAAAGACTTGACATTTTTCCACTTAAGAGCCAGAACTGCCTACTCTTTAGCAGGCCAAGTGTTCGTGTTTAAAATACAAATAGGGAGGTGAGCCTGGGTGGCTCAGTCCGTTGAGTGTCTTATCAGGTCATGATTTAGCTGTTCATGAGTTCGAGCCCCATGTTGGGCTCTGTGCTGAGAGCTCAGAGCCTGAAGCCTGCTTCAGATTCCCTCTCTTTCTGCCCCTCCCCGACTCATGCACACATGTCTGTGAGCTCTCTCTCTCTCTCAAAATTAAATAAAACCATTTTTAATTAAAAAAAAAAGTAGACAGAGAAAGGGAGCAGGATTGGGGAAGGAGGAGACGGTGGGGGGGGTGGGAGAGGGAGGCAGAGTGGGATGGGAGAGAAAAGGAGGGGAAAGGAAGAAGAAAAGAGAGGGGAGAGGAGGAGAGAGGTGAAATGGGAGAGAAGGAGGGGCCCAGAGGGAGAGGAAGAGGAGAAAAAAGGAAGAGAGGGCGAGTTAAGGGGAGGAGGAGCAGGGGTGGAAAGGGGAGGCAGGAAACCAGAGAGGAGGCAGAGAGGAGGTGCACAGAGCCACTTACAGGAGGAAGCGGAGAAACAGGGACAGAGGAAGAGGCCAGCAGGCGGTGGGAAAGGACAGCGTGTCAGTGGTGCAGGGGCCCAGGAGCACAGCTGGGCCTGGGGGCCGGCCCTCCTCAGGGCAGGCAGGGAGAGGAGCATCTGCAGTGGCCAAGTGAGGCTGAAGACGATCTGCACTCACAGGAGTGGAGTAATTGCAGTCAGGTGGACAGCAGTACGAGCTAGAATGACCAAGCTCTTCTCACATATCAGGCACTATGCTAATGAGCACTTCCTAAGCTTTGCTCCACACTTCCCAACAACCCTGTGAGCCAGGGAGGTTTTTTACTCTCCCCACGTTATAGGTGAAGGGGAGGTTCCTAGAAGCTGTATCACTCGACAAGAGACACCCTAAGAAGTCCAGACAATCTGACTCCACAGCCCTGTCTACTACTCTGCCTGAAAGACCTTTCAGTGCATTCATCTGCACGTAAATTCACCCACAGTAGAATCTGTTTGCTTCAATGACAGTTTTCTATAATTTGAAAACAGAACCACACCTTCCTATTTCCTAAGACAAAAATACCTCAACTCCAGTGAACACCACCCACTAGTCTTGGTGACATCCCATCACTGGCCAAAAGGGCATGGCCCCACTACTGGTTTCTATACTCCGCTAATTGAAAGTGAAGAGTAAAATGTGGACTTTGGACAGTATCAATACACTTATGGGTGTGTGAGTGCATGAAGTAGGTGTGTGCCAGAGACCATGTTTTTGAAGGCACTAATGAGTATTTGCCTTCACACAAATTGAGGGCACTAAATCACTTCTGAAGTATTTCTATTTAATCACAAATTAAAAGTCTAGTATCATCTTCCTTACTCTACTGGAGCAAATGATGGCCATGAGTTTCGGAATGAACACAGAGGAAAAAAAGATCTGTCCTCCATTCTGGCAGGAAATGGAAGTCTGATGGCAACAGGCTAGTTTAGGCTGACAAAGTAGAATCTCAGAGAAGTTTGCTGTCTTCAGAGTAAGCAGCACCCCACACTGGATGTCAAAATTCCACAACAGGGGTGACATTTAGTTTAGTTTTTGTTGTCACCAAAACGTGAAAGCATCTGTCAAAAAGTCCATTCTGAAACTAAAGTGCTATATTTTTCAATGAAATTATCAAACCCCCCAAACTGACTATGTAATAGTTTTCTAAAAGCTTTTCTAAGTTTCAAAAAAATTTACAGTATGTAATAAAACACCCAAGAGGGCTGTAACAAGTACTAGGATTATAATGACTTTAATTTTCTTCTTTGTACTCTCCCATCCCAAATGTAAATACTTCACATTTTAACAAGAATGCAAATATTTCACATTTAAAAGAAAAAAAAAGCCTTATAACTTACTGTAATGGTCATGGTAGCATTCTTTACTTCTTGATTAAAATAACCTGTAAAACTTAATTCTACGTCATCTGTACATTTTTGGTCCTTAAAAAGTAATATTAGATTTTGAATCCTGTCGATGTACATTTTGCCCATTTTCCTCTATTAAAAGTTATTCATTAAATTGTTCCTTCAAATTTAAAGAACTAATGTAAAAGTCACACAGTTGGAATGGCCAAACTATTCCATTGGGTATTTATCTTAAAAAGTTGAGCCGACAGTAAACCCCAACTTTACTCTCTAAAACAAGATTAACTGACAGCCTGAGGTAATTAAATGCACTGTAAATGCTTAAATAATTAAATTTATTTCTGGTTTCTGGTAGTGAAATATCCCTTGTAAGATAAACTCCTGATGTGCAAAAATTTTTCAAATATTCATCAAGTCCAGATCCCAGTGAATGCTTTCTGTCATTTACGAGAGGAACAAGCAACAAGGGAAATGTGCCGCGCACATGCGGAAGGAGGGCCGCCAGCAAACAGGGCTCCGCGGCTACAACAAACACAGCTCCAGGCTGCCCCAGAACACGGGCCTGTCAAAGAGCTCGCTCCCTGCCCATGTCTGGTCTGGAGTTACATAACAGTGATGTTTCTTCAACACGTGGAATTTTAAACCCCAAACAGATGTAAGCTGTTATTCTAAAATGGTTTATAGATGAAGAAAATGAATAGCTGCACTCAGAGGTCTTATATTCCAAAACACAACATACTCATTTTATTGCGCCGAAACTTACAAAATGGCTCACTGTTGTGACCTTTTTAATGCCTCCATTTAAGATGTTTTGTTTGAATAAGGCTGTTAGGACCCAGGGCACTAATAAGTGAGCGGCAGTAAACCTAGCTACCATCAAAGAGGCAGATGCAGAGGGGGAAAAATCTGCTAAAATTCAACATGGACTCCACTGAGTAATAAACACAGTAATAACTCTATACAAGAGGGCATGTGAGGATTCCGTGCGATGTAGACAAAGTCAAATATAGGTGTGGTGAACAGGGGAAGAAGTGTTGGGCATACTAATGAACTAATTATGAACATGCTTCACCTCTCATCAAGTAAAGCCAATCAATGCTTTGAGCCTTGTGACCTTAAAACAAGTGTCCCTAATCTTACGGTCGTTAAAACTAATGAAGTGATTTATAACAAATCGAGGTGATATAGAGATATGATATCTAAGGTATTATTTACCTCCAAAATTCTATTTTCCAGTGGAAAAATCTTATTAGCATACCAACATTTTTTTAAAAAGTAAGACTTGATTATAAGCTACAAGGAACACAATACTACTATGAATGATCTAGGAATCATAAGACTAAGAAAGTGTATTTTAAAAGCTGTGAAAGCTATTGTACCTTGGCAGAAATAACTCCCAAATTCTCTAGCAAGAAGACAAAAAAAAAAAAAACTTTTTGCTAAGATCTCAAATTAGAAGGGTTCATCTAGCAGGGGACTGATATCCATCCTGCCATGGATATCACAATCAGTCCAAGAATTGGCCCATTCCAACTTTCAAGGGACCTACGTGTGACCCAAAGAGATTCTCCGTTTTGTTGTGTGACAGCATCCAAATTTTTGTGATTGATTTAGGGTTTTCCACTTCAGTGTTGCACTGGTAACAAAGCCATTCTCCTCTTAAATACGCTGGGCTTTTTCCCATTCAACCACAAGGGTAAAAAAGGACAAATCAAGTTGAAGACTTAAAACCTTGTGCCTCAAAGTAACTATTGTTCCAAAATTTTTAATGAAACAAAAAAAGTGAGAGCTATTTAAAGCTGGCCTAGGGCTAGCTAGCATTTGACAGCAAAGAATTCTAACAGTAAAAATACATTGATTTTTCCTTTGAACAGCCATTATCCATTTATGTGCACTGTATACAGAGAATAGAACATACACCTAATAAAGGAAATTAACCTAAAAGTAGGAAAAATTTTTAAGTGAATTATTCCGGAGGTTTGTAAGAGATAATGTAAGTCCTAAAACATCTTTCTGAAAAAGCACAAAATGGACAAAAGAGCATCAAAATCGAATACAGAAAAGGAGATGCATGTGAGCAGTTTGATTCTTAAGTCTTTTAGAACTAAGCCAGGAGCTTTGAGGATATCACCAATCACTAACTCTATGTGCTAGGCACAGCAAGTCCTTCGTGAATGTTAGCACTGAAGACAATGATCAGGTGTTCTTCCTCTGCATTCTACAGAATCATCCTAGTAACTGTGTCTGGGTGGGAAGACTTTCCAGTAGACCCATGTACATGTGAGTATGCCAGTCACACAGCACCATTCTATAGCGAAGATAACAGCCATGTCAAATCAGTCCATAGCCCACTACACTTCTGAACTAAAATCAAGTTTCACTGTTTTCACAAAGTGAAAAATATATAGATTTGACATCATTCATGATTTAAAACAAAAAAAGCTCATTAAGGTAAAAATACAAGGGAACTTACTCAATCTGATAAAGAACTACTAAAAACAAATGTGAGTATAAATNCTTCTGAACTAAAATCAAGTTTCACTGTTTTCACAAAGTGAAAAATATATAGATTTGACATCATTCATGATTTAAAACAAAAAAAGCTCATTAAGGTAAAAATACAAGGGAACTTAATCTGATAAAGAACTACTAAAAACAAATGTGAGTATAAAAGTGTATGTACATCTAACACCATTCTTTGTGGTGAAAGACTTGAATGCTTTCCTCTTAAGATTATGTACACAGCAAAGATGTCTGTTCTCACTTTTGTTCAGCACTACACTGGAGGTTCTAGTCAGTATAATTAAGCTAGAAACAGAAATAAAATGCATAAAAATTGGAAGGAAGCTGTCCCTATTCACAAATGACATGATTAGTCATGCTGAAAATTCTAAAGAATCTTAAGGAATCAATATACCAAAACAAAACAAAACAAAAACAACCCTACAAAATCCCTAAATGCTAGCAACAAATTAGTGAAAAACAAATATTTTTTAAAAATCTGCTTAAAGGTGAATTAAAATTCAATTGAGGAAAAAAGTTAACAAAATACTTGTAAGACTTACGTACTTCAGTGACCTAATATTTTTAAGAGAAATTAAAGAAGACCTAAAAAAAGAATACATTGTCAATGGACTACGGGACTCGATATTGCTAAAATATCTATTATCTGTCCAATAATTTATAATTTCAGTGTAATCCCAAAAATAATCCTAGCAGGTTTTCTATTAAAACAATAATTGACAAGCTGATTCTAAAAGTTACATGAAAGTGCCAAGGATCAAGAATAGCAAAAACAATATTGAAAAGTAACACCAAATCCTAGGAGACTAACACAACTTGATTTCAAGAACTATAAAGATAGAGTAATCAGGACAATCATCAGGACAACAGGCTTCAGCACACACAGAACAACAGAAAACAGAGTTCAAACATAGTATTTTCAATAAACAATCCTGCAACAGCTAGATATCCATATGCATAAAAATGAAACCTGACCCCCAACCTCAAACCATATACAAAAATTAATGCAGGATGAATTATTGACTTAAAAATAAAAGCTAAACCTATAAAGCTTTTAGAAGAAAACAGACAAGAAGATCTTGGTGACCTGGAAATAAGAGATTTCTTACAACACTGAAGAAGCAATACTCATAATATTTCTCAAAACTGAAAAATTAGATTACATCCATCAAATTTTAAAACTTCTGCTTATCAAAAGGTACTGTTAAGAAAAATCCCAATGACATCTGTAGCATAAATAAAATTCATCCTAAAATTGATATGAATTCTCAAGAGACTCCAAGCAGCCAAAAGTCGTTGTCTTTAAAAAAGAAGAACAAAGCTGAAGTCTCCTGTTTCGTGACCTCAAAGCTGATGGACAGAGCCACAGTGAGCAAAACACTGTGGCAGGGGCTTGAGGACACACAACTCAACGCAAGAGACCAGGGTGCCAGGACTGTAGGATGGGGAAAGGTGTTCTCTTCAACCTTACAGTGCTGGGGCGCCTAGCTGGCTCAGTCAGTTAAGCATCTCACTTCAGCTCAGGTCATGATCTCACAGCTAGTGAGTTCGAGCCCAGTATTGGGCTTTGTGAGAGCCCAGAATCTGAGAGCTCCAAATCTGGAGCCTGCTTTGGAGTCTGTGTCTCCCTCCCTCTCTGCCCCACCTTCACTCACACATGTGAGCGCATGCGTGCTCTCTCTCTCAAAAATAAGTAAACGCTAAAAAATTTTTTTTTAAAAGACTTGAACAAGCACTTCACAAAGAAAGGTATGCAAATTGCTAATTTAAGCACATGGAAACATAGTCGACATCAGTCATCTGGGAAATGCTAATTAAACACACTAAGAAAAAAAGGCTGCTGGGGGTGCCTGGGTGGGTGGCTCAGTCGGCTAAGCGTCCAACTTCGGCTCA
The DNA here is from genome assembly GCF_008692635.1 of Crocuta crocuta. NCBI lineage: Eukaryota > Metazoa > Chordata > Mammalia > Carnivora > Hyaenidae > Crocuta > Crocuta crocuta. The sequence goes on along the minus strand of NW_027531000.1, from coordinate 369,382 downwards.
CATCACGATCTCATGGTTTGTGGGTTTAAACCCTGCATCAGGCTCTGTGCTGACAGCTAGCTCAGAGCCTGGAGCCTGTTTCGGATTCTGTGTGTCTCTCTCTGACCCTCCCCTGCTCACACTGTCTGTCTGTCTCTCTCTCTCTCTCAGAAATAAAACATTAAAAAAATAAATTAATTAAAAAAAAAGCCTACTGGTTTCCAAAAAACTAACCATAGTTAGTTAACTATACATATATATATATACACCATCATTATACATAGAAATATGTATACATAACACCATTACAGATATATGTATATATAACATCGTTATATTTAATATGTATATAACATCATTATATACAACATATATATCATTATATATAATATATTATATATATATATTTTTATATTTATATAAATAACCTATGATGCAGCTTTCTGCTCCTAGGTATACAGCCAAAACAAGTGAACACAGGGACTTACTCGAACAGATACTTGTACACCAATCTTCACTGCAGCATCAATCACAATAACCAAACAATCCAAGGTTCATCAACAAATAAATGGGAAAATAAAATGGGTGTGATGTATACAACGGAGTATTCCTGCACCATAATAAGGAATAAAGCTCTAACACATACTACAACATGGATGAACCCTGAAAACATCTCACTAGCTGAAATAAACCAGACACAAAAGGACAAATAATGTTATCATTTCACTTACATAGAATATCTACAATAGGTAAATTCACAGGGGCAGAAACTAGATGAGGGGTTAAGAGGGGCTGGCAGGGAGCAGAGAGGGGAGATCTTACTCAGTGGGGACAGAGTTTATGTTTGCGGTGATGAAAACATCTTGGGACCAGACAGGGGTGATAGTTGCGCAAGCTTTGTTAACGCTACTGAATAAAGCTGTTTAATGTGGTTAAAATGGCAAATGTGATGTTTTATCTACTTTAGCACAATTTAAAAACTATTTTTCAAAAAGCACACATTGACAAGCCATTGTACAACTGCTAACATGGATGACCACAGAAAGACTGACAAAACCAAATAAGGTTAAGGATGTGCAGCAATCAGAACTCTGTTTTGCTGGCAGGAACTTAAAACAGGACAATAATTTCCAAAATGGAATTGCTACATTTTTGTTTGGTCCAGAAATTCCACTCCTAGATATTTATCCAAGAGCAATGACGATCTATGTCCACAATTACATCTGTCATGAATGACACAGCAGCTTTAATCATTACAGTTCACGTCCCTCCACAAAAGAAAGGCTAAACTCATTCAGTGCAATATTAGCAACAAAGTAGAAAGAACTACTGATCCTTGCTGTAACATTAATGTTCCTCACACCAGTTATGCTCAGCAAGAGAAGTCAGACATAAAAAGAATTCATATTGTAGGGCTGTATTTAAATCAAGTTCTAAGAAAAGGCAAAACTATCCCAGGTGGTCAGGCTGACTGGGATGGAATACTACAAAACATTCTAGGGTATGGAAAACTCACTACCGTAACAGTGATGTGTCCACTGTACAGAAGTGTACATCTATCATTTGTGCATTTCAATGAATACAAATTGAAACTACATATATACTATAAAAAATACAACAGCAATCAAGGTGAAGAGATGGTAACACAGATGAGTAAAAACTGCAGAATACTGACACCTGTTGAAGCCTGATGAGTCCTTAAGCTTCATTATACTATTCCATTTACCTTGTCTATGTTTTAACTTTGCTATAATAAAAAATGTGTACAAGTAAAGCATGACTACATTCTCATTCTTAAAAATCATATCTAGAAGTCTAAAACAAAAGGTCAAAATGAGTTCCCTACCTCCCATTGAACCAAAATAACTGACATTTGGGATTGATCTTCTCATGTATCTCAACATATTTAGTTTGGGTTTGTTTGGGTTTTTTCATTAAACATTAGTATACATAGAGTTCAGAACTTTGATTTTTCTCTTAAACCATATCATGGAGATATTACCATGTTCATTAATATACATCCGTCATTTCTGAGCAATGCACAGCATTTCATAATATTTATCCTCCGGTGATTTATTTCCATTTTTGTCTCAGAACATACTATTTCTGATTTAATTTTTCTAATACACAAGAAATTCTAGACACATCACACAGATTATAAATATATAACTTCTAAACAAACGTATAACAATAGTAGACTTAGAAGAGAAAGGCCCAACATTAACCCTCCATTAGCACAGCCGCCCTTAAAATGCTGAGGGTTAATATTCAGGTCTATCAGCATGAATAGACACTTTTCCAAAGAAAACATCCAGAGGGCCAACAGACACATGAAAAGATGCTAACATCACTCATCATCAAGGAACTACAAATCAAAACCACAATGAGATACCACCTCACACCAGTGAGAGTGGCTAAAATTAACCTCAGGAAACAACAGATACTGGCAAGGATGTGGAGAAATGAGAATCTTCTTACACTGTTGGTGGGAATGCAAACTGGTGCAGCCACTCTGAAAAACAGTGTGGAGGTTCTCAAAAAATTAAAACCAGAACTACCGTATGACACAGCAATAACACTACTAAGAATTTATCCAAAGGATACAGGAATGCTGATTCATAGAGGCACATGTATCCCAAAGTTTACAGCAGCACTTTCAACAACAGCCAAATTATGGAAAGAGCCTAACTGTCCATCAACTGAAGAACACATCAAGATGTGGTTTATACATACAATGGAATACTACTTGGCAATGAGAAAGAATGAAATCCTGCATTTGTAGCAATGTGGATGGAAGTGGAGGATATTATGCTAAGTGAAATAAGTCAGTCAGAGAAAGATAGATATGGTATGTTTTCACTCATGTGGATCTTGAGAAACTTAACAGATGACTGAGGGGAAGGGAAAAAATAGTTACAGAGAGGGAGGGAAGCAAACAGTAAGAGACTCTTAAATACAGAGAACAAAGTTGATGGGGGGGAGGGGTGGAAGAGAGGGCAAAGTGGGTGATGAGCACTGAAGAGGGTACTTGCTGGGATGGCACTAGGAGTGCAAGCGATGAGCCATGGGAATCTACCCCCAAAACCAAGAGCACACTGTATACACTGTATATTAGCCAACCTGACAATAAATTGTATTAAAAAAATGTTCATGTCTATCAGAACGCAAAGAAATCATCTTTTAGGTATCAAGTTTAATTTACCAAATCAATCAAAATGAAAAAAATCACAAAATCACACTGGCTTTTACATTGCAAGTAACTGATTCAAACACACCATTCAACACTGACTCTTAGCAAATGTTCAACATTTGCATTAAGATGTAATCCTGCTTCCAGGGGTCTGAACACATTACTTACATGGTGTGATTATGGGATCAAGAATTACCAACATATGTATGACTGAGAAGAATCTAACTGTGACGTCACAAGTAGATATAAGTTGTGCCCTACCTAAAATGATGACCTATTTTCATTGATTGGGATTCTTAAAAAAATAAAATTAGAAATACTTTTAAAGTCTTCCAGGGGCGCCTGGGTGGCTTAGTCGGTTAAGCGTCCGACTTTCGCTTAGGTATTGATCTCACGGTTCGTGGGTTCGAGCCCCGCGTCGGGCCCTGTGCTGACTGCCAGCTCAGAGCCTGGAGCCTGTTTGAGTCTGTGACTCCTTCTCTCTCTGACCCTCCCTTGCTGACGCTGTCTCTCTCTCTCTCCTAGAAATAAATAAAACATTAAAAAAAATTAAAAAAAAAAAATAAAGTCTTCCATTCTGTGTAATAAAGTTTTAAAAATCTATCTTTATATAAATACACACACATACATACTGATGTGTTTATTTTCACTGGCTTCTTTAATAAGCTGTGGATCACACAACTCCTATAATAATCACTCAGAAATAAGTGTGATGCCTCCTAATGAAACCTGAACTTTTCTTCTGGGGTGTAAGAAGCAAATGATAAAGTTCATTTTCAGTTCTCCACAGAGGCATTTCCAATATGTTAAGCTGTGCTGACTTAATCCTTCTAAGAAAACAGTCAGAGAATATAGGTGAGGGAAGCACTTGAGAAATTCACAACCAGAATTCCTGTCAAGATGTTAGAACTCTGGCACAGGGTCAGGAAACACATGTTTTCAGTTGGAATCTCCTGCAACTGTAATCCCTTACAAACATAATCAGGTTGTTCTTCAGATTTTTGTCTGCAGCTGAGAAAGAGTATTCACATGTATAGTCACTCGGCTTCCCCACCTAGGACTCCATCCCTCCTTCTCAGCCAGTGTGCTTAGCACTTTCCTCAGAAAGCAAAAGAGACCGGTGAGGAAACAGGAGGAACCAACCCCTCAAGAAGTCCTGCAAGAGAAAGTAAATGATTTTTCTTATTATTCTACCAATTGTCCTTGTTAACTGAGGCACATGCTTATTCATCCAGGTTTTCCCTGTTTCTGGAGCAATCTGTTTTTTGGTAATAAAGATGTTCTTTTTTTTTT
>NW_027531000.1:266366-364669 GCF_008692635.1 Crocuta crocuta | reverse complement strand
GCCCCGGTAATAAAGATGTTCTAAGTAATGGTCTCCCAAACTCTAAGGAATACAAATAATATAAATAAATAAAAGTTAAAAAGACCAGCCAGGAGCAATAAATATCTCACCGACTATTTAAATCATCTGTATAGTTACATCCTTTGGGCATTTATGCAGAATTACCACCTGAAAAGAATCATTAAAAAAATAAAATTAGGTCCTTACAAGCGGTTGGGTGGGTGGCTCACTTGCTCCTTTACCACCTCCGCCAGTCACCTACCTTCCCCTCTCAGGGGACTCCCCTGTCCCAACCTCACCAGAATAATGCAGTGGCACTAAAAGCATACTGGAAAGCTGCCCCAGGAACATAAAACGACAAGGAGGCTGGGCAGCTGTGTGGCACTGACAGTTTATAGTATGGTCAGAAGAAAGACGGGGCTGAGGAGCACAAGAGAAAAGAACAGTAGCTTGTTGAGGGCGGGAAGGGAGAGGGGGGTGGCTTACTCTTCAATGCACCCCAGGGCTGGGCACAACAGAGCGCTCAGTAACTATTTATCACAAGAGGGCACAGAGGAAAAGTAAAGGAATGGAGGAAGAGAAGGCAGGCGATAAGGCTGGTGGCAGAATTAGAGCAGAATCCAAGTCTTCTGGCTCAGAGTTCAAGGAATACTCTTTCCATTTATCAACTACTGATTTACAAATATTTGTTATCATGAACAATGCTCTGAGAGCTGACTAATAAGGGAAAATATATCAATCATATGCAAAGGGGATAAAATACAAAAACGGATCCCATTCACTTCATTTGTTAGTGAAGTCAAAAGTCAGATAAATATACATATACTGTCTACACATCCCAGAAAATAAAAGCTTTGGACAGCCGCTCTATAAATGTATCTCCAATGAACTCTTATTTACTTCTAACAGAAAACAACATTAAAGTCCAGGTGGCCAGAACCATTAACAACCTACTTTGTACCATCAAAGAGAAGCCATGCTTCCAGAAGAATAACTTTGCAGGGAGTTTAGGACATTAGATGAATGAGTGTAATAAACTGCCACAAGGCAGCGCTCCCAGTTTTCTGGTTTCTTCATCCTCAGTTCTGCTACCTGGGTTGGGTCCTATTATTTAATTGTGAACTCTCTCCACAGGTAGTGTTTGACCACAACCATGATTCTAGTAGGCATGGGAGCCAACGAAGAGAATAGTTAGGAGAGACAGGAAATAAACTTTAGGATCTGATACAGATTTTTTTAATGGTGTGTAAAAATAAATATTACCTAATAAAAGGAGGAACAAGAAATTAAGCCAGATTTTATCAGTTAGCTGTGATGCATTACAAAAACAACCCACAAATCTCAGTGGCATACAACAGACTTGTTTTTTCCATTCATATTACATGTCAGCTATGGCTGTCCTGAGGCAGTGGCTTTTGCTCCATGGGTCCTCTGAGTCCAAGGCCCAATGAGGAGGAACAGACCATATCTGAGGCATAGCATTCTCAAGAGAAAAAGGTAGAAATTGCGAGTAAGCTGTTACACCTCTTCGGGCTCTGTCCAGGACTAGATACAACACTATCGCTTCCACCTATCTTCCACCGACCAAAACAAGTCACGGTGCCAAGCGTGACTGCAGGACAGGGAGACATTGTAAATCACATAACAACAGGCAGGGAAGTATCACTGATCCTCTTATGAGGAAAGAAGCAAAGAAAAATCTAGGACCAAAAATGATCCCAGGAAGACGATGACATGAACCTAACACCTCCACCTCTCTTACTTGACCCCTACTACCATTTTCAATCCATTGACTGCAACAGATAAACAGGCCTGATGTCTGCAGAATGCTACATGAAACCGAAAGCTCAGGCCCTCTGGAGTGCAGAGCAGGAGACTGAGATGTATATTTTTTATTTTTTATAGGAGCTGGACAAGTGCTCAGAGACTAGCCTCTTGGAACCTTGAAACAATGACTGTAAACTAAGGACTTTAGAAAAAGCCTGGACTGTGGAGATCTGAATAACCTTGGGGGTGGGGGGGCAGGTCTCCCTGAATCATTTGAGGCCAAGACTGGAACTCAGCTCTTAGGAGCTGACAAGGAAAAAAAAATATGACAACACCTAAGAAGGTTGAGCAACTAGAAAGATAGTTACCAGTCAGGGCAAAGGGAGCAAACCCACAACTAAAGAGAGCTGTTTGAAGAGTAAGAGGTGCTTATGGGCCAGAAAAATGCTAAGCAAACTTAGGGATATTTAACTATGGCAGGAAGAAGTCTTCCTGCATCTAAAAACACAATTTTCCAAATAAACCATGCAGCAGATTAAAAGAAGGAAGGAATGGATCATGGCAAAGGTCCAAATTTGTGGTCTGAAAGATCAAATGGAAAAAATGGCTCAAAGCAGCAAAAGAGAAATCACGATAGAAGAGATAAGAGACTTGGAGGACAGAACTAATGAGATGAACACCAGTACCAGAAGAAAAAAGATGAACAGATAGTAGTGAGGCAATAATAAAACACATAAGAGAATTTGCTTAGGCCAAAGGAGGACTTCAATCTGTAGATTAAAAGAGCTTATTTTATTCTAAACATAGACCTAGGCATAACCTAGTAAATGGCTGAATTCTGTAAGAAAAAACATTTACAAGTTTGAAGGTGGAAAGAACATACTCCTTACAGAGGGAAAAGCTCAGAAGGCTACCAGACTCCTCACTTGGAACATGAGAAGCTAGAGCAATGGTCCTAACAACTACTGGGAGAAAAATGATGCTTAAACCCTACACCTGACACATAGGGGGAAATAAAGGGGGGGGGGGGATATGTATACTCAAATATACATGGAAACAATGAATGGGAAAGAAAATGTAATCATTAATGGAATGAAAAAGTACACTACAAACTCCAAAGTAACCAAACTTTTTAAAAATCCAAAATAACTTAAACCAGCAAAATTAAGAAAAGGGATAAGAAACCATAAGTTGAAACATGTACAGGGATGCCTGAGTGGCTCAGTTGGTTGAGCATCTGAGTCTTGGTTGGTTGATTATGGCTCAAGTCATGATCCCAGAGTCACAGGACTGAGCCCCACATCAGGCTCTATGCTAAGCATGGAATCTGCTTAAGATTTTCTCCCTCTCTCTCTCTCTCTCCCTCTGTCCCTCTCCCCTGCTCGTGTGTGCTCAAAAGAAAAAAAATTAAGTTACAGTCTCTCTGTAAAAAAGAATGTTATGATCTAGAAACCTCTATCTTAAAAACATATCTTTAGATACAACAAAGCCACTCTAAGAAATTTATAGCAGTGGACGCCTAGAGACAAAGTATATGAATGTCATTAACAGGGAAGTCATTGGAGTTTCTGGGTGGCTCAGTCGGTTGGGTGACCAACTTCAGCTCAGGTCATGATCTCACGGTTTGTGGGTTTGAGCCCCGCATCAGACTCTGTGCTGACAGCTAGCTCAGAGCCTGGAGCCTGTTTCAGATTCTATGTCTCCCTATCTCTGACCTCTGCTCACACTGTCTCTCTCTCAGAAATAAATTTTTAAAAAAGCACTAAAAAAAAAATAGGGAAATCACTGGGTACATTAAAACAACCTCTACCATAGATGAGTAAAGCAGTTATTTATACAAAAGAATCAAAACTGTAAGAAGTGACATGAACAGACCTCTATAGGTATTAAGACAGAAAAACAAAATATAGGTAAGTATGTACCTAATCAGCTATCTTTTGTAAAACATAAAACAAAAACTATATGATATGATTATGATACCATCAAATCAACAGCAAAATTATATGCAAACACAATATGTACTAAGTTATTAATATGGATTATGGAGGGTAAAAAGAGAGGAGGGGAAGTGGAGAAAGGCAAAACCAAAAAAAAATTTTTTAACACAACTTATAGCAGGGAGAATACAGTCATATAAATAGCACTGTTATTTATTTATATGAATATGTGAAAAAAAGAAACATCATATAGTTTAAAAAATTTTTTAATGTTTTATTCATTTCTGAGAGAGAGAGAGAGGGAGAGAGAGAGCGCATGAGCAGGAGAGGGTCAGAGAGAGAGTGAGACAAAGAATCTGAAAGAGGCTCCAGGCTCTGAGCTGGCAGTCAGCACAGAGCCCGATGTGGGGTTCGAATTCACGAACTGTGAGATCATGACCTAAGCCGAAGTCGGAGCTCAACTGACTGAGCCACCCAGGCGCCCCTGGAAACATCATATAATTTAAAAGAAGGGGCGCCTGGGTGGCTCAGTTGGGGGGGCATCCGACTTTGGCTCAGGTCATGATTTCACAGTTCATCAGTTCAAGCCCCGCACTGGGTTCTGTGCTAACAGCTCATTGTCTGAAGCTTGCTTCAGATTCTGTGTTTCCCTCTCTCTGTCCCTCCCTCTTCCCTCCCCTCCCTCCCTCTCTCTTTCTCAAAAGTAACACATAAGATTTGAAGATATGAACAGACACTTCTCCAAAGAGGACATCCAGATGGCCAGCAGACACATGAAACGATGCTCAGCATCCCTCCTCATCAGGGAAATACAAATCAAAACCACACTGAGATACCACCTCACACCAGCCAGAGTGGCTAAAAGGAGCAAATCAGAGAACNAAAAACAAAAAAACAAAAAAAACAGTTCCTGAAAAGCCAGGCCATGGACAGTCTATGAGCTTCCTTTAATATAGCAGGACTCGCAGGTGCAGTGTACATAACAAGCCTTAAAAACTGACACGAGGCAGAAAGCTAGCCAAAATGATGAAAAAGAAGAACTCTCCTCAAAAGAAATTACAGGAAGAAGTGACAGCTAAAGAACTGATCAAAACAGATATAAGCAACATAACTGACCAAGAATTTAGAACAATAGTCATAAAATTAATCGCTGGGCTTGAAAAAGGCATAGAAGACAGCAGAGACACTACTGCTGCAAAGATCATGGATCTTTAAAAATAGTTATGATGAATTTAAAAATGCTATAAATGAGGTACATAATAAAATGGAGGTGGTCACTGCACAGACTGAAGAGGCAAAGAGAATAGGTGAATTAGAAGATACAATTATAGAAAAAGAGGAAGCCGAGAAAAAGAGAGATAAATTGATCCAGGAACACAAAAGGAGAGTTCGAGAGCTGAGTGATGCAATCAAACAGAACATCTGTATCATAGGAATTCGGTAAGAAGAAGAGAAAGGGGCTGAAGGGGTACTTGAACAAATTCTAGCCAAGAACTTCCCCAACCTGGGGAAGGAAACAGACACTGAAATCCAAGAGGCACAGAGAACTCCCCTCAGACATAACTTGAATCGATCTTCGGCATGACATACCATAGTGAAACTGACAAAATATAAGGACAAAAAGAGAATTCTGAAAGCAGCTAGGGATAAACAGGCCCTAACAATGGAAACTCTAGAAAAGATCACCAACAACTGCTGCCTCTTTTCTGCTTGGCATTTCTTGATGCAGCCCTGCTAAAGAGCCATGGCTCTCATGGCTTTGGAACCTTCTCAGTGAAGTTCCATTTTGCATGGGGTTAGGCTCTATAGGTCTGTGAGTAAGTTAAAAGACCACATTGTGTTACTCTATTGTAGTGGGACTTCTTGCCAGAAACCAAGGCAACTCAAAACTCAGAGATGGGCGCCTGGGTGGCTCAGTCAGTTAAGTGTCTGACTTCAGCTCAGGTCATGATCTCATGATTTGTGAGTTGAAGCCCCATACTGGGCTCTGTGCTGACAGCTTGGAGCCTGGGGCCTGCTTCAGATTCTGTGTCTCTTCTCTCTGGCCCTCTCTACTAATGGGTGTAGGGGCTCTCTCTCTCTAAAACAAACATTAAAAAAAAAAAACACAGAAGAGAACAAGCAAAGTTTAGATTCGTGTTTCAGAACAAAGAGCAGGTATAGCATCTGTGTAATGGGCCACATGGATGTGCAGGCACTGTGAACATGGGATGGAGTTTGCTCCTTCTTGCTTTTCTTGTCACCTCACTTGATAAGGAGTCAGTACTAGCATGTCCAAGAGCGAGAAAGGGGAAGATGAGAAATTCCCACATAGAATGTCTTTCTGAATATAGGGACACAAGCACAGAAACCACTGAGCAAAATGGAGGACTGGGGAAGGAGACCCGTGGTGGGGCTAACCTGTTTAGAGTCTGAGCCAGCACGAAAACAACCCCATGTTAGTAAGAACTAGAGACAGTGGTCCCATCTTTGAAGAATCCTAGGCTCCTTGTGATATGTGAATGGTTTCTAAGCACTTCAACCATTCTGTAAATGATAACNACAGAGCCCGACGCGGGGCTCGAACCCACGAACCGCGAGATCATGACCTAAGCGAAAGTCGGACGCTTAACCGACTAAGCCACCCAGGTGCCCCATGAATTTTCTAATCATACCATTTCATTTATCAAGCCAAGAACCCATGATGTCAACACAAGAAGGGCTTTCTTTTTACATGAGGTCAGTAAAAGATTCAAACACCCTTGAGGGTCCCAAATACATTAAGAATGAGATTTCCATATTTCCATGTGAAAGAGGAACTTAAAGACAACAGAACAGACTATTATTTTTCTACATCCTTAAAGAAAGAATAAACCATTTTTCTTCATTCAAATATAATCAAATAACATACATAGAAAGTCTCCTCTATACCAGGACATTTAAATAAAACCACAACAAAATTTTACCAGACAACACCCTCTACCCTACTTAAAGAATTTATGTGAGCTAATACAATGTTGTTCAAGGAATACATTGACTTTGAAACAGAATAACTGTTTTTCCTAAACAACAGTATTTTAAAAATACTTAGATATGCTAGGGGTCCTAGGCCTGACCTACTGTCACATTTCACAGAGCTGGTTTTTGTCACTCAATTATACAAGCAGTATTTCTCACAGTGCATGTTACAGTTTGAAGAGGAACTAAAAATAGAATTTTTGCTACAAATATGTAAAACTAAAACAATCTCTCCAGCAAGAAAAGAATAATGAGTAAATGACTTTTCTGGGAGTTGTAAACTGGTTGAAACACACTGGCTAAGAGTTGGCAGCATCTATTAAGCTAAATATATATCTTACCCTATGACACAGCAATTCTAACCCTACATACATACCCAAGAGAAATGAGTACCTAAACTCACAAAAACCACATAGGGTGTTCTTGATAGCTCTACTCATGATACCAAAACTTACTGACAGCCCAAATATCGATCAAGAGAACAAGTGATATACAAATGGTGGTATATACTGAAAAATAAAAAAAGAATTATTATACATAAAACATGCCTGAATCTCAGTGAAGTCTGACACAAAACACACAGAATGTGATTCTATTCACATGAAGGCCAGGAAGAGATAAAACATCTGTGCTGAGGAAAGTCACATCAGTGGTTAACTCTAAGGGAGAGAGGATGTAAACATGAATTGGGAAGGGCCCAAGAGCTTCTGGGTGATGAAAAAGTTTTTTATCTTGACCTGGGTGGTGGTTATGGAGATACATACATACATACATGCAACACACCAAGCTATACACTGAATACCTATCCACTTGAAGATACGTAAATTATGCATTGGGAAAATAAATCAACATGGGCCTTTTCATAAAAGCAAAGGAAGAAATTATGATGGAAGGGAACATGATGTGTTTGTCTACATAAAAATATAAAACTTCCATATGAAACACAAAAGATAAAAGCCTTGAAGAAAAATCAAAGACAACTGATGGGGCGCCTGGGTGGCTCAGTTGGTTAAGCGTCCGACTTTGGCTCAGGTCATGATCTCACGGTTCGTGAGTTTGAGCCCCGCATCAGGTTCTGTGCTGACAGCTCGGAGCCTGGAGCCTGTTTCAGATTCTGTGTCTTCTTCTCTCTCTGCCCTTCCCCCACTTGTGCTCTGTCTCTCTCTGTCTCAAAAATAAATAAAACCCAAAAAAAATATTTTTTTAATTAAATAAAAGACAACTGACAAAACTGGGCATATATTTACAAGGTACATGACAAAAGATTGATATCCCAAATACATGTCTCACAATTTCAGTACATCTAAGTACATCTGAGTACACAGAAGATTAAGTACATTTCAAACATAAAATTAACAAAGGATGTCAGCCAGAAACTCTCAAAAGAAACACTAACACCATGACATGAATCCTGAGCAGTAATCTCAAGCTAAGTAAGTGCACCAGGTAAACACGTCGTGCAACGAGGCCTCCCATCAGCCAGCCAGAAGCCCGCCAGCCATTCTACATGCATTCAGCTGCTTCCTCATAACAAGCTGCAGAAATACAATACTTCATTTTATTTTTCCAGCACTCTCCTAGTGGCAGATGGCATTTTCCTGGTATAATTACCAAACTGAGGAGGGACTTCTATCCTTCCTCCACTAGCAGCATCCAACCTTGGCCTGGAATCCTGGTGACTTTTGGGCCTGTTCTCCTGATCAAACCTTATATTCACACAGGGGCCAGAGCACAGGCAAGCTTTTCTGGGAACTCCTGATCCACCTTCAGATTCTGTGCAACAGTGGGACTCTCCCAGGTCTTGCCCCAACCCCCAATCTGACTTGTAGAGTAACAGAAGAAATGAGCTGAAATGGGTACAGATGCTCCTGGTACCTGAGACTTGAAGGAATTCTAAGCTCTCACAATAGACCACACCGAGTCTTCCAAAATATGTTAGGGTTTCAGGTGTCTTTGTTACACCTTCTTTGGCTCTACCACTTCTTCCCATCTACCAAAGGGGAAAACAGTCTGCGTGTCCTGTCTCTTCTCAGAGACAAGGGCTTGTGCCCCTCTGTAATTCAGTTTCCTTGGTTGCTTTGCCATCTCAGCTCTAAGACGGGCTCAAGAAAAGGCACTATTATTTTATATATTACCTCCTGTGGCACTATACATCCTAAGGGAAAATATTGTCACTTCTATTCAGAAAATGTTGTGAAATAAACACAGAAAGAGACTCATAAAAACAGAGAGCAAACTGATGGATGCCAGAGGGTGGAGCAGAGGAACGCGGGGCGGGGGTGCAGAAATAGGTGAAAGGGATTAAGAGGTAGAAGCTTCCAGTAAGCCAGGGGGATGGAGGGTACAGAAAAAGGGAATGTAGTCGATGATACTGTAACGACTGTATGCTGTATGCTAATAGTAACTACACTTATCACAGTGAGCATAGCATAATGCATAGAAATGTTGAATCACTATGTTGTACACCTGAAATTAACGTAACACTGGATGTCATCAACTAATTTAAAAAAAAGAAAGAAAATATTATACAATGAATATAACAGAAAATACAACATATCATAGTTTGGGAGATTCAGCTAATCTGGCGCTTAGAGGAAAATTTATACATTTAAATGCTTACAGGAAGGAAGAAAAAAAGAAAATTTACAAGTCAATAACCTAAGCTTCCAACTTATAAAGCTAGAAAGAGAACAGCAAAATAAACCAAAGTAATAAGAAAAAGGAAATAATAAAGATAAAATCAGAAAACAGGGAAAGAGAAACAGCAAAATTAGACAAAATCAATTTGTAAAAATTGGCTCTTTGAGGGTGCCCAGATGGCTCAGTTGGTTGAATGTCTGACTCTTGGTTTCAGCTAAGGTCATGATCTCACAGTTCGTGGGTTCAAGCCCCACATAGGGCTTCCCGCTGATAGCGAGGAGCCTGCTTGGGATTCTCTCCGTCTCTTTCTCTCACTCTCTGCCCCTCCCTCAAAGCTTGGTCTCTCTCTCAAAATAAATAAATAAACAAAAATTTGTTAATGGTTCTTTGAATAGGATCAATAAATTCACAAATCTCCAGTTATACTGACCAAGAAGAAAAAAGACAAGGCACAAATTACCAATACTGGGAATGAAGGAGGTGACATCACAGTAAAAGGAGAAGACAAACAGATGAAATGGACAAATTCCTTGAAAAGCCGACCCAAAAATAAAGCTGACACCAAACAGAATACCTTAACAGCCCTGTATCTGTCCAATCTATTACATTTATTAGAAGCCTTCTCACAAAGAAAACCCAGAAGGCCCAAAGGGTTTCACTGTTCAATTCTACCAAACAATAAGGAAGAATACCAATCTTACATCAACACTTTTAGAAAATAGAGCATTTCCTAACACATTTTAGGAAGCCTTGATTACCCTGACACTAAAACCGAAGATATTTCAAGAAAAATCTACAGATCAAAATTCCTCATGAAGGAATCCTTAACAATTAGTAAGGTGAATCCAGAAATGCATAAAAATGGTAATAATGCATCATGAACAAGTGAGCTCTATTCCAAGAAAACAAGTATTCTAAAATCAGTATAATTTGCCACATCAACAGAATAAAGAAGGAAAGTCATGATCATCTCAAGAGATTCAGGAAAAGCTTTTGAAAAACACCCATAATAATAATAATAATAATAATAATAATAAAATGAGCAGTAGTAGGCAACTGTTGCAACCTGTGAAAGAACAGCTACAGGCAGCAGCTGGCTGACACCACACTCCCTGGCAGAAGACTGCATGCTTTCCCCTGCCTGGGACTGGGAAATACCAACAGGTCCACAGCTGCCGCTTCTATTTAACATCTTACTGCAAGGTCCAGCCAGTATGTAAGGTAAGAAAACAAAACACAACAAATGCATATTGGAAGAGAGAAGTAAAAAAGTAAGAAGACTGACAGTACCAAGTGCTGGCAAGGAGATGGAGCAATGGATGGCACTGAGATGTGACTCAGTGATAGATGACAGAAATGTAATATGGTACAAGCACTTGGGGAAATGATTTGGTAGTTTCTTGGCAAGTTAAATACGTACCATATGGCCATCTACTCCACTTCCAGGTACCTACCCAAATAAAACAAATACCCACGCAAAAATATACATAAGAATGCTTATAGCTGCTAATTTTTTAATAGCCCCAAACTGACTATCCCCATGTGGATCTATAGGAGAAAGGAAAAAACAAATCATGATGTATTTATACAACTGAATACCACCCAACAACAAAAAAGAATAATCTCTGATACACGCTACAACATGGATGAACTTCAAAGACATTCTGCTAAGCAAAGGAAGCCAGACGCTAGAGTCCATACTGCACGGTTTCATTTATTTTAAGTTCTTTAAAACGCATACTGGCTCTCAAGTGCTGGGTAGCTGGTTAGTAGTTCCATAGGGCTGAGGCCGAGGACGGAGATTTAACTATAAAGGACACAAAGGAACTTTTCAGGGGTGATGAAAATGTTCTACATTAGTGATAGGCTAACTACACTGTGCAGGCTGGCTGCCTGTTTTGGTAACTCAAGTTTTACTGGAACACAGCCGTACCTATTAATTATGTGTTGTCTCTGCTTTTACATTGTTAAGGGCAGAGTCGAGTCGTTACAACACAGATTTTATGGCCCACAAAGTCTAAAATATTTATTAACTAACCCTTTACACAAAAGGTTTGCTGACACCTACTTTTTATCTTACCTTACTTAGGATGATAGGGTACAAGGTTGTATGATGAATGTCAAAACATATTCAACTGTGTGCTTAAAATGGAAATATTATAGGCAAATGGTAGCTCTATAAAAGTGATCTAAAGGAACAGTGCTTTGAAGACACTGAATCATAAGGAAAAAATAAAATATTAGTCCCAGAATTTAGGGGGAAAAGAGACACAAAATATAAAGCAAAAGAAACAAAATTGAGCTATAAACAAACTTTATAGATGTTTTTTAAAATTTTTTTATTTATTTCTGAGAGAGAGAGGCAGCGTGAACAGGGAAGCGTCAGAAAGAGCGGGAGACAAAGAATCTGAAACAGGCTCCAGGCTCTGAGCTAGCTGTCACCACAGAGCCCAATGTGGGGCTCGAACCCATGAACGGTGAGATCATGACTTGAGCCAAAGTTGGACGCTTAACCAACAGAGCCACCCAGGTGCCCCATTTTTTTAATAGATTTTTTTAAATGTTTTTTATACATTTCTGAGAGAACAGTCTTTAAAAACTGAAAACATCTTTCTACATATAATGTATTATTTCTTTATTTTTAGACCAGAATATCATTTTCATCACAGTAAAGCTGACTGGAAACTTGGCTGTAGATTTGCCAATTGCTAAAGACAAGAGACTCAATTCCATGTGCCTGTGTCAATTCTCTTTGCCCTATCACCCTTCTGTGCCCCTCACTCCTCAGCTCATGGTCCTTCTAAAAGAACAGACAACCTACACCGACCCTGCTTCATGCTGACCCACCAGAGAGGGGAGAAAGAAGGAATCTCCACTCGTGCCTGATCCTGATGCATAAAGCAGCTACTAGTGTAAATACCTACCAGGAAAGCTCCATTTTGCAAAAGGAACTTCTGTAAAGAAGTAAATTTTATAATACAAAATTATATTTGAAATGGTCATTTTTTATGCAATATAAACCACAATAATTAAAAATCAAGAAGGTAAAGGGGCGCCTGGGTGGCTTAGTCGGTTAAGCGTCCCACTTTCACTTGCGTCATGATCTCGTGGTTCATGGGTTTGGGCCCCGCGTCGGGCTCTGTGCTGACTGCCAGCTCCGAGTCTGGAGCCTGTTTCAGTCTGTGCTTCCCTCTCTCTCTGACCCTCCCCTGCTCACACCGTCTCTCTCTCTCTCTCTCCTAGAAATAAATAAAACATTAAAAAAAAAATCAAGAAGGTAAAAAAAGAGCTCGGGAGGAAATTTATTCCCATCCCATTTAACCATAAAACTTGACTAGAAATATACTATGAAAAACTTGCAGAAAATTGCTTACCCAAAAATGTGTTATTTTTCTATCATCAACAAACACTCCAAATAACTGATACATGGGATGAAAAATTTCAAATAGTAACTGCTAAATTATTTCACACTAAGAGTTGGGCTATAAACTGACTTACAAGTTAAAGTCATGGTATACATATAAAACTTCCAATTCTAATGCAACATTCATTTGCCCGTGCTTATTTGTTATTAAAACCACATGTTGGCACTGAACCATTTTATGGTTCATTTGAGCCAAACATGCAGAAAATTGTGGGAAACAAACAGAGCCCTAGAAGTCAGTTAAAGGTAAGACATTCAACTTCAACACATTATCAGTTGGGAGGCTTTGTGAAGCCTAAGCTACAAAGCTAATGCATGAGTGAAAACAGGTTTGTCTTAATAAGGAAACTCTACCGCAGCTGTAGTGGAAGTGAGGCTGCGGCCACTGTCCAAGTTTTCATTTTTACCCCACAAAGTGGAAAACAGATCCCAGGATTTAATGAGAGAATGTGTGCCAGAACTTTAAATGATGTCTTCACCTAGTTGTGTATTCAAATGCTGCAGGGTAAAAATGTCCTTAAGAAAACAAACAAAAAAATCTAAAGCATGTTATCAAACTAGCAAAATAATACTGATAAAATGAACTCTTTCTTTGAAAGACACTTTGCTATATACTAAAGACAAAAACAGGCACCTGGGTGGCTCAGTCAGTTAAATGTCTCATTTTTTATTTCAGCTCAGGTCATGATCCTATGGTTGTGGATCGAGCCGCGTGTTAGCGCAGAGCCCGCCTGGGATTCTCTCTCTCTTCCTCTGCCCGTCTCCCCCATTCATGCTCTCTCTGAAATAAACATTTTTAAAAAATAAAATAAGACACAATCATCTCAGGACACACCTCCTCATATAACTGTTTTCAAAATTCATTTCAGACAGCCATGTGTGTTTTAAAGCAATTTTTTCCTGATAATTCTGAACTCTAAACAGCATACCACTGTTAAAATAAGGCCAAGTTGACTGAGCATCCAACTTCAGCTCAGGTCATGATCTCACAGTTCATGGGTTGGAGCCTTGCATCAGGTTTTGTGCTGACAGCTCAGAGCCTTCTTCAGATTCTGTGTCTTCCCCCTCTCCCCTCTCTGCCTCTACCCTTGGAGAGGTCTCAAAAACAAACATCTGGGGTGCCTGGATGGCTAAGTCAGTTGAGTGTCCGACTTCAGCTCAGGTCATGATCTCACAGTTCATGGGTTGGAGCCTTGCATCAGGTTTTGTGCTGACAGCTCAGAGCCTTCTTCAGATTCTGTATCTCCCTCTCTCCCTGACCCTCCCCTGCTCATGCTGTCTCTCTCTCAGAAATAAATAAAACATTAAAAAATTTTTAAATAAAAATAGAAATAAACATCCAAAAAAATTTTTTTAAAAAGGCAAAAGGCAATGAGGTTAAAGAATCTAAGCAACAAAACAGTGTAAGAAAACCCCACAAGGAATAATTTAAAAAAACTTAAGTCCACATTTTGCCATGCTTTCTAGTATCCCCTCAGTCAAGTATCAAATGGCTTCCCCCTCCTTCCCTGTAGTATCTATAGACTTGTCCCCAACCCATTGGGCACACAATACAAATGAAGAAACCTTTAAGGAGTCTCTATAATTTACTAGGCATTATAATAGGTAAACAAGTCAAAGAGATGCAAATCCCTAAGTAAAGGGCTTCCCAAAATGGAAGGGATACCCCACAAGCTATCAGAACTCACAGCAGAGCACTCTGGAAATGCAGAGGCAACAGTGGCTGGGTTGAGAAGGAAAGCATCCCTAGAGAGGCATGGGCTCTTGACATACTATAGTGGACAAGGAGAGTGTGTTTCTCTAAACGGACAGAAAGCAGCGGGCATCATAATCATCTGCAGGGCTTGTTAAAGCACAGATTCTGAGCCCTATTCTGATTTAGGCAGCGCCTAAATCAGTTTGCATTTATATCCAATTACCAAATGATGCGGACGCTATTAGTCAATGGACCACACTTTGAGACCACTGGTGTAAGCAGACATATGTGGCCTGTTTACAGATTGCCAATTAGTCTCCTATGATTAGAACACCGTTTGCATTAATGTGTAATAAGTTCCTTTTCCTCCACAAAGAGTATTTCCATTTCATTAGTTTCCTTTCCTTTTCCTTCTTAGGTAGGCTAAAAACACTTTAAAGATCTTGACAACTGAGATAAAAATGACCCATTTTAACTTGTAAAATAATTAGAGGATCTAACCTTTTGATTATGTAAAATATTTTAAAATATCATTTCTTTGAAAAAGTTAAATTTGGGGTATTTTTCAATGTTTATTTATTTTTGAGAAAGACAGAACATGAACGAATGAGAGGGAGAGAGAGAGGGAAACACAGAATCTGAAGCAGGCTGTAGGCTTTGAGCTGTCAGCACAAAGCTCAACGTGAGGCTCGAACTAACGAACTGTGAGATCATGACCTGAGCTGAAGTCGGATGTTTAACCGACTGAGCCACCCAGGCGCCCCTCAGGATATTTTTAAACAAAGTTTAAAGCTGTCATAAATAAATTATCATAAATTTACTTCAAAACACTCAAGTGGCTTAAACCACTTCATACCTACCAGGATGAGTATAATAAAAAACAGAAAATAATAAGTGTTGGAGAGAAATAGGAGCCCACATACGTTGAGAATATACAATGATGCAGCCACTGTGGAAAGCTGGCAGCTGCTCAAAAAGCTATGCAGAGAATGACAGCATCACCAAGTAATTCCCCTCCTAAGTAAACAGCCAATGAGAAAGGAGAGTAGGGCCTCAGAAACCTGTACACCAATATTCAGTGCTTGCTGCATTTGCGTGTCTGTGTTCCCTCAAGGTTCTTATATTGGAATCCTGAAGGGGATCAGCTCGTGAATGGGATTAGTGCTCTTCTAAGAGAGCCAGTCCACAGTACTCCCTACCCCTTCCATAATGCATGGGGGAAGGTAAGGACCAGTTGAATTTGTGAATATAAAAATCCTCCTAACCTTAATCTATAAACTTGCTGCCTGTTAACATCATCTTCTTCCAGGTGAGGATAAGAAGTCTGCTACCCAGAAGGAAGCTCTCATCTGACCAGGCTGTACTCTGCTCATGGATTTCCAGTCTCTGGAACCATGAGCAATACATTTCTGCTGTTTACGAGCCACCAGTCTGTGAGGATTTGTTAGGACAGTCCTAATGGACTAAGACACGGCAGCATTATTCAAACTAGCCAAAAGGTAGAAGAAACCAAAGTGTTCATCAAGAGCAGAAGGGATGAACAAAATATTCATAAAATGCAATACTATTCAGCCTTAAAAAGAAGTGAAGTTTTGATATACAAACCACATGGGGATAAAGCTTAGAAACACTATATTCAGTGAAATAAGTCAAACACATAAAACAAATATTTTATAATGCACTGTCAGATATCTAGGACAAGCAAATACATAGACACAGAAAGTGGACTGGAGCTTACTGAAGACTGGGGAAGGGAGGGAATGAGGAGTTATTGCCTAATGGTTATAGAGTTCATGATGACAAAGTTTTGGAAACAGGAGTAATGGTTGCATAACACTATGAAAGTAATTTATGCTACTGAATTTTACACTTAAAAATGGTTACAATGGCCAAGTTTGTTATATTTATCTTCTACCAACAAAAAAAGTTCAAATGTCAGTTATTTGTCCTAAAAACCCAATGGAAATTCAATCGCTGGTATCAGTACTTTGATTTCAGGTTAGCTGAGCACTTAGGTTGTAAGACGTGTCATTATTGGCTTCATTTTCTCTATAGTACTTACATGCTAAGAAAACTTGCTTAGACAACAGTTTTAATGAAATTTAGTCAAGTAGGCCGTGAAAAACAGCAATAGCTAATAAGAACTAGCTCACTAATTAGATGCCAGGAAGGTTCAAGAATGATGTTGTCTCGTTTCATATAAAAATTGTCTAATTTCAGGAGCGCCTAGGTGGCTCAGTTGGTTAAGCATCTGACTTCAACTCAGAGCATGATCTCAGAGTTTGTGAGTTCAAGCCCCATGTCAGGTTCAGTACTGATAGCTCAGAGCCTGGAGCCTGCTTTGGATTCTGTGTTTCCCTCTCTCTCCCTGCCCCTCCACAGCTCATGCTCTGTCTCTCTCCCTTTTTCACAAATAAATCAAAACACATTTTAAAAAAAATTATCTAATTTCATTTTCCCAAAATCCTATGAAAAGTGGATTGCATAGTGAAAACACATAAACTGTTTGGATAAACATGCCAGCACGATGCATTATATATCAGAATGGTATCTGTGACCATAATTTTGACTTGCTTAGCCATAATATGAATTCGCAGTTGCATATGATCTCATCTGCTTCTGGCATCCCTCACTTGCTTTCAATACTTTTGGTACTTTAAAAAAAAAAAAAGTAAACAATTTCATTAGACACAAATGATGTAAGGTGGCTTCTGCTATCTGATTCTACAACTTATGTTTTAAATGTGGCTAACTCTTGATTTCCTACCCCAAAACTGTGAGCTCCTTGAGCATGGCTGTGACTCTGCCTTCTAATAGTCACAGCCTTTGACATTAGATAATATATCTGTATTACATGAAAGTTTAGAAGTAAATCACGATGGGTGGGAGAGCAAGGATCACGTGAATTTATGAATCTAAAAACCCCCCTAACCTTAATCTATAAACTTGCTGTTTATAGACAGATCATCTTAAAATCCTAACCAGAAGTCCCAATTTTTATACCACTGGTTCAAGGACTCAGTCTCGTTACTCTCAGAGAACCACCTGAGGAGAAAATTATGCAGATATACCTGAGAAAAAGCTGTGTTCTCCCATCTGTAAATTACAGCAATACAGTTAATAATGGAAAAGAACTCCAGCCCCTATATCCAGACACTGCTTCTCCAAACATCTCACATTCATGAGAACCCAAGACACGTAACAAACTTGTGAATTCTGAGGGGCCAGGGATGAAGATCACTTGGAAATAGCTTTGGCTTTGGACAGCTCCAAGTGTAAAATTTAGCTCCCAGAAATTGTTAGTTGTGTAATAAAAAAAAATCCCAGGATTCTAACAACTGATAACACTGTTACAAAAACAAGATGTACTTTTTAGGGGCACCTGAGTAGCTTATTTGGTTAAGCGTCCAACTTCAGCTCAGGTTCTCGCTGTTCGTGAGTTTGAGTCCCGCACTGGGCTCTGTGTTGACAGCTCAGAGCCCAAAGCCTGCTTCGGATTCTGTGTCTCCCCCTCTCTCTGCCCCTTCCCTGCTCAAAACAAAAGCAAGATGTACTTTTTAGTGATGAAACCTCTCAAGTTTCTTAACATTATGGAGTAAAATGTTGGTGAGTCTAACCAGGTCTTTTTAACTCTAAAAAATCCTAATACATGTCATGATCAACTTTCTGATCCTAATATATCAACAGAGCCAGGAGTAAAGAAATCTGCCAATGGCCAGGTGAGTTTGGAAGATGCCCCGGGGCGTCAGATGAGATCACAGCTCTAAATGACACCCTGACTGCTGCTCTGTGAGATCCTGAGCAGAAAATCCAGCCGCACTGCGAGGCTGCTCTAAGGAACTGAGGGATAATAAGTATGTGTTCTTTTAAGCCACTAAGTTTGTGCTGATTCATTACAGCTATAGAAAACTAACCCAGTCCTCTAAAGCAGCTCTGATATTCCCCTAAGTCATTTTGATGGGACATGACCTCTTATTGAAGTCCTTTATTTTAAGAGAGTCACAAGTAGGGGATATTCTGGCTCAATGATGTTGATTATTAATGCCTGACCTCAGACATTAATAAAATATATACATACACTCATGTACACTTCAGGTGTCAGAAACCTTACAGTTTTTTCTGACTTGCAGTCTAAATTTATCCAGAAGGCTTCTTGATGACTATCTGATACAAACACCTCATTTACAAACCAGCTACATACAGTGAGGGCATGGACATGCCCGGGCCCAGTGAGCTCCTGTGCAGGGGAGAAGGGCAGGAGCCCCAGTCTTCAACACACTGAGGTATTCCCTTAGAAGTCTATCAGGTAGGCTTCTCTTAAAGCTTATTAGTTGTGGGTTAACCCGTAGGGGGGGTGGGGAAGAGAAAGAATATTGCCTCTCTCTATTACACTTAAATGCCTGCAAAATACACACTGCGTGCCTTATAAAGTAGATTCTAAAGCAGATATAGAAGATTCAAAGACTAAAAGCAGCAGCAAAGATGTCAATGCTAAGGAGAGCACAGTAACTACTTATGTAGTAAAGACATTATGTTATAATAATGTCTCCTGTATCTTTAAAGCAGTGGTTCTTAAACACCAACAATTCTGCCCTACAGGGGACAAACAGTTGTCACCGCCAGGGGATGAGTGGAGGTGCTTCTGGTATCTAGTGGGTGAAGGCCAGGGATGCTGCTAAATGTCCTACACTGCACAAAACAGCCTCTGCAGCAGATAATCTATGAGGCTCAAAACGTCAACTGTGCACGGACTGAGAAGGCCTGCTTTAAGGCATCACAGGTGCTCCTTTTTACTCCTGGTGACCCTGTGGCACTGTGCTTATGTCAACTGTGCTCCCCTACACACTCAAGGCAACATTCTTCCACATCCCAGTGTTCTGTGGCTTGGGCTTCAGTCACTTTTCTTTGGCTTAAGCTTAAACACATGCTGTATTTCTCATCTCTTATTTTCAGCAAGTTGTGCCCTGTTCTAAAACCTGCAGAGAGCAATGCTCCATCTGATAGACAAAATCAAAATACTATCACATATGCCTGGTCTTAACAAATTCGTGTTTATACAATGATCAAAATTTGGCAACCTACCACTGAAGGGTCAGGGAAACATGAGTGTCTATACTACTGGCAGCAAATAAATATTACATGGCACAAGCAAATGATACAAATGGCTGCAGTGAGGTTAGTGTCAGAGACACTGGGGAGAGGTAGAGGTAGAGGTCCTGGCGACCCGGGGGGCACAGCTTCTGTCTAAGGAGGTGGCTGCCACTGACCTCCAGCCAAGTGTTGCCACCCCGCAGGTATGTAGACTAGATACTGCCAGCTATTCTGATTTTTCCAAGAAATGTTGGATACCTAGAATTGTGTTTAAAACCACCCAATTTTAAGATGTGGGTTTATAGTTAAAAAAAAAAAAATCGAGGTGCCTGGGTGGCTCAGTCGGTTAAGTGTCCAACTTCAGTTCAGGTCATAATCTCATATTCCCTGAGTTCAAGCCCCACATCAGGCTCCATGCTGACAGCACAGAGCCTGGAGCCTGCTTCGGATTCTGTGTCTCCTTTGTCTCTGCCCCTCCCCTACTAGCTCTTGCTTTCTCTCTCAAAAATAAAATAAAAACATAAAAAATGTTTTTAAAAAACTCAAGGCTCCAATATTTTGGACCACCTCTTTGAAATATATAGTCTAAAAATGATGAGGGCTGGTAAAGAGGCTCCAAAAAGACAAATCCAGAGTATACTCAGTACATCACATGGAGTACTAGAAATACTCAGGATGAAATCCAATGATCATGAGCTGGGATGAGGCCAGTAAGTTTTAGGACGGCCCTAATAAGGATGATAACGTCATGAGGTCAGCAATAATGAAAAATCACAACAAACAACTCTTCAGGGCTATCTTTCAGATACTCTCCTAGGCACCTTAAAGGTACAAACACGTAATGTCAACAACCTGGCGAGGAGGTATTATTATTACCCTCATCTTGCAGATGAAGAAAATGAGGTAAGATTAAATAACCTGCCTAAGGACACAGAAGTAGGAGGCACTGGAGCTGAGATGTGAACCCAGACAGGCCTGCAGAGGCCTCGCGCTCACCCATCTCCTCTATCAAGATTCCCATGTTTATGTCTGTAGGCACTAAACGCTCTGTCACCATCTATACCTATAGATAAAATAGGATTCATCAATCTAAGTTCTTAATGGCTCTTAGATAAGAGCTAAAACAATGCTCAGCGTAGTCTGTCTAAACATGTATGGAAGTAAAAGGAGTTTTTTCAAAATGAAAATGTTAAACCCCTGCTCTCTAGAGANCTCCCTCTCTCTCTGACCCTCCCCTGCTCATGCTGTCTCTCTCTCTCTCTCTTAGAAATAAATAAAACATTAAAAAAAAAATTAAAAAAAAGAATATGGACAAACACGTGTAGATCACACTCTCTGGCAATGAAGTCAAAAGGCGGACAAGAACTGGCCATGCCCTCTGACCAGACCGAGAACTGTGGCAGACAACTCTAAAACCACCAAAGAGTTATGCAGTAAACCTGTCCTACACATGGCCAACTGCACAGACACCACACATGGCAGCATCATTACTAAAATTCCTTTTAATGTAAGCACTGGAAATCCATGACAACTTAGCAAACAAAATTATACTTCAAAGCACCTAGGCTGCAAATTAACTTCACATTTCACTTCATTATAAAACACGAGCACTTGCGATAACAAAGTCTGGGAAACTGGCAATTCGGGGATGAATTTTTAAAAAGAAAATTCAAATTTCATCTTTAAGAGGAGGAGCTCTACAATTTGCTCTTCTTGATGAACTCTATTTCCCATTCTGGAGTCAAAAGCTTCAAAGAGTGAGTTCTGTCATTTTACTCTTACAGGTCAAAAATTGGTCCAACATTATAAAAATGTATACATTTCGAGATTCAGAGACTTAAAGAATTTGCAATGTCATTAATCCCAAATCGGCTTGGAAATCCAAATAAAATCTAATTTAAAAATAGAAATTTAAACTGTAGAGAAAAAGAACTCTGCACATTCAGCAGTGTGTAAATACAGAGTAACAAGTGAATTTAACAAGCTGTTAAAATACAATACGCATGTGTTAGCAACCACTATGAAGAAGGCACTAAAGGAATCAGTACTAGTCTGCCTCCCTTGAATATATGCTTCAGCCTAGAGCACTCAGTATTTCCTACTTTCTCTCTAGTAAATAATACTGTTCAAGCTTTTTTAATGAAACAAAAAGAAATAAAAAAACAATCTCTGGGAACACCAGGAAATACACACAAATCACAGGGAAACTCCCAGGAGGATGTAATTAAATCCTCAGGGATGTTTGAAACAAACAAACAAAAAAAAAAACAAGCATCAGCAACAACAAAACTGAAGGATCTAGAAGATAGTAGTTTTTAGACTACAATTGTTCTGTTAAAGATGAACAGGAAGAGATCATCTGAAATACACACAAGGCGTGTATTTTACTTGAGACTAATTCAGTATTTCCCTTAGAAAATAAAGCTCAAATCATATCACCAGTGTCAACAGAACAAAATCCTGAGCTTTACAAAAGGTCCCCCATACTACAGTCAACGGCCCATTCCAAGTAATGTTGGTAATGGATAACTACAGTGTAACAAACAAACAAAAAATTTAACCTAAGCTACAAGTCTACTGGAGTTCACTGTAACAGGATTTGAGCTATAATTAAATTTGATTAGTTTGGTTGAAACCTCAAGTTCAAAAGAATTATCAGCATGAATGGATGAAAAGCCCTTGTACACGGGCATTTTGAAAATATGAAAAGGGCTGACACAGCAAGCATCAAAGACTTTAGAAGCAATTGACCCTTCCCAAAGCAAAGGAGAAATGCTAACAGCTGAAACTCAGATGCTGTGTGCAAAGAAAATAAAGTTCCAGATGGTTCAAAAAGCTTGGTAGTTTATTAAAGAATAAATGCTATTATTTTTTAACTGGATTTTGCTCAGGAATAGCCAAATGTGTCATCTAGAAAACGTGAAAAAGAAGTCTGATTCCACCCCCTTGAAAAACTAAAGCAAATAAATATTCCCCTAATCAAAAACTGCAAGCAAGAGAAAGGTGCTCAAGGAGTTGTAAGACAATCAGACAACCACAATTTTAATAAAAGAACAAAAACAAAAAACACCTGGAGCCTAAAAATCCAAACCTTTATGTGAAGAAAAGATGACTTCACAGAATTAGTCATTTTACTATTTGGAGATATTTAACTCTTACTCTATAACAAAAAAAATGGCTGAATACACACACACACACGCCTTTTGTCCACCCAAATTACTTCATATTTTTTGGTGCACTTAAAAAGGAGAAAAGTAAAAGTAATCAGCATAGTAAATTTAGTCCTATAGACGTGTCCAAGTGTTAAGAGATTCTAGAAGTTAAAAAATACTACTAAAGAATTATATATGTAAAATCTGTTGTATGCATGATTTGAAATACACATATGTAATGGAAATGTGCTTATATGTAATTACACACATATCAAATAAACTGTATGTAAATGTTTAAATGTATATAATATAGCATGCATATCTTTATGTTGTACATATATGAATACGTACACACACACACACACACACACACACACACACAGAAAACCACAGGTCTCTTTTCAACAAAACAAAGTTAGTTTTCAGGAAGTTTAGGCTATATACCCTGAAATTTTAGATGGCACCTTTGAGTTTTTACGTTAAAAATTTTGTCTTTTACTGTGCTTTATCTGTGTACTTTGGGATGGGGTTGGGGGGGACTGTTTTTCATGAGATGGAACATTCTGTGCCAAATGAAGCAGGTGTGAGATATCTAAAAGATGAAAGCAATTCTCCAAATAACAGCGTCATCCTGTAATGCTTTCTTGACATGTGTAGCTTTCCTACTCCTCTCTTTGAGATTTAGCACAAAGCACTGTGTTTGTGAGCTTTCCTAACGTACATGAGTGATCAGGTGGTGCTCATTTCTAGTGTTTTTTTTTTCGCAATGAGGAAAAAAATCAATTTAACACTGATCTCACTTAAAATGAGTAAGAAAGGCAGCCAAACAGACAGGCTACTATACCCCTAGATGTCCTTTTCTTTAAGTATTTACTTTACAAGCAAAACAACCGTTGATGGATTTTTTAATCTGAAAACTGTTTATTTCAAATCATTAATTTCAAAATACCTCAATCCCCCACCTAAAAGAGAAAATCCCATGAAAAAAACAATGGCATTGTTTACTTTCTTGTCATGTCAAAAAATCATGCTGAAGGTGACCTATTATGACCTGTTTTTAATAAATTTTTCATCATATTAAAAATTTCTACACAATTTATGATGAAAGGTTTTACTGGAGGCCAATAATTAGCCATTGGTTTCTGTAGTAATGTCCGACATTTTATTTTTCTTTTGATTTACTGAATAGTTGTAGAATTTAAGTTTTTTCTTTACTTCAAATAGAACAAGAAAATCNCAAAGCTCCTGATACAGGGCTAGAACTCACAAACCTTGAGATCATTACCTATGCTGAATTTGACTCAACCGAAATGTGAGCCAAAGACACTCAACCGACTAAGCCACTCAGGTGCCCCTAGAATTTATATTTCTAAACATCTCCCAGATAATGTTGCTGTTGCTGGTAAAGGACCCATACTCTGAGAACCAAGGATCTGGCCAAGATTTTCTATCTTGATAATTTGCTAAGTGGATACAGGGAAAAATGAATACTGAAAAATGATATACAGTATACTCTATCTTTAATAGAAATCACTTTTAGGCACACCTGGGTAGCTTAGTTGGTTGGGCATATGACTTCGGCTCAGGTCATGGTCTCACAGTTTTGAGTTCAAGCCCCGCATCAGGCTCTGTGCTAATAACTCAGAGCCTGGAGTTGCTTCAGATTCTGTGTCTCCCTCTCTCCCTGCCCCTCCCTTACTTGTGCACACACGTGTATGCAATCTCTCTCTTTTTCTTTCTCTCAAAAACAAACAAACATTAAAAATAATTTTTTAAAGAAAGACAAGACTTTTAGTCCTTAGGATCAAAAAGAAGTTGGCATAAGAAAATGTAAGCCAGGCAGATTACAGATGATCCAGTTCAAGATTCTGTGAAGAGCCAGATAATTAATACCTTAGGCTTTGTGGGCCATACAAACTGCCACAACTACTCAACCCTTCCATTATAGTGTGAAACCAGACGCAGATGCGACGTCCATGAGCTAGAATGGCTGTGTGCCAATACAACTTTATTACAAAAACAGGCTGTGGTCCAGACATGGCCTACAACTTCCCCAACCATTTTAAAAATGAGAAAACCAACGCCCAGAGAGGTTACACAACTTCAAAAGGCACAAGATGGCACAATTACAACTAGAACTTGGGTAGCCTAATGCTTGATATAGTAAAGAAGCAATTATGGTACTATTTTGATAAAAGCCACAAATAAAATGTCTTCTAAAACTTTACTCTGCTTAAGGACCAAAAACACAAAAATGACTTTACTAAACAAAAGAATGTATTTAATACTGTCTAATTAATACAAGACATTACCATTTACTATTTCTAACATTTTTTCTAAACAAGAGGCTTACCCAGTGGAGGGCACTGGTCACACGGCACCCTTACATCTTACACCAGTGGGAGCAGAGCCAGCAAGCCAGCCCTCCAATAAGGGACAGTGGGAAATGGGGACGTCAGGGTCTCTCAAGTCTTACCATCTCAGTCTTTCACACTTTTCATCCTATCCTCCATTCACCAAATGCCATTATACTTTTCAAAAACTGTCCCCAATGGTATTAAAGTTTTCTTATATAAAAGCCAAAAGAGGTAGTAAGCTATGAAACCTACATTAAAAACAATGTTTTCCGCAGACTCTTAGGCACGTTCCCGATTCTAGTTGTTAGTTATTAAGGTTAAACAGAATATGTAACTAACAAAAATAAAGCAAACATGCTTTTCTTTACCACAGGTAACTCAGCGTATCTCATGTGCATATACATTTATATACATATGAGCAATATACGTTACTCTATGTACACACTTTATTGTGTATGCGCGCGCATGCACACACACACACACGTACTTTTTATGCTTCCATAATTGCATAAGCTTTTACTCCTAAAAGTGACATCTGAGTAAGTGAATCTACATTAGCAATAAAGTAAATTTTATGCACTGCCTTATTACTACTTACGCCAGTTCATAAAAAATAGTAAAGCCTGTGCATACATACTATGAAAAATAAAATATTCTAGCTTTAACTATCAAACACAAAGTCAAAAAAAGCTTTTCTAAAGCTGCCATGCCGTACACTTACAAGTATGTATATCCAATTCAGGATAAGAATGATGAGTCCTAAATCTGAGACAAACTTTCAGACATGTTTGATGTATCCTGAACCATGCGTGAAAAAGCATCTGTTATTTACAGATCAAAGCAGCTCTGAGTATCCTAAAACAACTAGAGTGAAAAATGCCCAAATCTAATTTCATCCCTGTCCACATACTTCTTTGAACTAATAATTCAGAGAATGGGTCAGTATGTTGAACTAATTAGCATGCTTAACGCTTGCCAACTTTGATGGCTCCAATTCTTTAAGTAGAATATTAAAACTAGTTTTAAAAACGCACACACAAGCAAATTTGTGAAAATGCAAAAGCTAGTCCAAGCTAACAAAGTCACAGGGGTTGAATAATGCCTTAAAAAGTCCCAAATATGAGTGACACCTATTTAATTCTAAGCTATCAAATGGGCTGTAAATGATTTTTGGGTTTTGATTTGCATGAAATGAATTCCACAATGTTTTTTTCTGTATCCAGTCATGTTTTAAGAGATTCAGCATACATCTAAATTTACTTCAACATAAGGAATCATAGTGAAGTGTTCCTGATAAAAGATTTTCTCTTTTTTTAACCACAATGAGAGATTTATTCAAGATCCTTCAAGTGAAAGCCTACACTTAAAAGCCAAGAGCAAAGCATGTCTTTACTATTTACACATTTGAGCCTCGTGGACACATCTGGATCAAAATTTGCTACCCATTTTCCCCAACATTTACTTCAGATACTCAATCAAAAATCCATAGTAAATAGGGTACTATTAAATCTAGACTGTTAATTAGCTAATACCTCCATGGTTGTTTTCCTTTCTTCTTTTTTTTTTTTTTTTTTTGGCTTNNNNACCACCAGTTTAATTTTTTTTTAATTCTTCTATTTCACAATGTTAATGCTCTAAGAAGACCCATTCCTGTAATTTATATGAGAACATTACACAGAGCCTTCCATGTAAATTCCACCGTGGCTTGCACTTTTATTTTTCCCCCTCTAACTTGAGGCAAGAGTTAGGCCTGAAGGAGAGAAAAAAAAGGAATGAACAAATATCCCAACCCCAAACAGAGTTCACCACATGTGATTACAAGTCCAAACTCACTGTTTTTATGCAACTTGGGTGCAAGATAAGAAATATTCTTTACAAGGCAATTAGGCACACTTTTTATTAGAATGCTTCCCAATACTGACATATCAATTCCATTACTCTCCTCTTCCTTGTTCTAAGTTTTATAAAAACAAGGATTATCCAAAACTGAACTCATCCAGAGACAGGGATCTCTGACTACCTATCTGTTTTTATACTTGCTAGTACTTAGCAATTTTCATAATTTTCAACTACTGATCAACTGCTTCACAAATGCATATACATGCCCTTCTACATTAACAGGAGTTCTCTGAGAGCAGAATCTTTGAGCTCCTCTGTCTTATGCACACATTACTAACTCTACAGCTCTGTACCCCACACCCACTCCATAAATGTTTTCAGGAGCTAAAAAAACACTGGGTTGCCACCTCAGTCACATTATCTCTTTCACAACGCAGTGAACTTCTTTTGAACTGCAGGGTACAAAGAAAATTTCCACGATGTCTTCTGCATTAAAAGTTTCACAGTAGGGGAGTCTTGGGTGGCTTAGTCAAGCAACAGACTCTTGATTTTGGCTCATCATGATCTCACAGTTCCTGAGTTTGAGCCCCCCATCAGGCTCCTCACTGGCAGTACTAGTAGAGCCTGCTTGGGATTCTCTCCCTCTGTCTCTGCCCCTCCTCATGTGTACTCTCTCTCGCTCTCTCTTTTCTCTCTTTCTCTCTCAAGATAAATAAATAAACATTAAAAACAAAAAAAGCTTCACGTTAACTCTGAGGTTTGGAGACCTGCCATTCCAGGAAGGCAGTGTGAGATTAAGAGTCACATAATCCAGTTCTAGGTTTTATCTTCACCAAAATGAGCAGAATGATCTTAGTCAATTTGAGGTCTTGTATTTTACAGGACATTGTAAAGAGAACAACTTTTTTTTAATGTTTATTTATTTTGAGAGAGAGAGAGCGAGCTCATGAGCACAGGCGGGGCAGAGAGAGAGAGAGAGAGTCCCAAGAAGGTCCCGGGCTATCAGCACAGAGCCCAATATGGAGCTCAAGAGCATGACCCAAGCCGAAATGAAGAGATGGACACTCAGTGGACTGAGCCACCCAGGTGCCTCAAGAAGACAGCTCTCCAAGGAAGATGCTTCATGCTGGGATAAAATAAAATACATGGCGCCTCTGCCTTCTTCAAGTCATAAATGTCATGATTATTTCTACTACCTGGCAATGTAACAGCAATTTAAAAAACAAAAACAAAAAACTAGTGATCCAATCTATAAAAGGAAGTGATATGAACTTCATGCTGAATCAAACTTAAGAAAGAAGCTTCCATCCCACTGATGCGTATATAGTAAAGGAAGAGTAATTCAACAGAAGGTAGGTCATTCTTAGAAAAATGGAAGAAAAAAGTAAGAGACTCTTAATGTTCTTAGTCATTCGGAACAGTTCTAAGAGATGTTTTAGTAAGAAAAAAAGTGGAAAGCAAGGCATGTAGTTTGGGGGGGGGGTGTCTTATTTCTTCTTCTTAGTTAAAGAAAGAAACAAAGAGAAATCAGAGCACCATCTTTCAAGACTGATGGTCAAAAATAAGGACACAAATCCCTGAGTAGGGAAAGAAAAACAAAGACTTTGCTGACACATCGTAAGCAACCAATACAAATTTGTTCCAGATACAGACCCACGCAAATATGGCCAACGGATTTTTTACAAAGGTGCAAAAGCATTCAGTGGAGAAAAGGATCATATATCTGACACATGCTGCTGAAAGAGGACATCCATATGCAGAATAATGAACACTGCCCTAAACCTCACCCCTTAAATAAAAATCATCTCAAAATGGATCATAGACATCCACGTCAAATATAAAACTACAGAACTTGTAAAAGCAAGCTCAGGAGAAACCCTTCGTGACCTGGAGTTTGGGGAAACTCTTCAGACCCGACACCCAAAGTACAGTTCATGAAAGAAACGTTAGGAAACTGGACTTTGCCACAATGTAAAAGCTTTTATTTTATGAATAATAGTGCTCAGGGAATGAAAATTCAAGCTACAAATATAACCTAAGGGACAAAGGACAAGCATCCCAAACATAAAGTACTTTCAAACACTACAGTAAGAAACCAACCAATTTAAAAAATGGGCAAAAAACCTGTAAAGATACTTCACCAAAGAATATATACCGACAGAGTGCCTGGGTGGTTCAGTCGGTTAAGTGTTCAACTCTTGGTTTCGGCTCAGGTCATGATCTCATGGTTCACCCCGCATCAGGCTCTGAGCTGGCAACATAGAACCTGCTTTGTTGCTTTGTTCAGACCCTCTGTAGCCCCCTGTCTCTGTCCCTCCCCTGTTCACAATGTCTCTATCTCTTTCAAAATGAATAAACTTAAAATATATATAAGTACAGCAAGTACGCACATGAAAAGATGTTTGGGGAAACAAAAATTAAAACCATCATAGGAGATACCATTACACACCTTTTAGAATGGTTAAACTCCTGCCCAAAACAAGTGCTGGTGATTCAGAGCATGTATGACTAGTGGTAATGCAAACTCATACAGCCACTATAGAAAAGAGTTGGGCAGTTTCTTAGAAAATTATCAAAAACTTACCATACATCCCCTTGCTATCTGCCCTAAAGAAAGGAAACTTATGTTCAAACAAAAACCTGTATGAGAAAACTTAAAAACACTTAGTTTCATAATGACTCCAAACTGGAAACAATTCAAGTGTCCTTGCATGAGTCAATGGATACATAAACTGTGGGATAGCCAAACAATGAAATAATTAAAAGGAACAAACTTATCAATATACGCAATGACTGGGCTGAATCTACACCCATTATGCTGAGTGACAGAAACTAGTCTCAAAGGTTGTAAATTGTATGACTCCATTTAAATAACATTCTAACTAAGAAAAAAACTACAGTGATGGAAAACAGATCAGTCACTGCCAGCGGTCACAAGCAGGTACATGGATAGAACCATGAAAAAGGGATAAGATAAGGGACTTTTAGGGATGATGGAAATGTTCTGCACCCTGATTGTGATGGTGGTTATACAAATGGACACATGTATTCACATTCATAGCCCTGTACACCAAAAAAGTTAATTTTAATAATATGGTAACTTAAAAAATCAAATAAACAATAACTATTTGTTGTTCCTGCCTGAAATAAATATAGGGCAGTGGGAATAAAGTATAAAAACAGTGTATTTCAGAGAGTCTGAGTGATTTAGTCGGTTAAGCGTCCAGCTCTTGATTTAGGTTTAGCTCATGATCCCTCACAGTTCATGAGACTGAGCCCGGCGTGGGGGTCTGAGCGGTCAGCTTGGAATTCTCTCTCTCCCTCTTTCTCTGCCCCTCCCTGGCACTTGCGCTCTCTTGCTCTCAATAAACAAACATTAATAGGGGCACCTGGGTGGCTCAGTCGGTTAGGCGTCCAACTTCCGGCTCAGGGC
Organism: Crocuta crocuta; assembly: GCF_008692635.1. Taxonomy (NCBI): domain Eukaryota; kingdom Metazoa; phylum Chordata; class Mammalia; order Carnivora; family Hyaenidae; genus Crocuta; species Crocuta crocuta. The sequence continues at coordinate 334,336 of NW_027531000.1, read as the reverse complement.
ATGATCTCACAGTTTGTGGGTTCGAGCCCTGCATCAGGCTCTGTGCTGACAGCTAGCTCAGAGCCTGGAGTCTGCTTCAGATTCTGCGTCTCCCTCTCTCTCTGACACCCCTCCCTCCCCCTGCTCACGCTGTCTCTCTCAGAAATAAATAAAACATCTGAAAAATTTTTTAATGAATAAACATTATAACGTATTTCATTAAAAAAATATCTTCTCAGTCCAATAAAAGATCCTAGATACAATAATACACCTCAAGTCAACATTTCAGTTCCTAAATATCACTCCCTACTAAAAGCAATCAAGGGTTCCTTGGAGAGGGGCTGACAGGACCAGGATTCCCTGTTATAACAAGGAACTTCTTCAAGATTAATGGAGAAAATGTCCTGCAAGTAGAGCAGCAGGCTTGAAGAGGCTCCTAGTGGCCAAATTTGGGACAGTATGAGCAGGAAGAATAATGCTAACGGCTTCTAGTTACTGAATAAAAAAGAACTCATGACTTTAGAGGGGTGGTACATGCAACATCTCAATCCAAATGATAAAAAAAAAAAAAAAGAATCCACAAGTCCTTATGGCCATTTTATTTTTTTTCATAGTTTTTTTTTTTTTTACAAATAGTTTATTGTCAAATTAGTTTCCACATAACACTCAGTGCTCATCCCCACAAGTGCCCTCCTCCATGCCCATCCCCCCTCCCCCCCCACATCCATCAGTCCTCAGTTTTTGTCAGCATTCAAGAGTCTCTCATGGTTTGCCTCTCTCCCTTTCCCCCACCATTTCCGCCCTTCTTCTCCCCCTTGTTCCTCCGTCAAGTTCCTCCTAATCCTCCTATACGTGCAAACATATGATATTTGTCCTTCTCTGCCTGACTTATTTCGCTCAGCATAACACCCTCAAGGTCCATCCATGTTGCTACACATGGCCAGATTTCATTGTTTCTCATTGCCTTATGGCCATTTTAAACAGGAGCTGGAGCCACAGTGGGAGGTAAGGGCGGAGTACAAGAGGGAAGCTTCATTACAGAAGACTGCCAGCTAACAAATTCAGAGAAAAATGACAGTATTAGGAAAACCATCATTTTGCAATCACCAATGTAATGAATGCTTCAGGCAAGAAGCATCCACAGATGTTCTAACTATTGGGTAAAAGATGACTGGGCAACAGGATAATCACATAGTCTCAAAATATCACCCCAGAGATTACTTACTAACCAAAGAGAACTGAGCCTACAGAGTACAGAAAAGTAAAGAACGCCAACTTCATCAAAGGACTAAACTTAGGCTTTGCCAACAGGGGGACATCATGTGTCTTTTCATGTACTGCAAGATCAAGTATTCAGTGTCACCCACGTAGTGTCCATATATATACATACACACCTTCAACCAGAGTCTCATCACGAGGAAATGAGACAATGCAGATTATGGAACTGTTTTTAGAGCAACTCTTCAAGAACATCAATGTCAAGGGGGAAAAAAAGGTTGAGGAAACCTAACACCCAAATGCGTGTGTGATCCTTTACAAGATACTAGAGAGATAGAACAAGTTATGAAGTTTTTATTATTGAGACAACAGTGAACATTATACATTATAATGACCATACATTAGGTAATAAATCAGATAATAATTAACATATTAAAGTTAAATTTCTTGGGTATGACAATGGTACGGTAAATAAGAGAAGCATATCTCCATTCTTAGAGGAGAAAGAATATAAATATTTAATAATCAAGTATCAAATATCTGCTATGAACTTAAAATGTTTACAAAAAAATAGAGAAAAACAAAGATAAAGGAGACAAGACAGAATGTTCATCACTGAATCTTGGGAAAATAAAACATATCTTATCTGTAAAATTGGTTTTTCAAAAGAAAAAGTGAGAGAGGAAGAATAAAATGAAGGTGCTACTATTCACTTTAGAACCTACTCACTCATACCCCCAAAGAAAAAATATATGTACATTGTTATAAAAAGAGCATAAGGGTTCAAAGAATTCAGAGTCCAGCTCAGTCTTCTATGAACTATATTATTTTATGGAGATCAAGTTACTTACACCACTGTCAGTTTTCTCAGTGGTATTAAATACACGAATATCTGTTAGTTCATAAAATGGTTTACAAGATAGTGAGAACTTACCAATTACCAAGAGGTTACTATATATATGCCAGGCCCTCTGATGTTTTTACTTGATCAAAACTAGCCCAAAATTTAATGGCTTAGATGTGTTATCTACAATTTTTTTTTCAAATTCATATTAAATTTCTGTAAGGATGAAAAAAAGAACTTTTTGTAAACAACTGTGTAAACCAACAGATAATTGGCACAGAGTATAACTTTCATAAGATCTTGATCGCTCAACAGAAGACACACCAGTCTCTTCTAAGCACAGACATGACCAGTATCTTCGACCAGGCCAAAGACATACTTAATTTACCCTATGAACTTCATTCCAAAGTGATTTTTAACTTGGTCATTACTCCATTCTCCCAAACAGAAGTATGGAAGAATTTATGGATAAACAACAGGGATCAAGGTCGAAGGAAGCTTTATCAGAAAACTTGCTTATCAGTTTAAAAGACTCTTGTGGCATCTGGTAGTTCAGTTGGTTAAGCGTCTGACTTCAGCACAGATCATGATCTCACAGTGCATGGGTTTGAGCCCCGCGTCAGGCTCTGTGCTCACAGCTAGCTCACAGCCTGTATCTACCTCTCTCTCTGACCCTCCCTTGCTCACGCTGTCTCTCTCTCACACATATACAAATAAATAAAAACATTTAAAACATTAAAAAAAAAGAGTCCTGTACACAAATGTAATCATTTACTTCTCAAATACAATGAGGTTGCACACTAAACTGATAAGATCAAAATGCTTCTCTCAGAATCATAACTCAATGATATAATTCCTTCTTACCTAAAAAATCAAGGAAACACACTTGACGCCAAAGAATGCTTATGAACAGTTATCAAATGCTTTATAAATTTCATTAGGCACTAGAGACAGTCACGTGCAAAAAAAAAAATCAGGCTATAAGAAAGGCCTTAAATAAATGAGTTATATCCTTAATTTATTATGCCTTAAAACATTTTCACTGCATGAGGACAGTAAGCCATCAGAGATGTAAGCTTGTCAAAGGCAGAGCTGTGGTAAAAACAGAGGAACAGGACCCATGCCGTCTGGCTACAAAGCCCAAGCCCCAAAATGCTATGCTCTAAGACATCCAGGGAGCAGCAAATCCAGCCCAAAGAAGGCAGTGCAAAGTCCAGACACAGCGAGTGACCACACCAGATGAGAACAGAATGATGGAAGATTCCAAGATTCCCAAGGGAAAAACAAAGTCAGTACAAAAAAAACAAAAAGATTCTGAGTTGTCACACTCAAATATATGAGAAAAGGTAAATGCACCCCAAAAAAGCAATTAGAAACTTCAAGAAGGAAAATAACAAAGCTCATGCCCCAAATGTTCAGCAAATTAAAACATGAGATAAATTTTAGCAACTGATGGAGCTCAAGGAGACAATCTATTGGAAACCTCTCTTTCAGGGTGACACAGGAGCCATACAAAAGGAAATGTAGTTGATCCTTGAACAACACAGGTCTGAACTGCATCAGTCCCACTTACATGCAGATTTTTTTCAATACAGGACTTTAAATGTACCTGCTCACCCTTACAATTTTCTTAATAACATTTTCTTTTCTCTAGCTTACTTTATTATAAAAATACAGTGTACAAAACACATAACATAGAATATATGTGTTAATCGACTGCTTATGTCATCAGTAAGGCTCCTGGTCAACTACAGGCCACTAGTAGTTGAATTCTGGGGGTGTCAAAAATGCACATTTTCGGGGCACCTGGGTGGCTTAGTCGGTTGGGCGTCCGACTTCAGCTCAGGTCATGATCACACGGTTCGTGGGTTCGAGCCCCACATCGGGCTCTGTGCTGACAGCTAGTTCAGAGCCTGGGGCCTGCTTCGGATTCTGTGTCTCCCTCTCTCTCTGACCCTCCCCTGCTCATGCTGCCTCTCTCTCTCTCTCTCTCTCTCTCAAAAATAAATATTTTAAAAAAATGCACATTTTCCAGGGAGCCTGGGTGGCTCAGTTGGCTGGGCGTCCAACTTCGGATCAGATCATGGTCTCACGGTTCATGGGTTCGAGCCCTGCAATGGGCTCTGTGTTGACAGCTAGCTCAGGGTCTGGAGCCTGCTTCAGATTCTCTATCTCCCTTTCTCTCTGACCCTCCCCTGCTCGCTCGCGCTCTCTCTCTCTCTCAGAAATAAATAAAACATTTAAAAATTGCACATTTTCTGTGCACAGGGCAACAGCATTCTTAACACCGATGTACATGTGAAGGTCAACTTAAAACCCTAGCAAACTACTTGTCCAGAGGATCATTTGTGAACCCTCAATACAAACACTAGTTTACAGCGCTCAACTTTTAAAACCAATCCAGAAGAAGTCATGGAAGAAGTGACTGGATGATGGACAGGGTGAAACTGACAGGCAACCTGACAAACTGGAGTCAAGTGCAACTGAGAATCCATCCAGAAAGTGGGATTTGAAAGTCAAAGAGAGTAAAGTGGCAAAAAGGTACAGCCTCACCTCATAAAGAAAAAGTTACAAGATGCTAAAGTTTGTAGGATAAAAAAACCAAGACACAAATCCATGACTTAAAGTTTCCAAAATAACCAAAGGAATAAAATTTACATACCTAGAATGTTAGGATGAGGTATGCTTGGGGAAGAGCATAACGTGACCTAAACCATATATTTCATTCCAAAGCTTCAATAGATTGTTTGTAAGGCTGACAAATTAAGAAACAGATGTTAAAATATATTATCCAGAAATATGGATGTAATAAGATGAACTAAAAGCAGAAACAGTTAAAAGATTTTATCTCCAAAGAGTGAGAATGGAATGGAGAAGGAACACGGGACTGGTGCTTCTCATCCATGATATGTTCTACATTATATGACATGTCGCCAGGTCCATGAGGCTTTACTTTGATAAAAATTAAAAATAAACTATTAAGTTTTAAGTTTAACTTGTCATTATTTTAGAAGATTATTTAAAAATAAACTATTTCATGCAGCGTCTTCTAGCATTCTTGGTTTTTCTGCTATTTTTAAAAAATAATTTATAGACTTTGAGAAAGGTCACTAATATGGTATACCTATGTTACATACATGCTACACCCAGCTTTCCCTCATGTTAACAACTTAAACAACCAGAGTGATTATTAAAACCAGCTACTAGTATTGCAGCAACACAAGGAGCTAAACTACACACCTTCCTTGAATTTCACCAGTTCTTCTCCCTAATATCCTTTCTGCTCCAGTACCCAGTCCAGCACTTGCCTCTTGGGTCTCCTCAGTCACCTGCTGGATGTGACAGTTCTTTCATCTTTCTTACTGTTTCATGATCCTGACAACTTTATACAAAGTCTCTCAATTTAAGTTTGTCTGATGTTTTCTCATGATCAGACTAAGATGATGCAATTTTTGGCAAGACTTCCCAAGAATTGATATTGTGTTCTTCTCTGTGCATCTTATTCGAGGTGCAGGATGTCAATATATTTTATTACTGGTGATGTGAACCTTGGACACTTGAATAAGGTAGCATCTGTCAGTTTTCTGAACTGTACAGTTACTAGTTTTTCCTTTGCAGCTGACAGATACCTTGGGGGGAACACTCAGACAGACTTTTGCTAAGTGAAATATGCCTACTAGTTCTTTTCTGTAGTTTGTTTTTAGAGATGCACAATGAGGTATTTTTGGATAAAGTAAGACAATGTGTAACTTCTGATTCAAAATTATTCAAGCAAGGGGTGTGGGTCTGAGTACAGATCAAATAATATTGGCCAAGAGTTGATAATTGTTGAAGCTGAGGGATGGGCCCAAAGAGATTCATTTTACTATTTTTGTATATCTTTAAATGTTTCCGTGAGAGAAATTTTAAAAATTAGAACCCAAATAAAATCTGTGGATATGTATATCAAAAGATAGAACAAATTTAGGAACCCTAGGTTGAAAAACAGTATTTATTATACTTGGATTTCCATTTCTTGATTCAAACCACTTCTAAGGTAACAAAGCAATCACCTCAAGAGTTCCCAAGTTCATGTAACAGTTTCTGTCACCAACATTTAAAACACAAGCATTGTGCGCCCTCTAGTGTGTTATTCTATGACAAGACTTCTATATCGACAAACTCAATTTAGAAAGCAGAGTATTTTCACAAAGGAAAAATAACAGCCTTCTCTCTCACCACTCTCTACTTCCCTACTCGTCAGTAAATAATCTGTTAAGTACTTAAATACCAAAACCATTTCAATGCCAAAAACAGTCAACTTTCCCCCACTGTTGTATTGTTTCTCAGAATACATATGGAAGCCCACTGAAGAAAAGAGGAAGAGTCCAGAATCATTCCAAGCATGTTTAAGCCATCTTAACAAAGGCTGAACAAAGGAGGCTGAAGCCAAATTAATGTCTCATTTAGAAGCACCAGGTGTGTTCTGCCTATCAATGTGGTCCCATTTCTACCTTCTGGAATGCTAATCCTTGGAAACTGTGTTCCACTTCAAGTCAACAGATTTGATCCAAATCACTTTATTTTTCTGACTTACTGAAAAATTCCAAGAAGAATGAACAGTGAATTTATCTGCAAGATGTGAGCAATAAGCAAAGTGTAACAAACAAAGCCCGTGGATCCCAATGGCCCGGCCCTAGCTCCCAGCCCTGAAACACACTACCTGTGCTGCTTCCCGTTCCCAAGCCTCAGCCTGCTCACCCACAAAATAAGGTTAGCACCTTACAGTTTTATGTGAGGCTTAGAAAAGTATAAGTGAATGATCAAAATTCACATTGTGACTATTATCATTATATGACCCCAAGATAATACACAACCAGGTAGCCAAATACACAATCATTTTTCAACAGTTCCTTTAAATGATTCTCTTCAATCACAATACTTGAATTACACATAAAAATTCTAGATTTTCTTCCAACCTGGTTTTAATATAGTTTCTTAATACTCCTTACAAGATACCGCTTGTTCATACAGTAAGATATGGTACAGTGCTCAGAATCTCAAGAGTAATTTTTGACCACCTGTGTTCAGTGTATATAATTTGCCTGTATCTGATGGAAGGATTTTCTTCATAAATAAGTCATTTACTGTTTTCTTATATCATTTCAAAAAGCGTTTTAAATACTTGACAGATTCATAGGAAGAGCCCTTAACTAGAAATGACAATATTAAACTAAAGGCCATTTGCGGAAGGCACAGAAAAACCAGGAAATACAGTAAAAGACAAGAAAACCTCATTCGAAGTGCATAAAGTTTCTATAGCAGAAAACCACTACCTTGCCTGGGAATTAAGTGAGGATTCCGTCATTCTTGCCAAATCTATCTTCGCCTGAGCATCTGCCGGAGATTATAAATATCTAAGCACTTTAAAAGTGGTCTACTTCTAAGAAGCAAGTATGATGAAGTCAATAATTTGTCCATTAAATACTGAGTTTGCTATCTGTCAAGCCTTCTTCTAGGTGCAGAGTTAACAGAGGGAACAGAACAAACACAGGCACTTGCCCTCACAGTGCATATATTTTTTGCTGGGGGAGGGTGGTAAGTAGTCAGTTTATAAATTAGGAAAGATTATTTCAGATAATGGTTCAAGGTAGGGTAGTGAGTGTTCAGGGCTGCGGCAGGTATATTTTAGGTAGAGTGGTCACACTAGGCCCCTGGGAGAAGGGACATGAGAACTAACACATGACAGGTAAGCCCAAGTCAACAGACATAGGGGATTTTACAGACTTGCAGGCCACTGACCTTCATGCACATCCCTATCAAAGCAAATTCTCTAGGCTTATGTGCTCTGTTCTTTTAAAGTCAGTTGCTGAGAACATATTTTCCCCCAAACTCCTAGCACTAGAACCTACTTAAAGGTATAAAATCAAAGAAATATACTATTAATTTGAAATATTTATATTCCTCCCTAGAAAAAAGTATCTGCATATAAAATGTAAAATATACAGCTGACCACGGGATTAAGATCATGGGTTCTAAAGTCCTCAGTTCCCTCCCCAACTGGATCTAAGACTCTGAGAGAACCACAACCTTATTAGAGTTCAGTTTCCATACAGTAGGTTTTTTTTCAGGTTACTGGGAAGATTATATGAAAGTCCTGCACATGAAGGACTTAGTACCACAAACGGAAGAGGCGTTGACTACTTAAGCAAGCATTAGCTAGTTTTTCAAGTGTGATTTATATAGCTTTTTAAGGAAAGTTTTCTACATATGAATGTATCAACACGGGTATTCTGAGATCTTAACTTCAAAATCAAAACTGTATAAAAAAATAAGTAACTTCAAAGTCAACTCTCATTTTCAGAATAATTACAATTCAAGATTAGAAAGAGACCACCAAGTGATTTTTAATTTTTTTTTTTAATGCTTTATTTCTAGGAGAGAGAGAGAGAGTGCAAGCAGGGGAGGGTCAGAGAGAGAGGGAGTCACAGACTGAAACAGGCTCCAGGCTCTGAGCTGGCAGTCAGCACAGAGCCCGACGCGGGGCTCGAACCCACGAACCGCGAGATCATGACCCAAGTGAAAGTCGGGCTTAACCGACTAAGCCACCCAGGCGCCCCACCAAGTGATTTTTAAAGAAAACCTTCCACACTGGTGCCAAAAAATCCAAAGGTAACAATAAAAGAGTAAGAATAGACATCACAGTTTACAGAGTAGAAGGAAATGTCCAAAACTGTGGTCCAGGTAAGCGTTCTGGATGCTCTTAACACCCCAAGTACCCAAGTATGGGATGAAGTGAAAGATGTATGAAATGGAGTTTCCTTTCTGAAGAAATGGAACTTGAGCTACAAAAACATGAATAGCCAGAATATGGCAGACGCTGAAGGGCAACTCAGTAACATCAGAACCAATCCCCTCTGCCTGGCTTCACCTCCTACACTGAAGAGCTACATATTCAACTTTCCACTCCCCATTCAACTCAGGAAGGCACTAAGTAAGGTACATGGCCAAAAAAAAAAAGCTTTTGTTTTCTGCACACAAAGTGACAGGCTAGTACTGCCTCCAGTCCTTCCTCATTCTTCATGCTTGGAAGGGGGCCATGATGCCTAAAATGGTCCAGCCATTTTGTGACAATGAGTAAATCACCCAGAGTATTAAGGTTAACCAAGCAGAATGATAGCGCCTAGATCCTTTATGCTCTCATTTAACCAGTACACCAGCCTCAGACTGACTTATCTATAGGTTTCTTGTTACGGGCGCGAGGAGGGGGTGGTGTGTGAATAACCTGTATCTGCTACTGCCAATAGAGTCAGATTTTCTGTTATTTGCAGCCTAAATGCAATCTACACTGACACACAAAGATGAAGGAAGAGGGTATTTCACATGGGATGAAAAACGTAAGCAAAGAGAGAGGTACTTCAACATTATGGTTTCTGTGTTAACTAAAATGAAGAACTGAGAGAAGGTGGAAATGTCCACCTTTAACCAGCAGCTTTCTTATGTGTGTGCACGGCAGAGTCAGCGCAATGCATTTCCATGCTGGTCAACTCTACACACAGGAAGTGGTGTCCCTTCAGGACAGCGTGGTCACCGTGCGACAATGCAAACAGGCAACATTTTCAAAACTGCACAGAGCAAATGAAATGTGTCCAAAGAATGAGAAAAGTAAATAGCAGCTGGTTTCTTGTAAACAAAACATGAGAAAATATGCACTGGAGGGCTCAAGTAATTTTTCTATATTAAGATAATTTTACTAAATTGCTCTTTCTAAAAATTCTTGTTTATTTAAGAGATGATGAAAAACTGCAGGCTAAAATCTATATTTGAGGAGTAATAATTTTAGGTTCTCTGATTAAAGGATGAACTATCACTCATTCTTCACAGAACATCTCTACAGTACGAAGTTATCATAATGTAAATGCGATTAAGTGACTCATTTTATAAACCTCTGTGATTAAAGGGGATAGTTTCTTTTCATTTGTTTAATATTCCCATTAATAAGAATGTCCCGTTACACATTTACTGAAAGCCTGGACAATAAAACAATGGAACAATTCCAAAAGCAAACACATTTTTTTCTTTTCCCATGAAGCTAACATTATGGAATTTTAACAGATGTTCTATTTGGTCATAGTTAATAAAATGAATTATGTAGGATTAAAACAGGGTTCAATATGTTTGCATTGGAGTTTAAGCGAGAAACAGTTTCCCATTAAAAGTTGGAAAAGGTTTATAATCACCTTTTTCCTTTTCAGTGGAATTACTAGGAGAGGGAAATAAAGGAATTATTACAGCAATGACTGCTTTTCTGAGGAAACCAGGCTTATGGAATCTATCTTTTCAAGGTTTAAGAAGAATGAAATCTTAGAAAATCATACACTCTTTGGTGCTTCATCAGATGTCTAAAATGCAAAGGTATCAGAGTGGAGCAGAGCCCAAGGCTGCGCCACCCTCCTGCCTCACTCCCAGCCCTGCTCGAGCTCCCTCAGCATTCTTAAGGGGGCGCTGTGTCTAGCAGCATCTGAACAAAAATTCATCAGACTTAACAGAATAAAAAACAACAACAAATACTTAGTGAGTGCTAACTCTGTGCAAGGCATTATGGTAGAGCCTGTGCATGTTATGGAGAGGAAAAAACCCAATAGCTATTTTCGAGGCAAATCATATGGTATCTGACTAAACAAGACATAATTACTCGTAGCCAAACAGAACCGAAAGGTTAAGGACAAGCCAAAAGAGAAAAGAGTAAATCAAAGAAAACCATTTCATATAGACATAAAGATACACAGCACTGACACCAGAGGAACAAAATCCTTTCTTATCCACTTGGTTTTTTTTCTCTTTCTACTCTCACAAACGCAGAAAATAGTACACAGGCTGCAAGGTGGCAAATAAGTAACAGAAGTTCTAGCTACAGTTGCTTTAAGACATCTTTCAAAGGAAAACATTCAAGTGTTGCAACCGCAGTAAGAAAAGCCTTCCACTAAATGGGTAATCTTACTTGGGAAATAAATTCCAGTACATTATCAATGTGACCCGAAAGAGAATTATCAAAAAAATTTTCTAAGATATTTACATTAGGAATTTCAACCAACTCAACCACCAGTTGGGGCAAGTTTGACATCATTACAACCAGTCTGTGGTTTTGCCTACAGAAGCAGCCACTGAATACAAAACCAGCTGCAGGTTGCATTGTGTCATAAATGAATACAAAACTCCTCTCCTCAAGACATTCAGATAAAACACTCTCCAACTGTAGCGGAGATGCTTTGCAAGTAATGCCAACAGCTGGCCTGTAATTCACACACAATTATTACTCATCACCATGAAACGGCATTCAGATGCTTACAGATCAAGGGTGTACTGCGGATCAAGGACTCCAACAAATTTCAGTGAGGTTTCTCCATTTCTGAGTCCCCTGGCCGACCACACTGCTCTCATCCTTCTTTCATTAAGACTGCCGTGAGAGTTCAAGGACAATGGTCTATGCAAAGTTCCTCGCACAGATGGGCGAACATGGGCTCAGAGAGGTTAAGTAACTTGCCAAGAGCAGACAGCTGGCACAGGGCAGAGTTGCAATTCACACTTAGGTGTTATTTCCTGTCAAAAGCCCTTGCAGTTCCTTTGCATACTCAACACATCCCACATGGCAGGCTCTGGAGAAAGCCCTTCACACGATCTCCCCATGCCATTCTCACAAGAACTTTCACACAGTGCACAGGATCAGTTCACAGTAAAGGAAATAAAATAGTTCCAAGATATATGTTCGTACGCTCAGTGTCAGAATGAAAGCGACTGCTGGTGCCCTCGGTAAAGCAGAGGAGAAGAGGGCCTGCGACGCTGGCACCGGTGTCGACCGGTATTTCCACAAAGGGCAATGAGGTTGCATGTACCAACATTACAAACGCTGGGGTGCATGGGTGGCCCAGTCCATTAAGCAAGTCCGGCTCAGGTCATGACCTCACGGTTCGTGGGTTCAAGCCCCACATCGGGCTCTGCGCTGACAGCTCAGGGCCTGGAACCTGGTTCGGATTCTGTGTCTCCCTCTCTCTCTGCCCCTCCCACGCTCTCTCTCAAAGATAAACATTAAAAAAATGAAAATTATAAATGCCATATACCTTTAGCCAAGCAATCTCGTGTTTAGTACTTCCCCTACAAACATCCTCAACCATGTACAAAATGACCTAATAGCAGTAATATCCACTGCAGCACATGTCTAAGGTCCACCAACAAGGAACTGGTTAAATCATCAATGGCTCATGTCTACAATGGAATCATAAAAATGAAAGGAACATCTTTATGAATAAAAAAAAATAATCTCCAAAATATTTTGGCTCAAGAAACAAACGAGGCAGAACACCTAAGACAGGGCGTCTCTGGAGAGACGAGAGATCTGGACACACGAGAGATTTATAGAACATAAAGACTTGCAGGGGCAAAGAAACTGAGGGGACACACAATGGAGCCAGGATAGAGACTGAAGGACATGAGGCTGGATTCCTAAAGGTTCCCACTTCCAGCCCCTACACACACTAGGGGGGTCTCTATGGTCTAAAACAGACAGTAAGGGTAACTGAGTTTGAAAAGCTGCCATGTCTACATGTGAGTGCACTTTTCAATCAGTGGTGATTGGGGGCCCTGAAAGGAGAGGTCCAGGGCTTCGAAGGACCCACAGACAGGCCAAGGGACTTGTCTGGCCTGCTGGAGTTTGACAGCATGTTTAACAGAGGTTGGTGGGAGGCCTGCTTTCGGTGAAGCCTGGTGGCCGAGCTGTGGGGCGAGGGGGGATCATCCTCACCGTCTCACATCTCTCATCTACTGAAAAGAAGCCAGGAGTTATCCCTGACCACAGTGGCAACATTCTTCCACTGAGGCAGCTCCAACCACCATCTTACCATCAGATTTACGCAGACGAGAGTCTAATGCCAGTCATTTGTCCTCTGAGTCCCAGGGCACACATGCCAGACTCTCTCAAAGCCCCCTCCCGTGTGCTGTCCTCCAGACCACTGACAAGCACCCAGCCAGGGCAGACCTCTGACCTCCTGTCCTGGCAAACACCCACCTGGGTGAGCTCCTGCCTGCGGCATCCCCACCTGGTCTGAGGTGCAGGGAAATCACCCTGGCCTCTTCTGTGGGCATAAAAAGTCCAGTTCTGCTGAGCCGATAAGCAAGGTACACAGGTGCTTTCACAACCCTGGGCATTTGCTCTTGATGTCCCATCTCCCGTCTCCTTGGCTATATCTAACTGCCACTCCTTTAAGAGGGAAGTCAACATTTCATGTTTTTTTAATGCAACAAATACTAACTGAGTGCCACCCAAGCACTGTGTCCTCTACCATCTCGGCTGCATCTTGTACCTACATATCATTATGGCACTGTCAACTGTCCACGCCTGCTTGTTTTCTCGTAACAACAGGAATTCTTGAGAACCCACGCAGAAACGTTCCTCATGATGCCCAACACACAGGAGACACGCAAAGTGCGTGCATGCTAAGAAGAATCTGTGGATAAAGCCTATTTGCTGAGCTTAACTTACTCCTACTTGTTTTGCAACAACTGCCCTTTCTCGGCTTTCTTCCTCTTTAAAAGTCCTTCTAATCCACATACCAGATCCTGAGGCTGCTCTCCACAGACCTTTCTGGACAATGGATGCTGTGAAACGGGCCTGGCTGGGAGGGCAGCTGTGGATTCGCTCTCCATTTCCATCTTACCACAATAATGCCACTGCACCACAGTGTTTGGCCACATCCAATTTGGCCAAGATCATGAGAAAAATGAATACTGAAGGAGTGAGGTGTATAGTATCATCTGTTGACCCTGCTTAGACTCAGTCTAAAATTCACAGTAACTAAAATAATTGAAGAGAACATAAAGGATAAGCACACAATCTCCACAAACATCAAATGCAGCAGAAAACACGGGACAGCATTCACAAAATCTAAAGAATACACATAATCTCTTCTAATGCATGGATTCAAACTCCAATCTCATTCTAATGGGCTAGGGAGATAAAACTTATTTTCAAGAAAAAATTGTACACAGAATAAACCTTTAAGTTTCCTCGTGATTCTCACTAAGGCTTCAATGTATTTTCTTATTGAAATAATCATACAAGCTCTTGGCAAAAAGCTGTGATACTGGTGTCAGAATAATGTAAGAAGTGAAACTATAATGCAAAAATTTTGTTTAAAGCAGATATATCGCCACTTATTTTTCTCATCTTGAAAAGAAGCTATGTTTCATTCAGCAGTAATTCTTCTCTCATTCTCTCAGAGAATCTGTACAAAACCAATATTTCAACTAAAATCAGATCTGAAGGATCTTTTATGAAAACGCATAATGCAGAAGACCCCAATTAAATTTCCAACAAAGCACTGCCATTTTGAGTAAACAAAGTCATCTCAGTAGGGTCACACGATTTGCAAAAACTGCAGCCCATAAATTAATTACTAGTGTGACATATGTCAAAACAAATTTTTAAAAGAATAGAATGCAGTTGTAACCTTGTGTTTTATCTGTTTGTATGCAAAACCAGTACTGTCAGGCATGTAAATATATTCATTTATTCAGCATCTCTCAGAAAAATAAAAAAGGTTCATTGCTCCCCTGGTTTGCTGCACCCAGGTGAAAGCTCAGTAAATCACACGTGTTTAGTGAGTAAGAAAATAAGCACAGAATGAAAAGATAGTGCGGGTGATGTTTTTCAAAGACAAAAGTTATCGTCACACAAACTAATTTTGCAACATTTAGTTTTCCTTTAAAAGAAGTTTTTCAGAGATCTACATCAGCCACACCACACAACATTAAAGGTTGTCATCTTGAGGAAATCATTTTTAAAAAACATGTAGCAGTGCTTGTATTTCATAAAGAAGATTGTAATCTATCATAAAAAAACAGAACACAATCAAAAACTACGTGGCAATAAAATTAGGGATTTCAAACCATTTCAGAGTTTTCCTAATTAATGACATTTATTTAAATTAAAAACATTTTTGTAAATGCAAACTTGTTATTGACCAAGGAGCTCCAAAGAGAAAAAAGGATACAAAGCACAGATATGCAGATTCCCCTGTGTTTTCTTTAGTAGAAATTTACATCCCAATCCCATCCACAACGGATATATAGACCAAATCATCATGTACACTTTAAATACCTTACAATTTTACTTGTCAATGATATATCCACACATCTGAAAAAAATCCTAGGACTTAAACTCTTAAAAAAATTTTTTTAAGAATCAGAAGAAACAAAATTACAATTATGTCCCAAAGACTTGTCTTAAATGTTAGTAAATCACCCTTTGAACTTCAAATTATTGTCCTCTATGTGAGGCAAAAATTAAAACATACTTCCTAGAGGAAATATACTGAAATCGCTTTGCTTTTTCAACCAGAAGAAGAAGAAAAGCACTGAATCCCAGAATTTTCAAGTCAGAAGTCCCAGAAGGTGAAGTGGCTGCTCAGGGACAATGCGCGGCCAGCCACCCGCAGGGACAGTGGTCTGGGGCTCGCGGTACCTTGTGATCGGGAAGACAACAGCTGCCTATGTGATACACACTTTTGAGACACTTGTCTCTTAGCCTGAGGCTCTGACTACCAATTTCTCATTAATTCTGTGTCTTCCGGTAATTAACTTGGTATCTTAACCTTAGTGGTTGCTTCTAACTATTTCAGCGAAAACGGAAGTTCAGCCACCCTCGTGCCAATGAAGTCTTAGGGTGGGTGTCATTCTGACCAGTGGGACTGTTCTCTAACTCATTTGTTAGATCTAAGAACCAGGGTAAGGCTAAACAGTGTTTCAAAAAGTGATCAAAATATCCCCTTTTTATGGTTTCAACCAGTTTCTCTGAATGAATTTGCAGAACAAAAAGCACATCATTCTTTTGCACTTCAGTACTGGGAATTTCGTGTGTTACCTCTCTCAAAACCGTGCTTGTGTAGCCTCGATACAATCCTTGGATGCCCTGAAACAAACAAAAGGCCGAGAGCTCAGAAAGTTGGAAGAGCAGACAGTTCTGAACGATACTCTGAGTAAGGTGGAGTTTCTGAAGCCTGAGTTTTAAAGCTTGCACAATAACTACTCTCTGTAAGACGTTAAAGGTTATAAACTGGACTCAAGTACATAAAGCTTGGGTCAGTTCCCTTTAAACTGGGAACATCTCTAAAATAATCAAACTGACTACTTTAGTTGCTTTCAACATTTCTGCTCCTGAAAATAGTACTTCAGATGATTTCAATAAAATACATTTCCAAATTCAAATGCACACAAAATGCTAATCATCCTTTCCTATAAAAACAGAATTGTATGTCATCAGAATGTCAGAAGTTTCAATCAGAAGATATCAGAAATTCATTAATAATCTCTCCACAGTGATAAATATCTCTGGACACATGATTCACAACAGGGTCCCTCTACTGGATTGATCTCATGATCCTCTGATCAAATACCCAGTTTTTCCTCACCTAAGTGACAAAAGAACCATAAAGAATAACTTTGCTAAAACCTAGGCCCAGCGAAAGGTCCATGTTACTGAATACTGTTTAAAAAGAGGGAGGAGGGGGCTTCTAGAAAAAGACAAAGAAAAGCAGCTCCATGGTCCCTAGTGACCTGGCTGGCAAGAATGTCCTCTGACCCATAGCAGACCATTAACAAGAAAAAAAGGAATTAATTTATTTTAATGTTTATTTCTTTTTGAGAGAGAGAGAGCATGTGGTCAGGCGAGGGGCAGAGAGAGGGGGAGACAGGATCCGAAGCAGACCCCGCAACTTCAGTGCAGAGCCCAATGTGAGGCTCGAACCCACAAACCATAAGATCATGACCTGAGCCACAGGTGGACACTTAACTGACTGAGTCATCTGGGCACCCCAGGAATTTAATATAAACATAATGATGCAGGTCACTATGCCCATTTCTGTACTTCTCTCCCACAGGCCCTCAAATTCTATAGTAACATTTTAATATCGTATCTTTATTCACTTCACATTTTTATGATTTATTCCATTTGTGATTCTGAAGCTACTACAGGACAATGAAAATGTAGGTAGGACATGCATATGGTAGTGGCACTCAGTATGTGTTGTTTAGAAATGTGGGGGGAAAATATTAACAATAATTTGAAAACAAAGGATAGGCAAAGATAATCTTACCATCAAAAGCTGCTGTGATTGAGCATTAAATTTATCTTTACAGTCTCTTCTAAGGCTCCTGGGATGAGAACCACAGTGTTCATATTAGCTACTATAAAATCTCTCTCAGGGCGCCTGGGTGGCTCAATCGGTTAAAGATCCGACTTCAGCTTAAGTCATGATCTTGTGGTCCTTGAGTTCGAGCCCCACGTGGGGCTCTGTGCTGACATCTCAGAGCCTGGAGCCTGTTTTGGATTTTGTGTCTCCGTCTCTCTGCCCCTCCCCTACTCGCACTCTGTCTCTCTCTCTCTCAAAAATAAACATTAAAAAATAGTTTTTTATAAAATCTTTCTCAATAAAGAAACAGATGGAGTTTAAAAATCAAATCTCACCTCTTGATATAAGATGTTAGAGAAAATCTGAAACGTTCTCGAAGAAGCAGATACCTGAGTCCTCTGCTTAACCACTTCAGAAGGAACGCGAATCAGACAGGCAACCTAAAATATATAATCTCATTAATTACATCCTAAAAAAAAAAAGGTAACTGATATGAAAATTGAAATTATTCTCATAAGCAAAACAATACAGTCAAAAAGGAATAATATAAAGAGTCACTGCAAGATGTCCAAAGGCATTTTTTTCAACCTAAAAACCTCAGACCCTTTTTTTTTTTTACAAATAGTTTATTGTCAAATTAGTTTCCACATAACACTCAGTGCTCATCCCCACAAGTGCCCTCCTCTATGCCCATCCCTCCTCCCTCCCACATCCATCAGTCCTCAGTTTTTGTCAGCATTCAAGAGTCTCTCATAGTTTGCCTCTCCCCCTTTCCCCCACCATTTCCCCCCTTCTTCTCCCCCTTGTTCCTCCGTCAAGTTCCTCCTAATCCTCCTATACGTGCAAACATATGGTATTTGTCCTTCTCTGCCTGACTTATTTTGCTCAGCATAACACCCTCAAGGTCCATCCATGTTGCTACACATGGCCAGATTTCATTGTTTCTCATTGCCATGTAGTATTCCATTAAAAACCTCAGACCCTTAACGGACATGCATTGTTTTGTCAGCTCAGAACCTTATCTTCCTTGTGCTTAGAGATCCTCACACTNGTAGTATTCCATTAAAAACCTCAGACCCTTAACGGACATGCATTGTTTTGTCAGCTCAGAACCTTATCTTGTGTTTAGAGATCCTCACACGTCCTGCCATCTGGTTCCATGCCCATCTCTCTAGAAGTCCCTCAATGGCAAGAAACACACGGACTTACTTTCTTCAAAAAGGCTGAAAGAATGAGCCAAAAAGGCTTTTGCTTTACTGTAAATAATGCATACATCCACAGAAGCAAGACTGATCATCAGCTGGTTACACCTCATCTTCCATCTCACTCCCCATCCCAGCCTCAACTAGCTGCCGACCCCAGCACCCTAGACCCCAGCACCACAGCCATGATGCAGTAACAGGAGAAACTGCAGGAAGCCTTGGGTCCTGCTCCAGCATTCATTCAAGTCGACATAGGTCCTGAACAGACCATACTCACGTCTGACCGGTCAACGACCAATACTCCAGAATTTTTCAGGTACTTTTTTCTTTGTACTTAACACTAGATTACCTATACAGAGAGTTACATAAAGACTTGCAAAAACAAAGTGGGATTACAGGTAATGTTTCTCTTTTCTGCCTACCCACATGTCTAAATTCTCTACCATGAACAGTTATAATTACTTGATAGGTTTCATTAACATAATATAGAAGAGCAAAAATGTTATGGAGCAAAGATTTTAATTGAGGGAGAAAACAAATGAAAGGGCTAACTTAAATTGTGCTTTTCAGTGCAATCCTACTTATTATTAGCCTTGACAAATACCAATTTTTAGAGATAATGACAAAAACACACAAACGGATTAAACACTTTATCACTAAGGCCTAAAACTGGGTATAAATCATGTTACTCTTGATACATGTGCAAATTTTTAAATCCATACTTATAAACCAGGACAGAAAACAAAGTTCACTGAAACTTATATGAACCTAAAAGGATAGCTCCCAGCCTCTAAAACTCATTAAAGAAATGAAAATAAATAAACAAGGAAAGAGAAAAGAAAGAAAAAGTCTCACTAACTCCTTATATTTTTCAATTCAAGAGGTCAAGAGTGAAATATGACCCCAATATGTCAAGAAAATAGGAATGGTCCACTTTTCGGGTTGGCATAAATATTTATGGAACTTCATGCTTCATAACCCTTCATGTTCTTACATTACGTTTTCATTTCTTAAATATACAGAAGCAAAACAAAAACCTTGGAAAGGTTCCTAGATGAAAAGCAATCTCCCTAACTGAAGAGGTAGAAAGCACTCAGCACGGCTTCCTGACTTCCGTGGCGGGGCAATTTTGGCATGAGAGAGAGATCGCAAAGCAACGCCTCTATCTTCTCCAGTAACTCCAGTGCCTTCAATTTGGTTTTCTATTAACTCTGATCTCTCTTAGAGCTGAATCTGAGCTACAACAGAGTATTTCACTGCACAAGAACAAAAACACGTTACAGTATTGTGATTCCACGAAAGGAGATAAAGATAATGTCATCCATGGGTCTCTTGGTAAATCCATTCTTCAGAGCATTTTTTCCTCATAAGTATGGGGTTCAGTATGAATCCGTGACACAGGAATGGTGGCATTTTCATTATATCCAGGAGTGTCTTATATGTTAAGGGTCTATCAAAAAATAAAACTAACAAAATACAACAAAGAAAATTTATGTCCCCATCTTTTATCCACATTAAAATACAATACTGGCTTCATTAGAATTAAACATTCCAAAAATAAAATAAACTTTAGATTAAAAATTGATTATAATTATAAAGCTACCAAGATTTTTTCCTTGACATTAAAAAAAAACTTACCTGATATTTTTTTAACTTTGTTTTTGTAATGGAAAGCTGCAATGTCTTCTTTTAGTATTTATTAAACACCAAGATACAAAAACTACAGGTTTTAAGACTAAGGGTGTGAAAGGGGAAAATCTACTGTCAACTTCGACCTCCCATTTGGCAAAATAAAAGGAGAGAGAGAAGAGGAATCTTCGGTTCTTTCATGGCCACGGCCACGGCCCACAGCTCCACAGCCTATCAAGGGCTCACCTCTGTCCTTTACTCTTGAAATGCTCTTTGAGGTCACCGGGCATCACCGACAGTACTTTCCATTTACATTACATCATTTCCCCAAATGTTTTCACATGGCTCACAATCACTTACCTGATTTTTATTTTTCTATAGGGAACTTAATGGCCTGTAAATGTGCCTCTGATATTAGAAGCCAATAGTCAGCACATTAAATACACACCAGCCTGAGACAGAAGCTACTGAAGGTCAGAGCACTACTTGGCTTAGGAAGTTAGGATGAAACCCACAAGTTTTGGTTACTGTCTCCAGAATTATTTCCCATCAAAAATTTATTTTAGGGGCGCCTGGGTGGCTTAGTCGGTTAAGCACCCGACTTTCGCTTAGGTCATGATCTCGCGGTTCATGGGTTCAAGCCCCGCGTCAGGCTCCGTGCTGACTGCCAGCTCAGAGCCTGGAGCCTGTTTCAGAGTCTGTAACTCCCTCTCTCTCTGACCCTCCCCTGCTCACACTGTCTCTCTCTCTCTCCTAGAAATAAATAAAACATTAAAAAAAATTTATTTTATTTACATGCATTTAATGAACTTAAAAGTTTCAAAGTTTAGTATCAGCTGATTCTTTGTGTTTAGACAGGCAAATCTATGTCTGTTCAACAGAAACCTAAATAAAATGAATACAGCCAAAGTTTAATCATATTCACAGCAAGGGCTGCTGTGGACTTGGCGGAGTAAACTCCAATGTGGAGAATTAAGAGGGAGAAAAACCTCATGACGCTCTGCAAAATTGTGAAATGTGCCACTTTCTTACCTGTATTTTATTTCACATTCTTTGTGTAACTCTCAAAAATTCTTTCTGGAATGCAGGTTTCCAAATCTCACATATCTTTCTGAACCATCATTTAAAATCAAAAACCCTGTAACTGTTAACAATTCATTTGTGTGTCAATTCTGCCATCTTCTGGTCACAAATGGAATCACAGCTGTTGATAAAAACTACCCTAACAGCAATCTCTAACTTCTAATTTACCATCCTTGGGATTTAAATTTTACCCACTGATATGCGGACACAAGTTCCTCATAGCTTTCTTACATATTAGACTCTTTCCACTTTATATAAAGAGCCAACAGGCATTGGAAGAAAATTTTTAATTTAATTTAATCTTCTTATGCCTGACAAAATTACTGTTTGTGCTAATCCAGACTCCAGACAGAAGGTTAACAGTCTTCTCAACAAAAATTACATCATCGTTTAGGCTTTGTTTCTAAAGGCTGTTAACAGAATGTTACACAAGACTTAAGCTGTAAATGGCTTTTTCATTCTTGTTCCTTTCTGAAACAGAAATGAGCCATTATTTCCCAGGAGGTAACGAAAGCCCCATGGGCAGATGTGTACACATCTACTCATAGAAAATCTGCAAATGGAAGAGACTGCAATTTAATGGTAACTATATTGGTTTCCTATTGCTGCTCTAACAAAGTACCACACACTTAATGGCTTAAAATAACACAAATTACTCTCTTAGAAATCTGGCGGTCAGAATTCCAAAATAAGTCTTACTGATTTGAATCAATCAGCAGCCAGCTGGTATTCCTTCTGGAGGTTCTAAACGTATATATCTCCTTGTTTTTAGAGGGCACTTGCATTCCGTGGTTTGTGGTCCCTTCCTCTCACTTCAACACCAAGCACAGCATCATAAAACCTCTCTCCCATACTTCTGCATTCCACTGATGAGCACATTCATAATTACTTTGGGCTCACCTAGATAATCCTGGAAAATCTTCTGTCCTCAAGATCCTTAACTTTATCTTATCTGCAAAGTCCTTATTTGCCATGTTAGGTAAGATGGTAACAGGTTTTAGGGACTAGGACATCTTTAAGGGGCCATTATCCTTCCTACCATAGTAACCAACCGCACATTTTAGAACTCCAACCTTTTCTTAAGAAGCCCACAGCTATCAGAGTTCATAATATTATCCAAGTAATACACTTCTCATCTCTACTTCTGCACCACTTCTTCCATTTTTAAAATATTACATCAAAAGTAAAAAGTATACACAGAAGTATTCATCTAACTATTCATTGTACAATGCTGTTTCTCCACAGCAGCTGTGAAGCCTTGAACAAGTCACTGAAACTCTGTGAATTTCAATGTCTTCATCTTCTGAAATGATTCCCTCCAAAAAATACGTAATTCTGAAAACGTGCTACATAAAGCACTCTGTGTGCACTGGAAAATCGGACACTTTACAGATCAGATGCTAGGCTGAGCACTTTTTAAGTGATGTATCACTTAATCCTTCTAAGAACTGTGAGGTGGGTAGCATTAACCCTGATTTTCAAGGTAAGGAAAACCGCAGCTCAGTGAGATCAGGTACATGGTCTACAGACACACATAGCAAACAGGCTGTGCTACAAGTCAGAGCTCCAAGCCTGATCTATGCTGCTGGACAGCTATGACCCATATACTGTCTCCTTAAAGAGGCCGTCAATGTATTCTCCAGTTACTTAATAAACGTATCCAATTCATTATTCATACACTCCTCAAGGACAGGGATAAAAATGTGTTATTCTATGTTTTTTAGCATCAATCACAGTGTTAGACATAAAATAAACATTCAAGTATTAAAAAGTATACAATTACAAATCAAAGCAATTTTAGGACAGTGGCATTTAATTCACTATGCTAAGAAGAACCTTAATCTTAACAAAACGGCATCTGAAAAAGTAAAGGTTTGTCACTGACAGAGTGCAGACTCACGCATAAGGGGCTAATCCTACCTTCAGCAGTTTGATCTTTGGAGACAAGTATTTGGCTTTTCCATTTAAAATGCAGTGGCACTAACTGACCAAAAAACACTCCTGTGGCTTCAAACGATTTCAACTTCATCATCTTACATGAAAATCTTGTTCACTGTTTCTATAAAACTAATCTTAATTTAATTGTGTTCCAAAAACTGATACTGTTCTTAAAAAGCCAACACAGAGTTCCCTTCCCTCTCATCCACTAGGCAAACAAGTCAATGAAATGCACTGTCCTAGATCATGAATCAACAGCATCTGAACTAATGCTGCACACTGCATTAGGGAGAAACAAGCAAATCCATAAAAGAGAAAAGAATCCGAAATGTGTTAAAGGAGGAAATCATCAAGAAATTGTAATGCTGGTGGGGCAAACTGTTCCTTTATAAAAAGCCTCCCAGAAAGATCTCTCTGCATATTCATGCTGGGACTCAATGCAGGGTGACCAGCAGACAACGGCCAGGCCAGGCCCAGACGGTCTCCCTGGCCCTGCCATCCCTCCTTCCTCTTCCTCCCCTTTCTGCAACTCCGCTCAGGTTCACATCGCTGGGACAACTGGAAAGCAAGATGCGCTTACTGACTTTGCTTAGAAGTTTCCATTGCAGAGTTTGAGATTATGCACAACTCACATACAACATAGTAGCGAAGGCATCTATGAAGCAATAATGCTTGGGAGGAATGCTGCTGGAAGTCCTTTTAAAGGAATTACCACCTTGGGGCACCCGGGGGGCTCAGTCGGTTATGTGTCCAACTCATGGTTTTGATTCAGGTTATGATTTCACAGTTTCAGGAGTTCAAGCCCTGTGTCCAGCTATTTGCTGCTAGCACAGAGCCTGCTTGGGATTTTCTCTCTCTCGCACCCTCTCTCGGCCCCTCTCCAACTCACACGGTCTCTGTCTCTCTCAAAATAAATAAACTTTTTTAAAAAATGAATTACCATCATTATGCCAATTCTGTATCTTATCACTCAAACTCACCTCCTCCCTATGAACCCTGTGCCTGTCTTAGTTGAAGCTCTGCTCATCTCTCTCTCTGGGGGTTCTGGAGTAGTCTCCTATTCTGGAGCACTCTGGGTGCTCTTTGCACTACGCTTGGAGAATTACTGTTAGAGGTTCTCAGGAAAGCATCTACGAAAGACGATAGAACTTATTTCCTAGCTTTCTCAATTCCAAATTAGAATGGGACCACAAAGGATCATGAACCAGCATCTACGTGCATAAGAACATCCACACGTCACCTGTGCATACATTAAATTCAGAGTGGCTGCAGGAGGCTGCAAAGAAATTTCAATGTTCTTTTGTTTCTGAAAACAACATTAACTTAAGCTAAAAGTAGGATAAGACCCAGGAAAAGTCAAATCTTAAAGCCCTAAGAAAAATCACTATTACTGTAATGGTACAGCCTCTGTTGTTATTAAAGTAAACCTGCCCAACCCTTCAGATCTAATTACAGATTCTACTTCTCACAGGGCTTCTTCTGTGTCTGATGAAAGCTAGGCTGTAAAATAATTGAGGTAGGGATTTAGAGACTTGGTACAGCAAACTTCCTAATAAAAACGGCACAAACAAGACTCTTACTATTGTTACATATTAAGTCTTATTTGATTGATTTTACTGTATTCCAAATTACAAACATAAGGTAGAAGGTCGTAATTATAGTTTTATTGATTTGTCATTAAGTTTTAATCAAGGTGCCGCTACAGGGAATGGTTATTATGGTAGCACTCTTCTGTCTCTTTCCTACATGTATAGTTGCTACAACAAAGTAAGTGTGGACACACTGGATACCAACAAAATATGTTATTGTTTCTAAGGAATCTGTTTGCAAGCTAAGAATCTTCTATCAAAGTAAATGTTACAGAAAATCACCAAATTGTTTATTTCCTTTAAGTCTCTATTTCTTTCTGACCACGGATAGCTATAAATGTTCTGGTTTTCCGTTTCTTTTTATTTTACCCATGAAAATTTGTTTCTCCTAAACTCACCCATTTTTTTCTCTTACTTTTGGCAACCATACCTGTATGAATCTGAAACCAAAAGTTTATGCTCTATGAAACTGATACAAATTACTGAAATAGGAAGGCGGTATACAGATTTCTCAAGCACTTATTAAGAAAATGGACACTGTATGGCTTTGGAAAGTTGTTTTAAGAAAGTGCCAAGATAGCAACCCCATCAAAATAACACCAGCGTTCTTCACAGAGCTGGAACAAACAGTCCTAAAATGTGTATGGAACCAGAAAAGACCCCAAAGGGCTAATGCAATCTTGAAAAAGAAAATCCAAAGCTGGAGGCATCACAGTCCCAGACTTCAAGCTGTATTACAGAGCTGTAATCATCAAGACAGTATGGTACTGGCACAAAAACAGAATACAACCACAGTCTCCAATATTCCTTAAATGTCAGTTACAGACAGTATTAAAATATGAAGGATTTTTTGGATATGGAAAAAATATGCCATTAACATGATTAGCCTAGCAACTATCATTTGCCCTAAATACGTGTTACTTTATACACTCTTGATAAGTCTAAGAGATAGGAAGTTCTTAAATTGAAGAAAACCTTTCCTTCAACATGGCAAACTAGCTTTCAGGCAAGATGGCCCTGTGTGGCCAAGTCCTTTTTGCTGCTTGTTCTCAACAACATACTATAAAATATTAACCAAATAGTGAATTCATGAGACTATTTAAGGTTAAAGCAACATGCAATTCTAAAATAACACGAGGAAAGGGCTGTCCTAAGGACAAATTTTCACAGCCTGAGAGACACAAACTGTCTCACACAACTTGCTGTTCTTTAGTATCGATACTCAAAACTTACTGCATTTAATGAGGTTCTAAAGCCACAACATAATCACAAAACACAAGCTGAACCTAGGATAATAGGTTACATTTTTTTGTTTTGAAACTAAGTATAAATTAGTTTTAAATTGCAGTTTAAGCTAATTTTCCAGTACAATTCAAGCATTGGAATTCTTATTTGAGTAAGAGCAGAGGGAATGAAACTGCCCAAAAACTCTATGTAAAATGTCCTTGTGTTCATTTCCTGGAGACATCCACAGGTTTCATTAGAGCCCAAAGGGGTCTGCAGCTCATAAAGGAGTTATTATTTTGTGTTTCTTCCTGAGAAATTAATATATTGCTAGTCCCATCACTTTTCTAACTTGGGTAAATCATGAAGGCAATTTAAAAAAATTTTTTTTCAGAGTTAACTTGGGACTTGGGTTCTGCAAAATCATTTTTAAAACAGTATCAAAGCAAGTTTTATAAAACTGACTTTAGTGAATTTAATGTCTCTTAGGCTAATTTCAACATTCTCTTCAAGGAACCATACAACAGATTTCTCACATCAAGAAATTCATTTGACAGTGAGATCTTGCCATTTGCAACAACCTAGATGGATCTCAAAATTACAATGCTACGTGAAATAACTCAGTGAAAGACAAATGCCATACAATTTTATTCATATGTGAAATTTAGGAAACAACACAAATGAACAAAGTAAAAAAACAAAATACCGCACAACTCAAGCCAACAAGCAAAAACCAGAGAGATAGAGACAACTGGGGGAAGGGGAGAGATAGGTGATGAGCCCTAAGTAATATGCACAGTTGTTGAATCACTAGGTTGTACACCTGAAACTAATAAGACACTGTATGTTAACTACAGTAAAATTAAATTTTTCTTAAAGAAATTCATTTTACAGTAATGGAAAAGTACAGAGTTTTATATATCCCAGATATACAATAAATATTTAAGATGCAAAAATACCAAAGAAGACCAAAGATGATCTTTGTCCTTATCAAACACCATAATCTCAATAATCCAAATTATGACACAGAATGACACTTGCCTTTCTATAAAACCAACTATTTCCTCCATAATTCCTTTTTTCTTGGATTTCCCAGATATAATTAGGTATGTTTTCATCAACTAAAATGATGTAATTAATTTGACTACATTCCCTTAAAAATAACTTTGCTGGATAATACCAAAACCAGCAAGAAACAAAAAAGCTATAGACTTGAATCTGTTATGAATAAAGTAGCAAAAATCCTCAACAAAATACTAGTAAACAAAACCTACCACTAAATAAAAAGTATTATGTACCATGATTAAGTGAGATTTATCGCAGTAATGCAAGAGTCGTCTGAAAATGTTTGAAAACCCATTAATGTGATATGCCATAACAGCAAAATCAAAAACAAAAACCTATGAACAACATGGGCAAAATTCAGCCCTTCACAAATTAAAAAAACTTCACCCAACAAACTAGGAATAGAAGACAACTTCTTCAACTTGATCAAGGACATCTACGAAAACCTCACAGTTAACATCACACTTAATAGTGTGGAACACTGAGTATTTTCTTCCTGAGGTCAAAAAAAAGGTAAGGATGTCCACTCTTGTCAGTCCTATTCTCTACTGTACTAAAGCTTCAAGCCAGATCAATTAAAGCAAGACAACAGAGAAGACAGACATATAACAACCTCTATTTGCACATGATCTTGTGTACAGAAAATCCTAAGGAATCCACTAAACTTTAGAACTGATAGGCGAGTTCCACAACGTTGCAGGATATAAGATCAGTATATGAAAATGAATGTATTTTTTATTTTTAGCAATGAACTGAAATTGAAATTTAAAAAAATTTCCATTTAGAACAGCATCCAAAAAAAATAAATTACTTAAAAAAAAAACAGGGTTCCTGGTGGCTCAATCAGTTAAGCACCCAACTTTGGCTCAGCTCATGATCTCAGGGTACATGAGTTCAAGACCCATGTCGGACTCTGCTGACAGCTCAGAGTCTGGAGCCTGCTTCAGATTCTCTGTCTACCTCTTTCTCTGCCCCTCCCCCACTCATTCTCATTCTCATTTTCTCTCTCTCTCTCTCTCTCTCTCTCGCTCTCTCTCTCTCGGAGACACTGTTGAAAGAAAATTAACAAGACCTAAATAAATGGAAAGATATCACATATTTATAGATCACAAAATTTAATATTTTTAAGATAGCAAGTCTCCAAATTGATTTGCAGATTCAATGCAATCCCTATCAAAATCTAAGTTGCCTTTTTTACAGAAGTTGAGAAGCTGATTCTCAACTTCATATGAAAACACAAGAGACCCAGAATAGGCAAAACAACCTTGACAAAGAAGAACTAAGTTGGAAATTGTAGTTACTGATTTCACAACTTACCACAAAGCTGCAGTTAGTCAGGTCTGTGTGGTTCCAACACAGGACAGATAGAGAGATCAACAGAGCAGAACTGGGAATCCACAAACACACACCTGCATTTACAATCAAGTATGTTTTGAGAAGGGTGCCAGGGCCCTTTAATGGATAAAGAAGAGTTCTTTAACAAATGGGGCCAGGTCAATTGGATACCCACATGCAAAATTCTGAAGTCTGACTGCTACCTCACACCAGACACAAAATTACTCAAAATGGGTCAAACACCTAAAAGTAAGGGTTAAAACTAAAACTCTAGGAATAAAGCACAGGTATAAATCTTCATGATCTCCAATAATGCAATGGTTTCAAAGATGTAACACCAAACCAGAAGCATTAAGTAAAATAGGTAAAATCAAAATTTTAAATTTATGCTTCAAAGTGAAAACAAAAAGTGCCAAAGAAAGTGGAAAGACAATGCCCAAAATGGCAAAAATTTTACAAATTATAGGCCTCATAATGCACTTGTAGGTAGAATATATAAAGAACTTCCACAACTCAATAACAAGACACCCAATGAAAGAACTAAGGATCTGAATAGGTATGTCTCCAAAGAAGAGAAGCAAATAATGCTCAGCATCCCTCCTCATCAGGAAAATACAAATCAGAACCACACTGAGATACCACCTCACGCCAGTCAGAGTGGCTAAAATGACCAAATCAGAGAACGCTAGATGCTGGCGAGAATGTGAAGAAACGAGCACCCTCCTACACTGTTGGTGGGAATGTAAACTGGTACAGCCCCTCTGGAAAACAGTGTGGAGGTTCCTCAGGAAACTAACAATAGAACTCCCCTATGGCCCAGCAATAGCACTGCTAGGAATTTACCCAGGGGATACAGAAATGCTGATGCAAAGGAGCACATGGAACCCNGCATGGAGAAGGGCACTTGTGGGGATGAGCACTGGGTGTTATATGGAAACCAACTTGACAGTAAGCTATTTGTAAAAAAAAAAAAAAGAAAAGAAAGAAGAAGATAAGCAAATAACTAGTAAGTAAATGAAAAGATGCTCAAAATCGTTAGTTATCAGAGAAATATAAATCAAAATCACAATAAGATGTTGGCTATAATTTAAAAGACAGACATCAAGTGGTGGCAAGAATGTGCAGAAGGCAGAGCCCATGTGCACTGCTGCTGGGAATGTAAAACTGTATAGCCACTTTGAAATACTTCTTCAGAGGGTTAAACAAAGTTAGCACATAACTAATAATTCCACTTCTACATGTACATCCAAGAGAAATGAATATATCAACAAAAAGACTTGAACAAAAAGGTTCATAAAAGTAGCATTGTACATAACAGCCCTAAAGTGCAAACAACCCAAATGTCCAGCAAACAATCCAAATATTCATGCCACATGGAATATTACTTGGCAATTAAAAGGAATGAAGTCCTGAAAATGCTAAACATGGATAAAACCTTGAAAATCTCATGCTAAGTGAAAGAAGCCAGTCATAAAAGACATGTTGAGGATTCCACTTATATGAAATGTCCAGCATCGAAAAATCTATAAAGACAAAAAGTAAACTGGTGGTGGGAAAGTTGGGGGAAATGAGGAGTGACTGCTAATGGGTATGATCTTTCTTTCTGGAGAGATGACAATGTCCTAAAACTGTCTGTGGTGATGGTTGTACAACTTTGAATATACTAAAAACACCTTTTATACACTCTAAATGAGTTGTATGGTGTGTGAATTACGTTTCAATAAATCTGTTGTTTTCCCATTGTCTTCTTAAAGTCAATCTACACTTATACTTTTCTATCATGATCTGTGCTTTCTCCATTCACTATATTCTCAAGTAAAAAATTGGATTATACAACAGTTTATATTTTCTCAACCAACTTTTCTAAAGAAAAATACTGCATAGAAAACAAAACCACAATGTGTGACATTTTTAGTGTAAATCTTATAAAGGCTTTTCAAAGTTCCTCATGTAAATATATACCACCACTTTTCTAAACAGAAAAAATATATAAATTAATAAAATGATAACAGGCTTATAAACTAAGACCCTTCTTTTCACTTTGTCTTCGATTCTTGTTAACATACCCCGCCTATAACAAGATTCTGGGCTTAGTATGACTCTATGAATACCAGACCATGGAACTTGACAATAACAACGGTAAAGAACACACAACTTCTGGATGGTTATACAAAACTGTTTTATTAGGGGAGGTCTGTTAGTATTGAGTAAGAGGGGCTGGAAGACAGTTGAGTGGGTCAGGGCAGTGGAGAACTTTTGTATTATAACTTTCTCTGTGTTAGTTTGGGGGGGGATCTTTTTTTTTTTTTAATGCTTTTCTTTTTTCCTCAGAGAGAGAGAGAGAGAGAGAGGGAGAGAGGGAGAGAGAGAGCGCATGCGAGCAGGGGAGGGTCAGAGACACAGTGAGACACAGAATCTGAAACAGGCTCCAGGCTCTGAGCTAGCTGTCAGCACAAAGCCCAATGCAGGGCTTGAACCCACGAACCACGAGATCATGACCTGTGCTGAAGTAGTACGCTTAACTGACTGATCCACCCAGGCGCCCCTGTATTATTTTTTAATTACAAATATTTTATCACCTACATTAGGATTTCATTTTGGTAATGAATTATTTACAAGAGAGAAATTATTGTTTAAACACCTAGTAGAGATGGACTGCCTATCTTGTCACTGCTTTCCAATTTTACTCCATCAGATACCAAATGAGCTGTATGACACGATCTCTACACTACTTGTTGAAATTTGCATTGTTGTACTACTGGATCATACATTTTTACTAATGTTTCTGGTATACAAAAAAAAAGAATAATCTTTCAATCTCAGTTTCAGAGCTCAATACATATCCGTTAGCCAAATCTTGCCATTATCTTTTTCAAATATTCTACAGTCTCAATTCATGTTTATCAATCTCTGCTTGATTTTGAGACAGCATTATTTAGTCCAGGTCCAGGTTTATTACATCTCCCAAGATAATTTGTCCTTGTATCACTATACAAGGGTCTCTTTGTTTTTTTGCTTCCAGTCTTTTTTTTGCCTGATACCGACATTATTCTATCAGGTCTTTTTCAGTGTGTATTTCTGTATCAGAGTTGGTCAAAGAAGTAGAACCACTGTGAATGATAAGAATAAAGAGTTATTGGGGTGCCTGGGTAGCTCAGTCAGTTAAGTATCCGACTCTTAATTTTGGGTCAAGTCATGATCTCACAGTTGGGATCAAAGCCCCATGCTGGGATTCTCTCCTTCCCTCTCTTCCTGTCCCTCCTCAGCTTGTGCTCTCTCTCAAAATAAGCAAACTTAAAAAAAAAAAAAGAGAGAGAGAGAGAGAAGAAAGAATAAAGAGTTACTATAGGTGTGAACAGTATTTATGGGGTTGATTAAGCAGGTTACGTTGAATTTTTGCCTCTACATCTAGCATTAGGAAAGAACTCAGAGAGCAGGCAATGGGGTGGATGAAATGGTGTGAAAAGGGGAAAAGCAAGGATAAAATGACACATTGGTTTCTCTTCAACTTTGATGATACGGGTGACTGGAAGAAGCAGCTGGCATCCTTCACCATAGAGACCACACATCTGACTCAGAAATTAGAGACGCTGACAGATATGATCCAGTAGGAACTGGAGAGGATGGAGCCCAGAGATGAGGTGCATGAACTGTAACACTGACTGACTCTAACACCACCTTCTAAGCATAAACACAACTGTTGCTTCAGGTTCACCTTAATGAATCATGTACAAGTTTCTCTTGTAGCCAGCCTAACCTGGAATCATCCTGGAAAGGGAGTTCCAGGAAATGGAGTTCCAGCTCAGTTATGCTGACACAACACAAAGCCACCACAATTTCCATGGATACCTTCTTCCATTTCTTTAATTTTATTCTTTGTGTCATTATGTTTTAGGCAGGCCTTTTGAAAACAGCACAACACTGGATTTTTCTTTCATCTTATCTAGACCCTATGTCTTAACTATCATGTTTAATCCATTTACATTTATTGGGGTTTATGACTTTCATAACTGAAAACAGAACTGCCTTTTAACAACAAAATAAAGTATTATCTGTACCAAAGATATATGCACAGTTTGCATTCCTAAAGTGTTTTACATGCATTAACTTGTTACTTACCACTTCTCCAGCAGAGGCAGCCAACATATGCTTCACCGGCATCAAATATGAAGATGAATCATTGTGTAAAAACCATTTTACATATTCATAGGTGATAAAAAAAGCAGCAGCTGAAATTTAAAACAAGCCAGTCTTTCACAAAGTTTAAATATATATTCAAACTTTTCAGAAATAAGTTTCTCAAAAAAAATTCAACTCTAATTATTAAATCGCGAGCTAACAGATAAAAGATAATAATTTAATACGTATTCTTCCTTCCTGCCCCACTCTTGCAGACTCTACTGAGCCCATGTTATATACCCAATCCTGGACTTATGAAAATGCACCAGACATGATCCCCACCCTGAGGGAGCCTAACAGCTAACCTAGCATTCACCATTTTGTATGGTTAAGTGATATGACATTTTTTAGTAAGCTTTCTAGAATGAGATATAAATTTCTGTGATCCAAAATATCTTTACATACAGTAATAAAATAATCAGCTACACTAATTTATAGACAGGTTAAGCTTGGAAACATACATCTTACATAAAACATCTATTTGATAATGTTTAATTTCTGTTCACTTGAAAAAACCATGGCTACCTTTAGATCAAGGAAACAATCAACTATTTAATTACAACTGTAAATCACAATCTGAAAAAAGCTACCCCTATCACCTGGAAATAATCTTAGGTGTATAAGAGGGCTTTAAAACCTGCCATGTACTGTTAATGAAAAGATGTTTATCACTTCCATAAAAGATAAAGCATGAAAGTTAAATGAATGACAAATTCATCTTCTGAAGGACATTTGAACACAATCACATTAAAGTCAAAAGAGGAGCCGATAATGAAAACTGGTTCTCCACTGTTAAAGTCAACAGGCTTTTAACGTCTCCTCAGGCTGCTAACAAAACAGGAAGCCAAGCAATGAGGCACACTGTCCCAATGCAAACAGTTCTATCTAATTAACGTAGGTCCCTACTCCCACAGTGGTTCTCAATAAGGCTTTTCCTATTTTAGCACACTAAATGTACAGCTAGAATATCTGCAAGTGCAGTCAGCTGTAAGTAGCACATGCTACACATTGCACCCTCCAGTGCCCCCCGCCCCCCAGGGAAAGGAGTAAGTGCTACAAGTTTCTAAGTTTACCTGCTTGACCACCTCAACCTAGTGAGACTGCATTGCTACCCTTACCAGAGACAAAATCCTTTAGAAATGTAAATCCAAAAAAGAAATGTAAATCCCAAAACTCTCCTGTGTGACACCCAAGAAAGCCTCCCTATAATTGGAAATGATGTC
This sequence comes from Crocuta crocuta, assembly GCF_008692635.1. Classification (NCBI taxonomy): domain Eukaryota; kingdom Metazoa; phylum Chordata; class Mammalia; order Carnivora; family Hyaenidae; genus Crocuta; species Crocuta crocuta. Next base: position 300,667 of record NW_027531000.1, on the reverse strand, counting down.
ACAAGGTTCCGAGAGGGGCTCTGGACAAGTTACAACAAAGAACAGGGGTTGGGCTACACCTACAGTGTCTGCTAGCTCTTTAAAAACAAAAACCTATGGGGGTTTTGAGTTCCCTTCTAATCTTTTTTTTTTTTTTTTTTGAGAGAGAGAGAGAGAGAGAGAGAGAATGAATATCTTAAGCAGGCTCCACACCCAGCACAGAGTCCACCTCAAGGCTCAATCTCACAAACCATGAGATGAGATCATGGACTGGACCAAAATCAAGAACTGGACGCTTAACCGGCTGAGCCACCCAGGCGTGTTCCCTAAGTTCCCTTCTACAGAAGAGTAAGATCCTGAATAGGGGCCTTCTGTCTCCTCTTTCAACCCTCAGTCCTCTTCATCCCCAACTCCTGACCCCTGCAGAACACCGCAGTCCTCCCTTATCCACAGGGGGTTTGTTCCACAACCCCCAGTGGGTGCCCAAAATGATGGGTGGTACCAGCCCTTACATACACTACATTCTTTCCTATGCATACCTATCTGTGCTAAGGTTTAACTTCTTAACTAGGCACAGTAAGAGATGAACAACAATAAAACAGAACAACCATAACAATACACTGTAATAAAAATTATGTGAATGTGGGATCGCTCTCAAAAATACCTATACGGAGGGTGCCTGGGTAGCTCAGTCGGTTGAGTGGCTGACTCTTGATTTTGGGTCAGGTCATGATCTCACCGTTTGTGTGTTTGAGCCCCACTTTGGGCACTGGCCTAGCAGCATGGAACCTGCTTGGGATTCTCTCTCTCTTTGCTCCTCCCCTGCTCATGCTCTCTCTTAAAATAAATAAATAAAATAAAATAAAATTAAATTAAAATAAATTTTTAAAAAACCCATATTGTACTCACCCCTCTTCTTGTGACAATGTAAGATGATAAAAATGCCCACATGATGAGATCAAGTGAGATGAAGGACATAGGCACTGTGACATAGCATTAGGCTACTATTGACCTTTTGATGATGGAACCATGGTTCACTACAGGTAAATGAACCACTGAAAGCACAACCACAGATAAGGGGGACCACTGCATTTTCTCAGAAAAGTCTACAACCACTGAATGTTACATTGGTGTATGATACTCAGATTACAACCTTGCCTATAACCCCAACTTAAATAGTAAAAGACAAAGGTGCAGTAACCAAAAATTCCCAGAAGAAAAAAAAGGCCATTTCTGAAACACCGGCACTCTATCTACCCAGCATCACCCATCCACTGATGTTCAGAGCACGGTGAAAAAACCAAAAAGCACAGCAAGAAAAACATTTTCCCACACATGCAAAAGTTCAAAACCACATGCATGTTAAGTCCTACTGGCAAGAATCTAAAGTCCCATGAGCCTAAAACACCATAGACTCCTTGGACTATCACTAATACTACCATCTACCAACACTAATTCCTTGGTGCAATATGTATCAGAAAAAGAGCTTTAGAACAATGAAGGAAATACCATAAAAACAGACTTTTTTAAAGCATCGTTGCCGAGGCCACACCTGAGACCAAGGAAATCACATCTCTGGAAGTGAGACACAGGCATCCATATTTTTAACCTCTCCAGGTGATGGGGAGATTGCACTATGGTCAAATTCAGGAACCTCTGACTCTCTTCCACATAGAGAACTGGACTTGGCAGGGAGTGGGTCCTCGATAATGACTTGCTACAGACAATTACTAAAAGTATGAAGACAATAAAACTCAAGGATACCCTCAAAAACAGGTGGCTGCACTAAGGGCTGCTGGAGGAAGGGGAAGAACACAGAAACCAAAGGATCAAAACACTAGTTTCTCTCTGCATTACCAACGTTTATGTGAACACCGTGCTCTAGATGAACTGCAGAGTTTAAGAATCAGGGAGAGCTCAAGGTTTCATAACNACGTGGGGGGAGGGTGTTTGTTTTGTTTGCTGAGTACCAGAGAAAGCATCAGTAAACAATTAAAACAGGTATTTGAAAAAAGTATACTAACAAGTGGATTAAATAATACAGATTATACTGATTACAAAATAAGGCCATAAATCACATAATGTGACTCCCAAGCTACAATAAAAGCAAAGACATTTGAAGGGGACTATCCAGGAGAAGCTTAGACAGAAAGTAAAGACAGAAGGTAAAACAGAAAAGGTTTAAGGCCTCTTAGGTTCATCTGCTCCACAAGAACCTCCAAGTCAGGAGTTGCTAAACTCAGCTTCACACTGCAATCACCTAGGAAGCTACTAACACCCTGATACCCAGGCAAAGCCCAGACATGGGGGTGACACAGGCATCAGTATTTTTTAGAGCTTCCCAAGAGATTCCAACATCTGGGCAAGGTTCAGGAACACAACTCTACGGTATGACAACCAATATTAGAGCAACATTTCCAAGCTTCTACTGGAGACATTAACAAGAAAAACCATTCTAAAAGACTGAACATAAGACTGGAGGCAAGATGGAGGAGAAGTAGGGAGCCATACATTTCACTCGCCCCCATCTCTCAAACGGTGAAGGCCTGAAGCCATTGGACACTCAACCGCAGGAGTTTGGGAGAAAAAGGAGACAGAGTCCGCTGAGAAAACAACCTTATAGGTCCGTGAGTGTGAACTGAGGAAGATAAAAATGGGCCAGGACCCGGAGACATGGAGGGAAGTGAGGGAGCCCCCTTCGCAGGAAGCTGCAGTGAGTCGAGGGGAAAAGAGAGAGTGGCTGAAACTGCTCCAAGAACAGTCCCCAGAGAAGAGAAAAACCTCGGCTGGGGACAGAGAGTGATCTAGTTGCCAGCTGTGCTGCTGACTTTGAGCTGGGTGCCCTGCTCCCAGGCAGTGCCAGGAGAAACTACTCCTCTGCTCTCCAGCTCGATCTGGAGGGGAAGCAACCTGCCTGAAACTGCTCCACCACTCTCCTGGTTCGGTCCCCATTGGGGAAGTGGCAAGCTTTAAACTCGGCCTGTGGGTTTATATTTCGGTGGTATCAATAAAGCACACAGACTGGAAACAAGGTGGGGCTTGGGACATAGAACACGGCCCACCTTGGCCACACCTGTGGCACAGGGAGATCGGACCCAAAAGAGTGAGTTGCAACGCTTGGTTCAAGAGGGGACTGGGGCGACGCCATTTTTCTCCCCACAACCACCGGGGCAGGACCTCAGAGAGCAGCCTGCAGGCACAGTGGAAGCTAAGACCTTCCTACACCAAACCTCGCCCATCCCTGCTAGAGCTGACTTTTTTTTTTTTAATCACAGCCTGGGTCAAGACAAACAGGATGCACTGCTGTGATTAATTCTAGATCAATTTTTTCTATTCAGATGTATTTTTCCTTGTCTCATTCGTATTCCTCCCTTCTGCTGGACTGGGCACTCTGGTCATTGCTTTGATTAAACGGTCACATTTAATCCATTCTCTAGATGCATAATCTACACCTCCACCACTACCTTTCTCTCTCTGTCTCTCTCTCTCTCTCTCTCTCTCTGGACTAATCAGACTATATAGTTTCCCTAAGTAATATTATCTTCATCTCTTTCTGCTTGCCTCTTACCATATTCTCCTCTTTCTCTCTCTGAATTAAGCCTATTAGTCTATCTGATCACTGCCCAATTTCGCTTCTCCCTGCCCTTGTCACTTCTCTCTTTGTATATGTTCTTCCATCAGCACTGCATACACCCTGCTCTTTATCTGTAGCTAGGATTATGCTTTTAGACTTTGTCTTTTGGGTTTTTTCTTTTTTTATTTATTTTTTATTCTTATTATTTGTTTTTCCTCTTTTTTTTCTTTCCTTCTTTTTGTTTCTTTCTCTCTTCTGGTTTGCTTGTTTGTTGGATTTGTCTGTGCATTTGTGTGTCTTTGTTCCCTGTGTGTTTGTCTGTCTGTTTTCTTTTCGAGGGCTACCTCAAGAAACAAGCCAAAGTACGCATGGTGGAGGGTCCCAAATACCACTACGAGTAGGGAAATAAAATAACCAAAGGCTCAACAAGAGAGACCAAGAGAGAAACACCATTCAAAGAACACTTCCTGAACGGACAGGCCCTGGACAGTCAATGAGCCTTCTTTAATACAGCAGTACTTGCAAGTGCAGAGTGCGTAACAACCTTTTAAAACTAACAAGAGACAGAAAGCTAGCCAAAATGATGAAATGGAAGACTCTCCTCTAAAGAAATTCCAGTAAGAAATGACAGCTAAAGAACTGCTCAAAACAGATATAAGCAATATAACTGAACAAGAATTTAGAACACTAGTCATAAAATTAATGGCTGGGCTTGAAAAAGGCATGGAAGACATCAGAGAAACTACTGTAACAAAGACTATGGAGCTTAAAAATAGTTGTGATGAATTAAAAAATGCTATAAATGAGGTGCATAATAAAATGGAGGCATCCAATGCACGGAATAAAGAGGCAGAAAGGAGAATAGATGAATTAGAAGACACAATTATAGAAAAAGAGGAAGCCAAGAAAAAGAGAGATAAACTGATCCAGGAATATGAAAGGAGAGTTCAAGAACTGAGTGATACAATCAAACAGAACAATATCCATATCATAGGAATTCCTGAAGAGGAAGGTAAAGGGAAAGGCAATGAGGGAGTCCTGAACAAATTCTGAGAACTTCCTCAATCTGGGGAAGGAAACAGACATTGAAATCCAAGAGGCACAGAGAACTCTCCCCAGATGTAACTTGAATCGATCTTCTGCACAACATATCATAGTAAAACTGGCAAAATATAGGGACAAAGAGAGAATTCTGAAAGCAGCTAGGGATAAAAGGGCCCTAACATACAAAGGTATACCTATCAGAATGGTTACAGACCTACCTACTGAATCTTGGCAGGCCAGAAAGGAATGGCAGGAAATCTTCAATGTGATGAACAGAAAAAATATGCAGCCAAGAATCCTCTATCGAGCAAGCCTGTCATTCAGAATAGGAGGAGGTATAAAAGTCTTCCCAAATAAACAAAAACTGAAGGAATTCATCACCACTAAACCAGCCCTACAAGAAATCCTAAGGAGGACTCTATGACGGAAATGTGNGCGAGAAAGTTGGGATACAAGGAACTTACTTAAACATCAAAAAAGCCATCTATGAGAAGCCCTCAGCTAACATCATCCTCAATGGGGAAAAACTGAGAGCTTTCTCTCTGAAATCAGGAACACGACAGGGATGTCCACTCTCACCACTGTTGTTTAACATAGTGCTGAAGTCCTAGCCTTAGCAATCAGACAATAAAAGGTATCAGAATTGGCAAAGAAGTCAAACNGGACATCCAGATGGCCAGCAGACACATGAAACGATGCTCAGCATCCCTCCTCATCAGGGAAATAGAAGTCAAAACCACACTGAGATACCACCTCATGCCAGTCAGAGTGGCTAAAATTAGCACATCAGAGGACTCTAGATGCTAGAGAAGATGTGGAGAAACAGGCACCCTCCTACACTGTTGGTGGGAATATAAACTGGCGCAGCCCCTCTGGAACACAGTGTGGAGATTCCTCAAAACATTAACAATAGAACTCCCCAAGGACCCAGCAAAAGCACTGCAGGAATTTACCCAAGGGATACAGGAGTGCTGATGCATAGGGGCACATGGACCCCAATGTTCATAGCAGCACTCTCAACAATAGCCAAATCATGGAAAGAGCCTAAGTGTCCATCAACTGACTAATGGATCAAGAAGATGTGGTTTATCTATACAATAGAATACTACATGGCAATGAGAAAGAATGAAATCTGGCCATGTGTAGCAACATGGATGGAACTCGAGGGTGTTATGCTGAGTGAAATAAGTCAGGCAGAGAAGGACAGAACTTAAAGGAAGACCATGAGGGAGAAGAAGGGGAAAATTAGTGGGGGAGAGGGAGGCAGGCAGATCATGAGAGACTCTTGAATGCTGAGAACAAACTGAGGGCTGATTGGGGTGGAGGAGAGGGTAAGGGGGGTGATGGGCATGGAGGAGAGCACTTGTTGGGATGAGCACTGGGTGTTATATGGAAACCAACTTGACAATAAACTATTTAAGAAAAAAATGACTGTACATATTCTATTACAAATAGAATGGAACAGGATCTCTAACACTAGCAATTTAAAAGCAATGGGTTTATGAATAGAAAACAAATTCAGAAGATAAGCTACAACACAGAAGCAATTCTACAAGGGGTAACACCACATACCATCCTGAAAATAAATCTCATTATGTTGGCTTTGTAGCAGGGAGAATATCAATATAAATTTTACCATTAGGAAAAGATCCAATAGCAGCAGAAGGAACACCAGCATATATTCCACGAAAACCACCAGCTTTATTAAATCCTTGTGGACTCTGCAGCCTGGTTTTAATGGTATCCAGAGGATATAATATCAAGTCAACAGAGATACCTGCTATCCCACCAGCCTTAAAAAAAAAAAAAGAGAGAGAGAGAGAAAGGAAAATAAACTTATAATCAAATGAGCTCTCTGCCATTTGGGGGTAGGGATAATAAAACGGTAATCTTTAAAGCATATTTCTCATAACTATCAGTCCACAACTTATTTGGCATAGTCAAAAGACCTTCTACCTAAATTATAATTTTTTAATGTTTTTTTTTTTAGTTTATTTCTGAGAGAGAGAGAGAGAGAGAGAGAGAGCGCGAGCGCGTGAGTTGGGGAGGGAGACACAGAATCTGAAGCAGGCTCCAGGCTCTGAGCTAGCTGTCAGCACAGAGCCCGACACGGGCTCTAACCCACGAACCAGGAGATCATGACCTGAGTCAAGGTCGGACGCTTAACCGACTGAGCCACCCAGGTGCCCCATAAATTGTAATTTTTTAATAATCTATTTTTAAAATAATTTTTAAATTCGTTTTTATACTTTCACATGGTTCAAAAAGTAAACAAGCAAACAATCTCAAAAGGTTAGGAGTTCAAAGTCTCCTTCCCTAGTCTAATAACTCAGACACCTACTTCTGCTGGTTGCTTACTGGATTCTTCTGAAGTTTCTTCAGGCATGCACAAGCAAACATGAATATGTATTTTATGTTTTTTTTTGAAAAAGGTATATACAATATGCAGTGTGTTACACCTTACTTTTATCCCTTCATTTATCTTACTGATCTTTCCATATCAGACCAGATTTTATTTTTGCCTTTCTAATAAATGAGTAGTAAAACTGAAGAAAAACATTTTAGGGGAGACTTCCATTTTAAAATAGGTAATGGGATGGGGCGCCTGGGTGGCTCAGTCGGTTGAGCATCCGACTTCAGCTCAGGTCATGATCTCAGAGTTCCTGGGTTCAAGCCCCATGTCGGACTCTGTGCTGACAGCTCAGAGCCTGGAACCTGCTTCAGACTCTGTGTCTCCCCTTCTCTCTGCCCCTCCCCCATTCATGCTCTCTGTCTCAAAAATATACTCTTAAAAAAATTTTTTTAAATAAAATAAAATAGGTAATGGGGGGTGCCTGGGTCGATTGAGGGTTTGACTCTTGATTGAGGCTCAGGTCATGATCCCAGGGTCATGGATGGGATCAAGCCCTGCACTGGGCTATGTGCTGAACATGGAGAGCCTGCTTAAGATTCTCTTTCTTCTCCTCTGTCCCTCTATTCTGCTCGCTCACACAGTCAAATAAATAAATAAATAGGTAAGGGTCCTTGGGAATCAAGATCTGTATTTTAAGATTCATAAATCTAAGGATTCCTATAGTATCTTCTCTCCTGTATGTATATTTAAAACTTCCTTTATATTTTTTTAATTAAGTAAATAAAAGGGAGGGGGGCTAAATTCCTAGATAATATTAAAACCGGGACTCAACTAGTCATCTCCCAACAGACGTCACAACATCATGTTGCTTTAGAGAAAGTGCACTTTAAAAACTTAGTTTTCAGCTAATGATTACAGTGGAGTATATGTAGAATAGTTTTAAACTGGTTACAACTTAGTCAAAGCAAAATGAAATTCACAAAATTTTCAGGAAAAAACATGAACTCACGTACAGAGTCAAAGGTCCTTACAAAAAGTCTAAAGGCATCATTTAAAAATGTGAACCGGGGCGTCTGGGTGGCTCAGGCGGTTAAGTGACTCTTGATTTTGGCTCAGGTCCTGATCCCAGGGTCATAGAATCGAGCCCCATGTGGAGCTCTGCACCAACAATGCAAAGCCTGCTTAAGATTCTCTCTCTCTTGTGGCGCCTGGGTGGCTCAGGCGGTTAAGTGACTCTTGATTTTGGCTCAGGTCCTGATCCCAGGGTCATAGAATCGAGCCCCATGTGGAGCTCTGCACCAACAATGCAAAGCCTGCTTAAGATTCTCTCTCTCTCCCTCTCTCTGTGACCATCCCCTGCTCTTGCTGTCTCTCTTTCTCTATCTGTCAGAAATAAATAAAACACTTAAAATTTTTTTTAAGATTCTCTCTCTCTCCCTCTCTCTGTCCCTCCCCCTCTCACACTCTCTGTCTCAAAATAAATAAATATTTTTTAAATGTGAATCGAAACCTATCTGCCATGAGCAGACAAGAATTACAAAGAGAATGAAACTTTTGATATGGCTGCGACATGGTAATTTTTAAAATGAATCATTAACTTTTCTTATCTTTCAGATTTTGAACCACATGGATATATTACCTATTCAGAAGGTAGAAATGAACTTTAAAAACTGTATTTTAAAAACTAAGATGCAGAAAAAGAAAAATCAGTATTATTCAAACATACAGGCAAAATCCAAAATGATGAGTTTTTCCGTTCTTTGGATATACAAAACACTCAGGTGGTACAAAGCTGAGGTACATAATAAACACTCTCTGCTCTACTTACCACTTGTCGTAAAACCAATGTAGAGTTCACTACAAAAACAAAATTACTTTCATGAGAAATCCAGTGATTAACCAGCAAAGGTAAATTAAAAATTATTTTAACAGAAATAGGTAAGCACATTACCATAAACATTAATACCGTACTACATGATCAGCCTGAAGAGACATGACTGAACCTCATAGTCATGAAGGTCTACTCTGCAAATGACCTACAACAATGTCACTAAAACACTACAGAGAGGTGCCAGAAGAAAACCACAAGAGGTAGTAAAAGAATGACAAATAACTGGGATTTCTTTCTGGGAAATAAAGGTGGCCTTTTCTAAGTCACAGGAATATGTTCGTAAGTAATGTAGGATAGTAAGAACAAGAAGCCCATCTCCTCCAACATTCTTCTCACTTATTTTTAAAGGGTGTGTAAGATTCAGGACATAAATACAATATTTTGCACGCTCTTAATTTTCTTAAAACACAAGGAAAACAAAAATTCTAGTCTTTAAAAACATTCTGCACTTCATTCTAATTTTCTCTTTAATCCCAGGAGAAGGTTGAGAGTTTCTTGCCATCTACTGCTAAGTTGTAATCAGTAAGTGAATTAGTCTTTTAATCTATTTGGCTACTTTGCATGCATTCATTCTCTAATGCTTCTTTCATCAGAATTCTTATTGTCAGAGAATAAAATAATCAGATTCAATCTGTTTATCTAGTAAAACATGAATCAAAAGTTACTAATTGCTTCTGGAGTTTTCAAACTTCTAGAACTCAAATGTCGTTTAAATTCATAAGACTGAAAAAACAAAACAGCTAACAAAGAACAGAAAATACCTATATATTTAGCCACAGAGCAACATATTTAAGATTTACATAAAAACTTTAGGGAGTGCTATAATTTTACACTACTACTGTTTTGTACATAATTATATATCAGGGGTGTCTGGGTGGCTCAGTCAGTTAGGCTTCCAACTCTTGGTTTCAGATCAGGTCATGATCTCACAGTTTCATGAATTCAAGCCTTGCATCAGGCTCTGTGCTGGCAGCGCAGAGCCTGCTTAGGATTCTCTCTCTCTCCCTGCCCCTCCTCGACTCACACTGTCTCTTTCTCTCTCAAAAATAAATAAACTTAAAATATATATACACACACACACACAAAACCCATGCCAAGGTTAGTTGAATATAAGGAACTCTATCAAATTCTTGTATTCTTTAGTCAAATAAATGGTTTTATTTACAATCGCTTATCAAAAAGGTTATGAGGCCAATGATTAGTTTCAAGATTTGTGGTAGCTGACATGAAACTCCAAGTTAAGAACTAGACAAAATTCAGGGCACCGATGTGGCTCAGTCGGTTAAACTGCAATTCTTGATTTCGGCTCAGGTCATGATCTCATAGTTCATGAAATCAAGCCCTGCTTGGGATTCTGTCTGCTCCTCCCTCCCCTGCTTATGCTCATGTGCACACACTCTCTATCAAAAAAAAAAATGAAAACATTAAAAGGAGAAAGAACCTGACAAAATCCAAATATACAGACCATAACCCAGATAGCCAGCAAGCCTTACTACAACATAACAACATATTGAGAACTTAATATGAAATAGGCCTCTAACTTAATAAATGTAAAGTGCTGGCAGTCTGTACAGAAGAAATATCTAGTGAGAGCTTGGAAATTACACAGAGTTGAAAAAATTCAAGATCACATGCTATAAAACCTTTATTTCTCAAAAGGATGTCAGCACGATAAAAGGAAATTTCACTGATGCTCAACTACAGGACAAAACTAAACCACCTGTCTAATTTAACAAAGCAAAATCATCACCAGCCACAGATCTACACCACAGATAGGAAGAAGCCATCAAACCATTTACATGCCTTTCCTGGGGAACCTCCTGGGGTTTCCCCAACTCCTGGGATACAGGTTCTCTTCCCCACCACCACTCCTTCTCCCTGCGGAGCTCCTGGGCCCTCTACACTCATGGCAGAAGCATCTTTGTGAAACGCAAATTTCAATTTCATCTTGCCACTTCCCCAGCCTCTACGTCTTCCAACCTTTCCAAGAGCCCTTAGGATGACGAACAAAATCACAGTACAGCCTACAAGGCTTTGGAAGTTATGGTCCCCATCTACCTCTCAGCTCGACCACCACTGCCCTCTGCTTGGCACCTTCCTGCCCACTTGCTCTCTCTTTTCCTCCATGTCATCTGACCTCCCTCTTTCTAGAACTGTGTACAGATGCTCCCCAATCTCCCAGTCTAGGTTTAGTACCTCTCGTCTGCACATGCTGACCACAATTTCAGTTCTATAGGTGAGCATCTGACCACTGATGCAATGTTTGTGCATCCCACCAGACTGTAAGGTCCATACCTGCTTCCTTTACCAGTATGTTCCCAGCACCAGTACATATGAGGCACTCAATAACTATTTGAAGAATGAATCAATGACCCTAATAAAAAGTTACTACCCATATGTTAGAAGGCACTACAAATCAACTTTAAAAAGGTACACTGAATTAAAAACAAACTGCAAAACCAAGGACCTGGCAATTCCCAAAAGAAAAAATAAAGCCAACAAAATTATGAATGTGTGCTTCCTCACCATTAAAGATCAAACAAAACAAAACATTTTCCCCATAAATTAAAAAAAGTTAAAAATATGAAGAATAATTATGGGCACTATTAGGGAAAACAAATCATTATAATATTGTGAAGGACAATTTGGCAAAATGAAAATTTTTAATTATAAAGCTCTTGACCTGTGATTTTATTTCTAAACAGATGGTTTGCTACAGCAATTATTTATAGCAGTAAAATACTGGAAATAACTTAAAGATCCATCCTTGGCATCTCGTTAAATAAACTATATCTGAATAACAGATGGCTACACAGCCTTTAAAAGAATGGAGTCAATCTGAACTCACTGACACAGAAATATGTTACATTCATAAATTAAACTATAAAAATATATGCCATATAATCTCACCTTTCAAATAAATGTGTATTGATTTGTACATATGCCTAACTTGAACTTTGGAAGCATACATACTGAATTCCTCTAAGTTATTACCTTTGTAGAAAGAGATTGGGATATGGAAACCAACTTGACAAATTATTTAAATAAGGAAATACTTAAAAAAAGAAAGAGATTGGGAATGAGCATTATTTTTACTATCTTGGTAATTTTTGTATTGTTCGTTTTATCATGAGCATTATAAGCATTATAAAGCTTTCAAATGAATACTGCTCCACCAAAAAATAAAATCCTAATTCACTGACTGCATGTGATATTTAGCTGGCACTTAGTAAGACATAACTAAGAGCCTTGACCTGTGAACTTACCTATCCAGTTTCATTTTGGGTATTCTGATGGACCATGAGCCTCAGCGACCTGTTTCCTGAACATGCCTTAAAACTTCTCACTTCTGCCCTCCTGCTTAAGTTTTTCTCTCAGTGTGGAATGTCCTTTCTATGCCCCCTGTGCCCCATCTACAGCAGACCACTTACTCCCTGGCCACCATACATGCATGCATGCGCACACGCACATACATACACACACACACACACCTGCCAAAATCCTGTCCACTGTTAGGCTGTGACCAAATGCCATGTCCCTCCTAAGGGATGCTACTTCCTTCACTCCTCCACATAACTCCATTTATATTTCACTTTCAGTACTAAGTAACCATTACATCTGACCTGACATTACAATCCTTCTGAACTGAAGCCCAGTCAGTCACCGTTGTTCTCCTAAATATCCAACTCAGAGCCTCATATGTAGCAGGGCTTCTACACTAGTTTGCTGGTCTGAATCAAATGGATCTGTATGATGAGAAAACACTTCATAAAAAGATTAATGTTCAGAATAAAAAGAGTAAGTCACTCTTTGTCCCTGTTGTGATTTGCCAGAGCACTTGTGACAGCTGAAAGCCAGTGCCATCTGTTTGCTACTATACTTCTCAGCATTCCACATTTACACGGACAGCTTTGTGATCTACTTAGGGTGATTTCTCCAGAAATTCTGTTGACCATCACTTCCTGATGGAAAAGGCTGTGTAGGTTCAGTTTTGTTTAGTGAGGCTATTCTCAAGAACACAGTAATGTTCTTGTTGAGTATCCTTCCATTTCTCCAGAAATTCTTTCAGATTAACTACTGCCTTAAGAACACTGCTTTGACATCAGACCTGGCTTCAATCTCAACTGGGTCTCCTTAGAGAAGCTATTTAACCCTCTCTGAGACACCTCTATTTCTTCATGCATGAAATGGGGAAAATAATATTACCCATACTTTACAGAGTTTTTCAAAATTGAGTGAGATTTTTTTTTTCTTTTCAATAATCTTTCATCAAGTTAGCTAACATACAGTGTACACAGTGTAGTCTTGGCTTCGTGAGTAGATTCCCAAGATTCATCACATACATATAAGACCCAGTGCTCACTCCAACAAGTGCCCTCCTCAATGCCCATCTCCCATTTTCCCCCACATCCTCCAACCCTCCACCTCCACCAACTCTCAGTTTATTCTCTTGTTTGTTCTCTGTATTTAAGAGTCTCTTATGGTTTGCCTCCTCTCTGTTTTTATCTTATCTTTCCTTCCCTTCCCCAATGGTCTTCTGTTAGGTTTCTCAAATTCCACATCTGAGTGAAAATGTATCTTTTTCTGACTCACTTATTTCACTTAGCATAATACCCTCTAGTTCCGTTCTCGTTGTTGCACACAGCAAGATTTCAATTTTTTTCATTGCCAAGTAGAATTACATTGTATGTATATATATATACATACCACATCTTCTTTATCCATTCCTCAGGTGATGGACATTTGGTCTCTCTCCATACTTTGGTTACTGTCCATACTGCTGCTATAATCACTGGGATGCATGTGCCCCTACCAATCAGCACTCCTGTTTCCTTTGGATAAATTCCTTGTAGCGCTATTCCAGGGTCAGAGGGTAATTCTATTTTTTAATTTTTTGAGAAACCTCCACAATATTTTCCAGAGTGGCTGCAGCAATTTGCTTTCCCTCTCACAGTGGAAGAATGTTCCCCTTCTCCACATCCTCTCCAAAACCCTTTGTTTCCTGAGTTGCTAATTTTACTCACTCTGACCAGTGTGAGGTGGTATCTCGACACAGTTTTGATTTGTATTTTCCCGAGGATGAGCGAAGTGGAGCATTTTTAGTGTGTCGGTCATCTGGATATCTTCTTTGGAAAAGTGTCTATTCATGTCTTCTGACCATTTCTTCCTGGCTTATTTGTTTTTTGGGTATTGAGTTTGCCAAATTCTTTATAGATTTTGGATACTAACCCTTTATCTGATAGGTCATTTGCAAATACCTTTTCCCATTCCGTTGGTTGCCTTTTCGTTTTATTGATTGTTCCCTTTGCTGTGCAGAAGCTATTTATCTTAATAAGGTACCAACGGTTCATTTTTGCTATTATTTCCATTGCCTTAAGAGACATGTCAAGTAAGAAGTTGCTGGGGCCGAGGAAAACTGAGTGACATTAAAGGAGAATGAAATACAATTATGTGAGCCTGTTACATGCTTGTTTACTGGAAATGCCAGGAAAAAAAAGCACAAAATGGGGGCACCTGGGTGGCTCAGTCGGTTAAGCATTCGACTTCAGCTCAGGTCATGACCTAGCAGTTCCAGAGTTCAAGCCCTGTGTGGGGTTCTGTGCTGACAGCTCAGAGCCTGGAGCCTGCTTCAGATTCTGTGTCTCCCTCTGTATCTCTGCCCCTCACCTGCTCGCACTCACTCTCTCTCTCTCTCTCTCTCTCTCTCCCCAAAATAAACAAACATTAAAAACAAATAGTTTTTAAACCTGCAAAATGCCAGCCTTAATCACTTATCATTAAATACAAACTATTGTTTTCAGTAGGTTACTGTCAATATCCTTTGAAGTTTCCTGATGCGGTATTTCTGACGTGACAATATTAAGAGCCATGAAAAAGACTTAATTAACAAGAATTGAAGATTACATTCATATATTAAACTTAATAAATTCATATATAAAATATATAAATTCACGTCTTTTAAATTTCTCCTCTAATTCTGCTTCCTGGACAAGAATCACCTCTGGACACACTCCACACAAAGCCAAATCAGGTCATGCACAGCAAGAACAATTCAGCATCATCTTAAAAACTTGAGAAATACTTACATTCAGATTTCTTTATGACCATTAGATTTGAATTTATGGGTTAGTTTTTTTCGAAGCAGAATACAAGGGACACCTGGGTGGCTCAGTCGGTTAAAGGTCTCAATTTTGGCTCAAGTCACGATCGATCTCACAGTACTTGAGTTTGAGTCCTGCAACACACTCTGCGTTGGCAGTAGGGAGCCTGCTTAGATTCTCTCTCCCTCTCTCTGCCCCTTCCCTGCCCACTCTCTTTTAAAATAAATAAATAACCTTAAAAAAAAAAAAGCAGAATACAAAACTGTAACTATATGACTTGCTGTGAAAAATGTGCACAGGCACATGTTAAGGTGCTCAGTAAATGGCTACTTTTTCATCCTATTTGCTACTGCATAGTTAACTTTTGTTTCATTGTTTTTTCAATGTTTGCCTCCTACTTGACTATATGAGGGCAGGGACTATACCACTCTTCCCACTACCAAAGCAAAGGCTAACAAATATGTCAAGTTCATCAGGTAAAAGATGCCTGATCTGTGGAGGAGAAAAGTCCTGGGTGCAGTTTTTTTTCTTTCTTCTATTTGACATTTCATCAGTGCTCCTCAAATTCGGTATCACATAAATTTTCACTATTAATTTTTTTCAACAGGTAACATTTCTTTGGAAAGAGGTAACAAAACATCATGTTAACAAGTCTTTTACAATTATCAAATACTGAAACATTCCCAGCACCCTCTCTTATGCTGAAAGAAAAATAAGAAAGGAAAAAGTGGTCCCACCTCCCAAAACATGAGATGCAGAAAAAAGGCCTCCATCAGCACCGGTTCTCAACTGTGGTTCTAGATAACTTAATGGTCTCAGAAGACACCTTGCATGCTCCAGTGACTGATCAAAACGTAGAATACACTTGTGGCCGGGAGGACAGCTCACACAAAAACAAGCACAACCAGACTGCTCGCTCGGACTTGAAATGCCAAAAGAAAAAAAGTCACACGAAGCAACCTACAGAATGTGGAAGCATCATTCACAACTCCTTATAGATCTGGAGATAATACTTCATTATAAGATACTAACATCCCTTTACACCAGACTGAAAACCAGGAGACAACCTTCCAAAAAAGAAAGATATATGGACAAGAAAATGGAAAGCTTCCCTTCAAAGTTGTGTCCAATAATTCACCCTTATCTTTTCATTGTTTGCTCACTCCACCAAAGAAGCCCCAGCAATATAACCCTGGTCATTCCCCTTAAGGCACATTCCGCCAGTGGTTCTCAGCCGAAGGTCAGGCCCAGTGAGAACACACCAGTATTATGAAAAAAGTTTATCAGAATCACCTCAATAAGAAAACAATTTAAAAATAAAAGAACAGTCAAGCAAACAGTCCTTGCTTTACACAGTAAGAGCCGCGTGAATTTCAAGTACATGGAACACAAGTCATCCAACACCATGGTTCATATTACAGTTAACAGAGTGACATTTTCCAAAAAAAGATCTTCCATAGAGGGAGCTGGCCAACAAAGATCAGAGTGAGGCAAATAACTGAAAAGGGGGAACACTGAAATCTAGATATGCAGAGAGGATGAACCCTGCATCACACTCCCGGCTGATGACACAGAGCCTGCTTGGGATCCTCTCTCTCCCTCTTTTTCTGCCTCTCTCCTGCTTGTGTTCTCATTCTCTCTCTCTCTAAAAATAAATAAATAAAGACTAAAAGAAAAAAAAAACGTTAAAAAAAATCCAAATTCCTGTCCATGATCCACAAAGACTCACTTCTCTGATACAACCCCCTGCCACACTATCCTGACCCACTAGGCCTCAGCCACCACTTTAACATCCTCAATTCCTTCCACCTGCGGGTTTTCTTTCACACTGTTCCTCCGAATTCCCTGCTCTGCTCATCAAAATGTCTCGCCCTTCCTTATCCTTCATGTCTTAGCTTGATGTCACCTCCTCAGGGGCTTTCTGGGTCATGCCATCTAAGGTAGCGTCTCCACCTCATCAAGATTAAAAGCTTCTGCAAGGCAAAGGAGACAATCCATAAAACTAATAGANGTTATATGGAAACCAACTTGACAATAAACTATTTGTAAAAATGAAAATAAAAATAAAGTAGGGCCTCCAATATTGTTCTGNTTATATGGAAACCAACTTGACAATAAACTATTTGTAAAAATAAAAATAAAAATAAAGTAGGGCCTCCAATATTGTTCTGTCTCTATCCTACCTCAGTTCATTTTCTTTTTTTCTAATTTAGTGATTTATTTTTGAGAGAGAGAGAAACAGAGCATGAGTGGTGGAAGGGTAGAAAGTGAGGGAGACCCAGAATCTGAAGCAGGCTCCAGGCTCTGAGCTGGCAACACAGAGCCCTAGGCGGGGCTCGAACCCTCGAACCATGAGGTCATGACCTGAGTCAAAGTCGGATGCTTAACCGACCGAGCCACCCAGGCGCCCCTCATTTTCTAAACAGTACTTAAGAGTTTGGTTTGTTCACCACCATACTTCCAAGAGCTAGGAGAGTGCCTGGTGGACACAATACACAGCAGATAAACTGTGTGCTGAACAAATAAAATCATTCTTCCTTAGCTGGAATGAAATCTAACTTCTCAAATCTTCTACTTGTTGAATCTAATTTTGCCTTCTGTAACTGTGATGAAAAGTGTATTGTTTGGCATTTGTATCCTACTTTAATAAATTTTAAAGCTATTATTTGTTTGTTAACTCTGGCACTAACCTGTTTTTATCGGTAGCTAGCTACTGCTGCTGACTTCAGGGAAATGCTCAAGGAGTGTTTATGAGCAAGAAACCCCAAATTACACTGCCTGGTTGAAGTGTGAGCTCTAGGGGCACCTGGGTGGCTCATTTGGTTAAGCATCCGACTTCGGCTCAGGTCATTACCTCACGGTTCGTGGGTTCAAGCCCCACCTAGGGCTCTGTGTTGACAACTCAGAGCCTGGAGCCTGCTTTGGAATCTGTGTCTCCCTCTATCTCTGACCCTCCGCTGCTCACATTGTCTCTCAGAAATAATTTTTTTAATTTTAAAAAATTTAAAAAAAAAGAAATATGAGCTCTAACACTTACCCATATGAAATAGATCTCACATGTGTGACTCTGGAGAAGTTACCAAACCTCTCTGTACCTCATTTCCTCATTGGAAAACAAGGATAAGACTTAACTGATTGTCAGAATTTTTAAAATTAAGCATGTCAAGAGCTTACCCCAGTTTCTGGCAGAGGAAACTTCTGATTGTCAAAGCTACTACTGCTGTCTCAATAGCTAGAGAGGAAAACGTCAAAATAGTATATTTCTTTGTATCCTTAAAACCTAGTTTACCAAGTCTCAACAAACCTAGATACAAAGTATGATCCCACAAGTGTGGCTAAGGCACCCCCTTGCACATCCTCCGTAACACTCTGAAACTAGCCCTCATGTCATTGTCATTTTTCCTAAGTTATTTTACTATTCTGTCTCCACCCCCTGACCCATGTGAGCAGGTCTCTCTTGTTTGCATTATCCCTAACACCTGCAACAAACAATTAATAACTAAATGAAATTTTACTGAGCCTCCATAACCGTAGTGGAAGCCTGTTTTAAAAGTTTTTTGTTTCTATTTTAACTGTTTCTTCCTACCCTTCCATACTGAAAATACACACAAGCAGCCAATCTGTCTCGTCCACTGCTGTATCCAGTAACTCTACTGGATCTGCCATAACAGAGGCTTCAAAATACTACGGAAGTTTTTGTTCTTGGGTTTTTGTTTTTGATGTTCGAACGTGTTCTCATAGTTTTCTAATTAAACACTAATATCTTATTGACTCCATAATCATTTGTGCTTATCAATATACCCAAAGCCTACAAGAATGACTGAAAGAAAATAAACAGGCCAAATAAGTCATTTTCCGAGAATGAAAAAAATACAGCTAAATAAAAACCATAGTCCTGGACAGGAAGAATCTGACAGATGCAAGCGTTTTTTATTGTTGGCTTTGTCTTTTTGTTTGTTTTTGTTACATATACTTAATTCCCAAGCTCTCCAGAATGCTGAACCGAAATTCTTTCTTTAGGTAAACCAATATGAGGAAAACTGTCAAGCACCGCACGCCCCGTGAACTTCTTCTTCCAAGGCAGGAAGGGCACAACCTTGACGCGAGGCCCGGCGGCGGCCCAGGAATCCCGCGTTCCCTCCGGGGCCCGCCCGGTGACCAGTGACCCCAAGGCGGTTCAACGCGCAAAACCGGAAGGAAGTGCTAGGGGCCAGAAGCCGCTACGGGCTCCACTGCGGGACTCTGGCCCCCCGAGCGCCCCACCCTACCGTCCAGCACTCACCACCAGCGAAGCCGTGAACCCAGGCCGCTCCATGACCCCGCAGACACCGCAAAGGCTATAATTCGATACTGAGCAGAAGCGGAGAGCGACCCCCTTCACCGGGTGCCGCCATCTTGGAGGCGGACCTGTGGCGCCGGCACTTCCGCGGCCACGTGAGATGAAACCAAAACAACTACACGTGCAGTCAAGGAAGCGGGGCCCTGAGGTGCGCGGCGAAGGAGGGGAGGAGTCTGAAGAGGGATGTGGTCTAGCCAAGTCTCGCGACTCTTCTCTGCCTCCGTTTCCTGCAGCAGCCTTGTGATTTGGCTCGATAAAGGAACTCTCGCGAGCAAATGAGGCTGGGCGGGATCCTGGATGAGCCGCTGGGTGGTGGCCAGGTGAGGCGAAAGGGTTAGCCCCAAAGAGGCGTGGCTTAGTGAAGGGGCGGGACTACTTTAAGGGGACGAGGCTTGTGGTTTCCCGTTCTTTTCGGGTTTTCTCTTAGTTCTATTTGTACACATTTTGAATTTCTATAAAACAGACCCAGCATCAGACGATTATTAAATAAAGATATAGAAAAAGGCTTTCAAAGATCCCTTACTCCAGGTAAAAGTTAGCGTCCTCCACTTCTTACTGACAGTTACTGCAATTACTATTATTATTTTTTAAATTACCAATTTGCGGGGGCGCCTGGGTGGCTTAGTCGGTTAAGCGTCCGACTTTCGCTTAGGTCATGATCTCGCGGTTCGTGGGTTCGAGCCCCGCGTCAGGCTCTGTGCTGACTGCCAGCTCAGAGCCTGGAGCCTATTTCAGAGTCTGTGTCTCTCTCTCTCTCTGACCCTCCCCTGCTCACGCTGTCTCTCTCTCTCTCTCTCCTAGAAATAAATAAAAATATTTTTAAAAAAATTACCAATTTGCAGAATTGCTCCTCTTGTTCTTGGTGGTACAAGTGCGCACATCTAGAAGTCCCAAACAAAAGCTAAAGGGAACATAGCAGAGCCAGGCTTGAAATTTTTCTTAGCGCCTATCTTCCCTCAAACCCTTTGTAATAGCTTTAGTAGGCTCCTTGTCTTCCTTTCTTTAATCGATCTTCATACCATTCTTTATTCTCATCTAGATGTGTGATCTAGGAATAATTACCCAGCATACCTTTAAGGTTTCAAATTCTAAGCTTTGCCTACAAGATTTGGGCATAAGTTCTCCAAGATTGAGTTTCCTCCCTTGTTAAGTTGGGGTAATGATAGTAACTTGTTTGGGTACTATTACGGATTCAGTGAAGTGATGCATGCACATTCTCAGCTTAGTTCCTGGTGCACGGGAACTGTTCTCTAAAGATGGTGGTAATGTCACTTTCCTGCTTTAAATTATTCCCTTTTGCTGCAAATGTGAGATAATCCAGCTCCTTATCATGGTACCCACCTTCCAGATGGTGTCTTCTGTCCCTCTTCCCACTGGCTAGACTACTCACAGACTATACAATTTCAAGCTTCCCGATTTTACCCATGGTGTTCCTTCTACCAGCACCTTTCCCTATGCTGCCTGCAGAACATTGGTCGTTTCCTGTTTGCCACATGTCACAGTCCATGGGCCATCTCAAAATATGCTAGCTCACTTCCCCGGGGGCCAGCAGGAGAAAATCTTAGGCTGTTGTTTGTCTCTTTTAAGAGCCTATATGATGAGGTCAGCCCTACCCCTCCATAATTTCTCTTTTGATTGACTCAAATGATTAGGGACCTTAATTACAACTGCAAAATCTTTTTTTTTTTTCCCATAGAATGCAACAGAATCGTGGAAGTTATATTTCATCATGCTAACAGGTTCTAATGACACTCAAAGGATGTGATTGTACAAAACATATGAATTAACAGGGCAGGAATCTTCAGAACCATCTCAGAAGTATGCCAACAACATTTACCCATAAGCCCTTGCTGGCGGACTCCTCCAAAGCCATCATGGTTTGATCAATAGACTTCCACTAACGGTTTCATCAAAGTCCTTCCATTTTTTAATCTACTGCCTGGTGGCAAAGCCATTCTTACAGTTTAAATGTTTGTTACAGCAGCAGACCATTTTAAAGTACCAAAATCTGTACTGGTTGTCTATTGCTGAGTAACAAACTACCCCAAAACTTAGAACAATAAACCTTCATTACCTCACACAATTTCTGTAGGACAGTCATCCAGGGATCCCTCAGCTGAGTGGTTCGGTCTCAGGGCGTCCCTAATGGGTCTGCAGGCAGGTTATCAGCTAGGGATACAGCTGAAGATTTGACTGCTCACTGCCATGACTAGCGAATTAGTGCCAGCACTTGGCAAGTGTCCTCAGTCCCTTGTGACAGAAACTTCTCCATAGAGTTGCTTGAGTGTCCTCATAATATAGCAGCTGGTTTTCCCCGGAGTGAGTGATCTAAGGGAGAGCAACACAGAAACTATAGTCTTTCCCATGATCTTGCCTCAGAGAAGTCACTCGGTTGTCATTCCCGCAATAGCTTGTTTTTTCTTTTAACTTTTTAATGTTCATTTCTTTTTGAGAGCAGAGGTGGGTCAGAGGGTGGGAGACACAGAAACCAAAGCAGGCTCCAGGCTCTGAACTGTCATCACAGAGCCTGACACAGGGCTTGAACTCATGAACTGTGAGATCATGACCTAAGTCAAAGTCGGCCACTTAACTGACTGAGCCACCCAGGCATCCCTGCAATAGCCCATTTGTTACCACAGGCCATCCCTACTTTTTATGGGATTGGACTAAACAGAGACATGAATGAATACCAGCAGGTGAGACTCATGGTTGACACCATGGAAATTGGATACCACATCAGAGACGTGCAAGTGAAGGTTCTGATGAGATACAGGTACCTACTCACTAAACTGACAACAATAAAAAACTCCCAACAGACCAAGTGCTGTTGACAATGATGAAGAGCACCTGGAGCTCTCATACCTGCTGAGACTATAATATGGTACAACCACTACAGAAACCAATGCCCCTCTTATGGTTGTATATATGTTTTTGTTGTGGGTTTGTTTTTTTTTCACGAGCTGTAATTCACTTTATTTTTCTTGTATAAACCTAGGTGGTGGCCATACCCCTGCACAGAGACTCTGGTGTGGGTCTTTACAAGATAGTCAATGAATTACTGATAGAGAGACTTGGTGAACACAGTCTCTTTCCAGAGATCAGGGGGAGATAGATGTAGGTCTTGGGAATGACATCAAAAGTGGCCATGGTGAATGCCTAGGGTGGCAATGCAGCCCCTGGCTGAGGTGTAGCAGTCTTTGATGCCAGCCATCAGCATCGGCTTCTTGGGCATAGGGACTGAGATAACACCAACACCTCTGGGGATGAGGATGAGGAGAACTAGCACAGAGCCTCAGCGGCCGGTCAACTTGCATGAGACAGTGTGGGGCTTGCCAATCTTGTTCCCCCAGTAGCCTTGCCCCACGGGGACAATGGAAAGCTTGGCCAGGGTGATGGCCCCATGAATGGCAGTGGCTACCTCCTTAGAACATTTAACATCCAGACTGATGTGTTCATTGTAATCTCCGATAGCAACAAATGTCTGTGAAGAGCCTGAGAAGGCTGGTGGTCCACTGACCTACACAGCATCAGTAACCACCACCCAGGACCTGTTGCGTGTCTCAAGGAAAAAGTGGCTACTGTGAGGCCAGTCTGAGGTCCTGAGGAGATCCTTTCTCTCTCTCTCTCCATTTGTTTGTTTGTTTTCATTTTCCATCTATATTTTTCCACCTCCCCAAATGCTTTTTGGCCCCCACTTCCAAGCTTTCCAATATGCCTTTTAGGTATTTACACAACAGAAATGAAAACATATGTCCATTATTGGGAGGGGGGTAATTTTTTTAAATGTTTATTTATTTTTGAGACAGAGAGAGAGCATGAGCAAGGGAGGGGGAGAGAAGAGGGAGGGAGAAAGAGAGAGAGAGAGACAGAATCCGAAGCAGGCCCCAGACTCTGAGCTGTCAGCACAGAGCCCAACATAGGGCTCAAACTCAAAAACTGTGAAATCATGACCTGAGCCGAAGTCAGATGCTTAACCAACTGAGCCACCCAGGTGCCCCTTTGTGTCCATTATTGTTAAACAGCTTTATCCATAATAGGCAAAAGCTGGAAACAACTCAAAAGTCCATCAGCTATGAATGAATGAACATATTATGGTATATCCATACAATGGAATATTACTCAGCAGTAAAAAGAAATGAATTACTGACACAAAAATATAGATTAGTCTCAATGCATTATGTTAAGTGGGAAAAAAACAAATTTTAAAAAGTATGTACTTAGTAATTCCACTTATAAGAAATTTCAGAAAAGATAAAATTATAGTAACAAAACAGACTTGTGGTTTGGAGGCATTGGAGTAGAGGCAAGGAATTGGTTATAAAGGAGGCACAAAAGAACACTTTGTGGTGATAGAGATATTCTATATCATTATTGTGGTGGCCACTGCTTGGGTGCATATATTTACAAAAATTCACTGAATTACACAATTTATCGTTTTTAACTGCACAATTTAAATGCACACATCTTACTGTATGTAGGTTATACTTCAATAACATTGACTAAAATAGCATATTTGTCTACTGAGATGGTGATGATTGAAAATATATTCATGTAAAGTACTTAGTCCACTGCCTGGCATGTAGAAAATATTAAATTTATTCAGTATTTTCCCATTAATGTTATAGATCCTGAATGTTATGAACAAGAAATTGATAAATTATTGAGGTGCACACGCACTTTGTGATACACACTACCATACCTCCCTAAGAGAAAACAGATATTCTTTCCAGTTACTAATGATCTTGGAAGTCTTAGCTACAACTCTTCCCTTAAGAGAGAATTTAAGCTGGACTGTTGATTTCAATTTTGAGACAATAATTCATTGGTTCTAAAATTAAGGGGAAACTCTTTTCCTCTTCAGTGTAATGACTGCCTTTAACTATGTTGGAAGAAATTATGTTGATGCCATTTCCTGATAACCTGGAAGGTAATACAACTCATTGGATGCCGTCTAGAATCAAGAAGAAATGTAACATTCTCTCCTTTTGAACAAAGGTAAAAGCTTCACCACATATTTCATGATGCCACTAGAAGCCCTATTGGAAACACGGATCTTACAACATGAACCAGGACTTCCTTTTCATAAAATGCTAGCAGAAAAATATGGCAGTTGATTGAGTGTCTGACTCTTAATTTTGGCTCAGGTCATGATCCCAGGGTTGTGTGCTCTGTGCTGAGCATGGAGCCTGCTTGAAACTATCCTCTCTCACCTTCTACCCCTATCCACTCACATGCACACACATGGGTACTCTCCCTCTAAAAATAAAATTTAAAAAAAAAAAAAAGAAAGAAAGAAACATCTGTGACCATTTGAACATACCTTTTAAGTGGAGTGTTTCAATGTGTTGTCCTTGTCTCTGCACTGCAGGTTTGATATGTACTCAAATCTTCAATTTGAAAAGATACAGGAAATTAGGTAAGCACCGATTTGCATTAAACATGAGAAATTACATGATAACACTGTCTTCTTCAATTAAATCTATTACTGTAAGTCAAGTTTACTTTTAAACAAGTTCTCAAATCTCAATAGTATTTATACAAATTTGCAATAAGTCAAAACATACATCAAAAAACAAATTAGGTCTAACTTACGAGAAGTGAAGGCCATAATGTTCAGGTAGCAGGAGACCCAAACTCCAGGCCACTGTTGCTGATCTTTATTGAAAAATGAGGTCATAAAATTATGTTCAGTAAAAATATTCACAGAAGTATTTTAACCCATCTGCAAAGGGTAGCAAATGTATGTAATGGAAAGGAAGTCAAATGAAAAATGTAAAAGGCCCAACTTAAAGGCCTGTTTTCCACTGAGTAATAGAATCAAGGGCATGCTTGCCATGTGGCTTTGTCTTTCCATTTCAAATCAGTGAGGAAAAAAAAAATGGTCCTTTCAATAAATGGATTGGGAACAGTCAGCCACTCATTTAGAAGAAAATAATTTTACATCCTTGTCTCATACTTTACCTCCAAATACTCTTCTAAATGGCTTAAAACCTTTACTTGACATAATTAAACTATTAAAATACTAAAATAAAAGGGTAAACATTTTAATATTTAGGTAAAGAAACAGGTTCTATGCATCATTTTTTTTGTACTAAGGAAAGTAGTTACAGTATATATGACAACAGTGAATCCTTCATATTAAATACCTCCCATAAATCAATGAGAAAAACTAATACAAATAGAAAAAATAGGCAAAGTTCACAAAGGAAGAAATACAAGTACCTATATTTACTGGTAATACCAAAATGAACATTAAAAAACAATAAGGCATTTTAGGGTAAAGATTTATTTTATTTTTTTAACATTTATTTATTTTGAGAGAGAGAGAGAGCACACGCAGAGGAGGAGCAGAGAGGGAGGGAGAGAGAGAGAGAGAGAGAGAGAGAGTCCCAAGCAGGCTCCGTGCCATCAGTACAGAGCCCAACACAGGGCTTGATCCACAAACTATGAGATCATGACCTGAGCCAAAATCAAGAGTTCAACTTTTAGCCAACTGAGCCACCCAGGTGTGCCAAGATTTTTTTTTGTAAGTAATCTTTACACTCAATGTGGGGCTTAAACTTACAACACTGAGATCAAGAGTCACATGCTTTACCAACTAAAAGAGTCAGACTCTCCAATAAAGCTATTTTTCTGGTGACCAATATAGCAAGATATATCAAAACCCTTTAAAAATGTTCTTTGTCCTTAATCATCTCTACTTCTTGCAGTGTGCTCTAAGGAACTATTTTTTTTTTAGTCCACAGAAATAGAATTATAAGGATATTCATTTCACTGTCTATCATAACAAAATGAGATTTTTTTATACATATAAAAATGTTCATCATTGTGTGGCTGAGATAATTCATAATAGTGCCTATATGTAGGTATTTAAAACCATGAAGTAGGGGTGCCTGGGTGGCTCAGTGGTTGGGTGTCTGACTTCAGCTTGGGTCACGATCTCACAGTTTGTGAGTTCAAGTCCTGCATTGAGCTCTGTGCTGACAGCTCGGAGCCTGGAGCCTGCTTCAGATTCTGTATCTCCCTCTCTCTATGCTCCTCCTCTGCTTGTGCTCTGTCTCTGTCTCTCTCTCTCAAAAATAAATAAACATTAAAAAGAAAACAAAATCTTTAAATAAATATGACCACGATTTAGATGAATCTTTAATGATACAGAAAGATGATAAACATAAAAATAATTGCACAAGAGCATATGCATATGCTGGTTTTTCCTCTTTATTCTTCAGCAGATCTATTCTCTGCCTTCTGTGTCTTGTTTTCTGTCCTCGGGGGTGGACCCCTGGGAACTGCCTCTGGTTTCCAGCCTGACTTGGCCAGTGACAGTCATGGGCAATCAGAGGATGGCAATAGAAAGATGCCAAGGTATTTCTTCCCTTCTTGCCTTGACCCAATTCTGACAGGTGGTATGTCCCTGGACAAATCTCCTATAAGACAACTTCCCCTCTATGGCTTCCCTCTTTTTGGCCTCTTGTAACACATTTTCCTTCCCTTCCTTCTTCAGGTCTATGGATGATAATGGCTTTTTAGTGTTATAAGCCCTGTCTACTTCTTTCATACCTAACTGATATTCTTAGCACTATGCACAGTTCTGCTCAAAATCCTAGTTGAGTGCTCTCTTTTTGTTAATAAAACTCTGGCTAACAAAAGAAATGTGATCCAACTTTTTTAATGTTTATTTATTTTTGAGAGAGAATGGAGAGAGAGAGAGGGAGAGAGAGAGAGAACGTGTGTGCACACTTGCACACACATGTGTGGGGGAGGAACAGAGTGGGTGGGCAGAGGATCTGAAGCAGACTCTATGTTGACAGCAGAGAGCCTGATGTGGGGCTCAAACTCTCAAACTGTGAGATCATGACCTGAGCCAAAGTTAGATGCTTAACTGACTGAGCCCCCAGGAAACCCAAATAAATGCTACTTTATTTATTTTGATAGAGGAAAAGAGAGAGAAGGAGGTAGAGAGAGAGAGAGAGATCACATGAGCAGGGGAGGGGCAGAGAGAGAAAATCCCCAGCAGGCTCTATATTCTTTGAGCCCAATGAGGGATTGGATCCCATGAACCATGAGATCGTGGCCTGAGCCAAAATCAAGAGTCAGACACTTAATCAACTGAGCCATTCAGGTGCCCTGATCCCATTTTTGTAAACATACATGGATTTGTTATCTATTGCTACATAACAAACTACCCCAACACTTAGCAACTTAAAACAACAAAGATTTACAACCTCAGAATTTCTCTGGGTCCAATATCTGAATATTATGTAGGTACACATAGGCTGGCTCCAGGTCTCTCATGAGACTCTAGTCATGCTGCCACCAGGGCTGCACTCCCATCTGATGGCTCAAGTGGGGGAGGAGCCATTTCCAAGCTCACTCACATGGGTGTTGGCAGGAGCCAGTTCTTTGCAGGATGTTGGACTGAAAAGCTCAAGTCTTCACTGTCTATTGACTGGAGGCTTTCCTCAGTTCCTTGCCACATTAGCCTTTCCATATAGGAGCTTGCAACATGGCCCCTGGCTCTCATCAGAGAGAGCAAGCAAGAAAGACTGAATAAGAACACCCAGGATGGAAACCACAGACTTAGTAATCTGACCTCTGAGTTGACATCCCATCAATCTTACCAACCCACACTCAAGGGAGAGTATTACACAAGGAAATGAATATAGGCAATAGGAATCATTGGGGGCAATCTTAGAGGCAAAATATAATTTGCAAATTCAAATGAAAAAATCTGCATGATCACTGATTATCTTTGGATACATTAAAAATGATCTTTCTGTTTTTTCTTGGCATTGCTGGCAATTTCTAATGGATAATTGCTACTGCTGTGACTACAATCATCATTTGAATCTTTTATTGCTAACCTATCTCTAACTGACAGCCGCTCACTTGACATTGCTTAATTTTTCTACCTTTTTCCGTGAGCGAGTTGATGTAAACCTGTCTAGACTTGAGAAAGAGTGAATCAATTATCTGCCATAATTGAGTTTTGTTCCATATTTGAGTCAGCAGAAAGCTATGGCTTGGTTTCCAAGATACGTATGAAAACAATCAGGATGAAAATTGTTCAGCTAATTTTTGCATTCTCTGACAAAGAGCTCCACCCTATTGGACATGGAAATTATCTTCAAACTTTGTCCCTTGTGCATTTACTGCCCATCAGTTTAGCAAGCCTGCCACGCTGAAATATAACACAGAAGTGCCCTTGGTGTAATTGTTCCCCTCTGTTGAAGTGGCAACAAATAATTACAGGTCACCCTTGTGACACAGATGAGGATAGCAAATGATTTTTTCAGCCACTCACTATTGTTATATTCAAGAGCAAATTGAGCTATTTTTTCTTTGCAGTGTAGGAAATAATGGGAAAACATAAATGGGTTCATGACCTTCCCATTATAGGAAATTTAAAGAGAAATTTTCACCATTAAACCACAGTTACAGCTAAGCGCAACAACTTTATTATTCCTCAAATTAATTCTATCAGCAAGTGCTAAATAAACACCTATCATATGTCCATCATGTCCTTTTTTTTATATAAATGTCTTACCCTACAAACTTCATTTTTTTAAATCAAGGTTCCATGATTCTTACAATCTGCTAGCTTAAGAAGCTTGCCTCTTATTCAATTTCTCATTTATCTTTGAGACAAACCATTACCTAATCCTTCAGAAACACCCCTCCTCTTCCCTTCTCTCCTTTATCTCTGCAGGACATCTTCAAAAATTATATCTTGGTGGCACCTGGGTGGCTCAGCCTGTTAAGTGTCTGACTTCAGCTCAGGTTATGATCTTACAGGTTGTGGGTTTGAGCCCTGCATCAGGCTTTGTGCTGATAGCTCAGAGCCTGGAGCCTGCTTCAGATTCTGTGTCTCCCTCTCTCTCTGTCCCTCCCCTGATCATGCTCTGTCTCTCTCTCTCTCTCTCTCTCTCAAAAATAAACATTAAAAAATTTTTTAAATTATTTATTGGCTAATGAATGGCTGATTCAGTCATAAAAGCCTCCTGCTGACCCCATGCCCCCTGTCCAGTTCACCTGGACAGGTCTACATGAGTAAAAGAAATTACAATCACCTTATATCAGGCCCTATGAGATGACTGGCCATTTCCCCATTGACTTTCCCACTTAATCCAAACTGTCACCTCTGATGTCAGTATTATAAATGAGCCTGGACTCCTGGGTTCTTAAAGAAAAACAACAAAACCTAAAAGAAATTCATTACCACCTCAGAAAACAGTTTGGCAGTTTCTTACAAAGCTAAACATAGTCTCAACGTTTGATCTGGTAATTGCACTCCTTCGTATTTACTGAAATTAGTTGAAAGCTTGTGTTCACACAAAACCCTGCACATGAATGTTTTTAGCAGCTTTATTCATAAGTGCCAAGACTTGGAAGCAACCAAGATGTCCTTTAGTAGGTAAATGGATAAATAACCTGTGGTACATCCAGACGATGGAATGTTAATTAGCACTAAAATGAAGTGAGCTATTTAGCCATGAAAAGACACGGAGGAACCTTAAATGACTATTAAGTAAGTGAATCCAGCTCGAGAAGGCTGCATACTATATGATTCCAACTACCATATGATATTCTGCAAAAGGAGCAATAAAAATCAGTGGTCACCAGAGGTTAGGAAGAGGGAGGAATGA
Source organism: Crocuta crocuta (assembly GCF_008692635.1). Lineage (NCBI taxonomy): Eukaryota > Metazoa > Chordata > Mammalia > Carnivora > Hyaenidae > Crocuta > Crocuta crocuta. Next base: position 270,743 of record NW_027531000.1, on the reverse strand, counting down.
ATAGGCTGAGTGTGGAGGATTTTTAGGGCAGAAATAAATTAGTATGATAGTGTAATGATGGATACATATCATAATATCTTTGTTCAAACCCAGGGAATGTACAATGAGGAACTGACCCTATGTAAATTATGGATTTGGGATGATCATGATGTTTCAGTGAAGGTTTATGAGTTTTAACAGTTTTACCACTCCAGTGAGGTTGTTGATGGGCTGGGGACAGGTACAGGGAATATATAAAAACTCTGTACTTTTTGCTCAATTTTCCTATGAACCAAAACCATCTCAAAAAAAAAAAAAAAGTCTACCATAATTAAAAAAAAAAAGGAGGAGGAGCACCTAGGTGGCTCAGTCGGTGTAAATGTCCGCCTCTTGATTTTGGCTCAGGTCATGATTTCATGGTTCATGAGATTAAGCCCCACATGGGGCTCTGTGCTGACAGCGTGGAGCCTACTAGGGATTCCCCCTCTCTCTTTCTCTACCCCTCCCGTGCTCTCTGTTTCTCAAAGTAAATAAATAAACTTAAAAAAATAAAATAAAAAAGGAAGTCATTGTACTATTCTTTGAGATTCCCAATGATAATAAAAAACTTTAGTCAAATTCTATCTTCTTTGTAGCCAAGGAAAGAGACAGTTAGGAAGGAAAGGAAAGAAAGGGGAGGGGAGGGGAGGGGAGGGAAGGGAAGAAGAAGAGGGAATGGAAAGGAAGGGAAGGGAAGGGGCAGAGAAGAGAAAAGAAGAAAAGTGAGATAATGTAAGAAAAAAATCATGTTGATATTAAGACACTTTTTCTCCAACCCAAATGTGTGTCAACAGATGAATGGGTAAACAAAATGTGGTATAAACATACAATTATATATTATTTAGCCTTAAAAAGGAAGGAAATTCTGACACATGGTATAGCATAGATAACCTTGAAGATGTTTTGTTAAATGAAATAAGCCAGTTACAAAAGGACAAATACTATATTCTTCTGCTTACAAGAGGTGCCTAGAATAGTTAAATAACAGACAGAAGGTAGAATGGTGGTTGCCAGGAAACAGAAGGGGGCAGAGGGAGATGGTTAGTGTGTAACGGGTACATACTTTCAGTTGGGGAAGATGAAAAAGTTCTAGAGACGGATGACAGTGATGGTTGAACAAGAGTGTGGTGTACTTACTGCCAGTGGAATACACACTTAAAAGGGTCATTTTCATGTTACATATTTAACCACCATAATCAAGACACTTTTTCTTCATAGGAGAGGGAATACCTTTAATATATTCTATTTCAAAGATGAAACGCATCTCAGTCTCACACACACACAAAAAAAAGCTGATGCACAACATTCTTTTTAAAAAATTTTTTCAATGTTTTATTTCTTTCTGCGAGAGAGAGACAGCGTGAGCAGGGGAGGGTCAGAGAGAGAAGGAGACACAGAATCCGAAACAGGCTCCAGACTCTGAGCTGGCTGTCAGCACAGAGACCGACGCGGGGCTCGAACCCATGAACCATAAGACCATAGCCCGAAGTAGGACCNCAGAATCCGAAACAGGCTCCAGACTCTGAGCTGGCTGTCAGCACAGAGACCGACACGGGGCTCGAACCCATGAACCATAAGACCATGGCCCGAAGTAGGACGCTTAACCGACTGAGCCACCCAGATGCCCCTACAACATTCTTTGATCAACCAATACCCAAGTTCTCCCTACCCCTTCAATGCCATTTTGCCCCATAGGTCAGAGTTGCTAGAGGGAAGGAGACGCGAAGACAGCCATGAGGGTAGTGCTCCATTACACGGAGCCCCTGAGCATTCACTGCTATGGAAAATTTTTAAAGAAAAATATTGGGGTGCCTGGATGGCTCAGTTGGTTAAGTGTCCGACTTCCACTCAGGTTATGATCTCGCGGTTCATGAGTTTGAGCCCCAAGTCAGGCTCTGTGCTGACAGCTCAGAGCCTGGAGCCTGCGTGGGATTCTGTGTTTCCCTCTCTCTCTCTCTGCTCCTCCCCTACTCATATTCTGCCTCTCTCTCTCTCTCTCAAGAACAAATAAGCATTAAAATTTTTTTAATATTGTTTCAAATTTCCATTCACCAACTCCCTCCTCACGTGCCTCTCTTGACTCAGTTTACCATTTTATACCGTCCTCATTGCAAGCTTTCCAAAGAGCTCTGTGGCACTGTGGTCTTTTTCTTTGTTACCTTCTGCTGAACAAACAGCAGTGCTGCATTCAAAAGTGTACAACCTTTTATTCTTCAGAGCTAGCAGCATGGGCTCTAAATGAACACTCAAGGCGTAACGCTACAGGCCAAACGGTAATCTTTCTGATCTGTGAACCTACTTAGAGTTCTAAGGGTCTTGAAAAAAGTGAGCTTATACCTTTGTAATTTTTCAAGTTCAATGCTGCTAACATTGCAAAACGGCCAAAATTACAAGAGAACACAGTACCACCTGCAGAGTAATGTGTCACTCAAACACAGTCCTACATCCTCTGTTAATGTTTACTTTTTTCTTCTTCCAAGTTTTATTTCTCAGCAGGCATTTTCTATTTTTTCCATTTAGTGAGTGATCTGGGCCCTAACTAGTGCTACAACTTCATGGCCTGTCAGTCCACTTTCTTTGCTAATGAAGCATTAGCAACACTGAGGGCTTTTGGTGCCTCAGATGAGTTGATCTTTTTCATATCGTCAGTCTCAGGGCCTTTGCACATGCCTAACCCACATGCCTACATTTCTCCTTCTTACATGACCTTCAGTGAGGGCTCAGTTAATGCAGTTTCCTTAGAGGCTGTCTTCCCTTCACATCACCCAGCTCCCACCAGTTTTCTCCCAGAGTGCCATACTCTTTCTCCAGCACTTATCATAACTTGTAATTCTATATTTGCACGCTCACTTAACATCTTTCTCCCACACGAGATTATAAAATCCATTAACATGAGGACAATGTTTATTAAGTTCACAACCGTGTACTCAGTGCCAGACACACAGTTGAGCTCAAATGTTGGAGTGAAGAGAAGGAGAAAGAAATGGGGGAAGGGACTTAAGGGAATGTCTGACACGAATGCATCTTCAGTCTGGTAACAAAGCTGATGTGCATTAAGAAGAGGCAGTAGGCACCCAACAGTCCTGGAGACCAATACTAGAGGATTAGTAATGCTACTGAAATCTTCAGGATCCCCTTCTACTTCCCGCTCCCCACCCTGAGATCTCTTCTCTCTGGAAGATGGTTGGAAAATGAAGGATGTTGATTTGGAATTTGCCAGTAGGCAAGAAGAGAGCACGTCAAACCTAAGCAATCTTTATCCTGATTTCCCCAATCCATGCCTCTCCCAGAGTTCACCACCATTAGCCTGCCATGATTTCCTTTCAAGAAATGAGCTCTCTCAGAAACACAGGTGACTCCAATGAGGGAGATGAGAAATCAGTTCTGCAGTGACCTTGTGGACAACAGATTGGCCATTTGACGATAGCAGATAAGCATCTCTCTTTTAAAAGCCATGATGGTCAAGGGTGCCTGATTGGTTCAGTTGGTTAAGTGTCTGACTCTTGGTTTTGGCTCAGGTCACAATCTCAGTTTGTGAGTTCGAGCCCCACATCAGGCTCTGTGCTGTCAGTGCAGAGCCTGCTTGGGATTCCATCTCCCTCTCTCTGCCCCTCTTCCACTCATCCCCCACAAAAATAATAAATAAAATAAACATTTTTAAAAAACCTTTAAAAGACATGATGGTCATCAATGACATTATATGCTGCTTGCAGAAATGAAAAGATCAAAGAAAAACCTAGGTTTTTGTCATAGCAAAGCTGGGGAAAGAATGATTTAAAATAACTCTCAAGGGGCGCCTGGNAAAATGTAATACTATTAACTAATCCCTCAGAAGTAATGTTTCCATAGTGTTTCAATTATAGTCTTTTCCCATGCAATATGTAAGTTACCCTCAGTGCTCAGAGAACCCTGTGTTTATACAAATACCCATAGTATACTTACTTCACGCTTACAAAGAATGAATTTTTAGCTCATGAAAACCAGGTAGAACTACTTCTGTCATGGAACTGATCAATAGCAATAGTAGATGATCTATTGTGCTGCTCTTTTTCTTTCTGCCTCTGTTTCTCCTCAACTTCTAAAATAATCCTCTAGGGGCGCCTGGGTGGCTCAGTCAGTTAAGCATCTGACTCTTGGCTTTGGCTCGTCACGACCTCATGTTTCATGAGTTTGAGCCCCATGTAGGGCTCTGCACTGGCCTCTCGGAGCCTGCATGGGATTCTCTCTCTCTCTCTTCTGCCTCTCACTCCCTCATGCTGTCTCTGTCTCTCTCAAAATAAAGAAATTTTTTTAATTTAAAAAATAAAATAAAATAGCCCTAAAAGACTGCTTAGGTAGACAAGAAAACTGGGGCGGGAC
>NW_027531000.1:129686-266290 GCF_008692635.1 Crocuta crocuta | reverse complement strand
ACTTATGATAAAGATTTAAAATTAAGTTGAGAAATATATTTCTAAAATCCATGTTTGCATGCTTATATTCTTTCCAAATATTCTACAATTAGCAATGAGATTTGTTTTTGACTTTTTTAAAAACTTGGTTTTAACTAGGCATTTGCTTACATGAACATTCACAGCATATGTCTATTGCTTTGGGCAAGAATTTGGAGATGAGAGCAATTGTTGTATATGCACTGTGTTCTCATTCATCAAAGAATCACGGCAAGTATGTTGAGTGAAATGTTAACATCGAGCCTTGGGCTAGATGTGCCTTTAAAACAAATTCAGAGTCTGTTTTCTCATGGTACTGTCTCATGACAAACGACAAATTAAGAGACAATGGGGGAGGTTGTATCTGCCTCGTTTACTGTAAAACACCTAATCGTTGGGCCCACGCGGAGGATGGAAGAGCCTTGAGCTAGACTAAAAAGGTCTCATGGAGTGATGGGACTCTAGGGCTGCGGCCCCTCTGTGCTAGGGGGACACACTCGTATCTTGTACATATGGCAGCTATACTTGTCCTGTGTAGGTGAGGAAGGCCACAGAGCTGGGAGGAAGTTCCACAGTAGCAGGTGGGCTTCCCAGTGAGGCACAGTTGCTTTGCATGTGGTCCTGTATCCACCCACCGAAACAGCTAGGCAAGGAGAGTGTTACCTTAAAGCCTACCGGGCCTGTGGAGTTGAACTGCCATTTAGAATCTGTAACTACTGCTGGGCTGCTGCGAATATGTTGACTGAAATCTGTTTTACTCAGAAATATCCTCTGTCAAATACTTCATAATAGTTTGTTCAGTCTCAAAAATAATATCTACATTTCCTAGGAAGACGTTCTTATAAGAGAAACCACGTGCATGGCTTTCCAGATCGTGTGCGACAGGTTTCCAGGGAGGCCAATTACAGTGTAAGGCATGTGAATGTCTTACAGAGGTTTTCCATTGCCCAGCTCTGGGGGACAAAAATTACAGTGCATTCTATATGAGTGACAACCCCTGGAGTTATACAGTGCACATGCTACACAATCCTATAGGGTGGCACTGACCAACCTCAGTCTTAAGTTTGTTAGTTCCAAACAACCTGAGAGAAAGCAAGGATTTTCTAGGCAATGTCATTGGTGCACTGCCCCATTGTCCTTGGCTCCCCTGAGTTCATCTGTAGCTATAGTTGACAGTCCCTGACAATAGATCAACTGAGGAACCACAGTCTCTCATCCTCCACTGAGTTTTCTCTTTGGTACCATACAAGATTTGCAGACACGATCAAGACATGTGGCTAAAGAGATGCCCCAGCCTTCGCTCGGATGTTTCCCAGAAGTTCCCCAGGAGAATTAAGCCCTATGTGCTTGCAGCAATTTTATGTCAATCTTGTAACTTTTCCCCCTTTCCTGTCTCACTTTTCCCTCTTCTTTGTGTTTCCAGGAATTATCTCTCCCAAAAAACTATCTGAACACAAGTCTCTGGGTCAAAGTCTATTGTAGAAGAAACCCAAACTGAGACAGATGCTCTAAGAAACAAATGACATTAGCTGATTTTGTAACTTGAGCGCTGATGAATAATTTTTGCATGAGGCAGTGGGCTGCCTCCATTGATCAGGAAGATGGAATCAAGAACAGTAAGTTACCCTTAAACTGTGACAATGTGACAAACTGCCCCTCGTGAATGCAACAAAGCATGCTCCATTCCAGATGCAAATTCATGCCACTTTAGACAGCAGGAATATCATTCATGTTGTAACTTTGAGTGGGGAGAAGTGTAAGAACCTTTGGGTTTATGCTAAAAAATGTCCCTCCATCCCTCAAATTCTCTTCAAGCTTTTAATAAAAACAAACAAACAAACAAACAAACCTGCAAATATCCCCATTCTGATTTTGGACACAAAGTGTTGCAATAATCTAGCTTCAGAAAAAATTGTGAGTATATCTGCTTCCTAACCAGAGAAAGATATGAGACTCTGGGGACAGGGAATTATAAATCCATTTCTTTGTTCGTTAACATCATTCCTTTATCTCTGAGCCTCAACAAGGCTTTTTTTTGTCTCTCCCTAATTCAAGGAGGAATATATGTGCAAAGAGTGTGAAATTAACACAGGGCACACACAATCTCAGTAAATAAACGTGAAGACCTTGTGGTTGTACATCACTGCCTTCATTCAATTACTAAAATGTTAAAACACTGTTTGCTTTGTATAACCTACCCTTTTGATTTGTAGGAAAAATAAATAAAACAAACAAACAAAAAGGTGGCAAATAGAAAAAGCTTGAAATTCTTCCTTCCCACCAAGGTACTCAGCCAAATATAGAAGCTGCAGAATCTATTTTCCAGCAGTCTCATTTCCATCTCAGAGCCCTTCTAGTCGTCGCAGTCAACACACTTTCCCGCCCTCTACTACCATAGTCTTCTTCTTTGCTGCCAACTGTCTAAAGTGTTAGCTGACAGCTAAGGTGGGAAGGAAATGTTACAAAAGCCCTTACTGTGCACATGGCAGACATTGCTAATCTAGTGCTGAAACATCATCACACCCTTTAAAGCAACAGCCCGTAGCGACCAGAGTTGGTATAAGAAAGTCATTTCTTCACCTAAACTATCGTGAACTCCTAATGCATTCTAGGCACTGGTCTGACTAGGAATATAAAATGAAAAACAATGTCTTTGATGACATGGTACAATGGTGAACACAACAGACAATATCCTAGCATGTTCTGGGCCGTCAGCATTTTAATAAGTGCTTGTAACAACAGAAAACTCTGGAAATCCAAAAAACACCAAGCTTTAGGAATATACAATATGGGTATTTTGGGCTACAACCTCCATCAAATAACACTTCTTGATATTTTCATGTAAGCTTCCAACTGTAAGGCCAGGAATTCTAGAGAGAGAGAGAGAGATGGCAAAATAGGGAGAGGAAGAGAGATATGGTTCTGTGCTGACAGAGGTGAGCCTGATGCAGGGCTCAAACTCATGAACCCATGAGATCATGACCTGAGCCAAAGTCAGGCGCTCAATGGACTGAGCCACCCAGGTGCTCCAATTATCTCATTTTTGATAAAAACTCAGATAGAGGGGAACAATGGAAATAAACTAGGTAGAATGTTACTTTCTCCTCTTCTTTCCAACTGCTGTATGATTATTTTGTGCTAGGTTCTAAATTAGATATGGGGATACACATATGATTAGGTTTGATTCTCTGACGCTGTAATGCTCCTAGTACAATGAGGGATTTGGAAACATACATAGATGAGCTCAGAGTAGCACAGCTCACTGTATTAGCATACAAAGATGACCCTTGAGTGTAATTGATCCACTGTGGAACCATTGTGCCAAATGCACTCCAAGTAGTAAACTACTTGTGCGAACAACACCACACACAACAAAGCCATCTTGAAAGTAATTAGCCACAGGGCGCCTGGGTGGCTTAGTCGGTTAAGCGTCCCACTTTCGCTTAGGTCATGATCTCGCGGTTCGTGGGTTCGAGCCCCGCGTTGGGCTCTGTGCTGACTGCCAGCTCAGAGCCTGGAGCCTGTTTCGGTCTGTGACTCCCTCTCTCTCTGACCCTCCCCTGCTCACGCTGTCTCTCTCTCTCTCTCTCTCCTAGAAATAAATAAAACATTAAAAAAAAAAAAAGAAAGTAATCAGCCTTTTCTTTTTTCTAGATCTAAGAGACATCCAGAAGACAGAAAACTAAAACTTGTCCCGGTCCCTGATTTGAAAGTAAATTACAAAGCTATAAAATAAAAACAATGTGAGATTGGTGTAAAAGCATGTAGATAGCTTGAACAGAATAGAAAGCCCAGAAATAAATCCATGCTTACACGGGTCAGTTAATTTACAACAAGGGAAGCAAGAATATAGAATGAGGAAAGAAGGACAGCCTCTTCAACAAATGGTGCTGGGAAAACTGGACAGCTGCATGCAAAACAATGAAACTGAACCTCTACTTTACACCATACCCCAAAATTAACTCAAAATGGATGAAAGACTTAAATGGAAGTCCTGAAACCATGAAACTCCTAGAAGAAAACACAGGTGGTAAGTTCCTTGACATAGGTCTTGGTAATGATTTTTTAAAATCTGATACCAAAAGCAAAAAGAAATAAGTAGAACTACATCAAACTAAAAGTCTTCTTCATAGCAAAGAAAACCATCAACAAGATGGAAAAACAACCTACTGAATCAAAATATGTAATAAGGGTCTGGTATCCAAAATATATAAAGACCTCACATAAGTCAATAGAAAAATCAACCTGATTAAACAATGGGCAGAAGATCTGAAAAAATACTTTATTAAAGAGACTACAGATGGGGCCCCTGAGTGGCTCAGTCAGTTAAGCATCGGACTTTGGCTCAGGTCATGATCTTACAGTTCATGAGCTTGAGCCCCACATCAGGCTCTCTGTTCTCACAGCAGAGCCCACTTCAGATCCTTTGTCTCCCTCTCTCTGCCCCTCCTCAAGTTGCACTCTCTCTAAAATAAATAAAACATTAAAAAAGACTACAGATGTCCAACAGGTGTGTGAAAAGATGCTCTACATCATTAATCATCAGCAAAAATGGATATCAAAACCAAATGAAGTGTCACCTCACACAGAATGGCTATTATCAAAAAGACTAAAAATGTGGGGCACCTGGGTAACTCGGTCACTTGAGCGTCTGACTTCGGCTCAGGTCACCATCTCATGGTTTGTGAGTTCAAGTCCCATATCAGGCTCTGTGCTGACAGCTCAGAGCCTGAAGCCTGCTTTGGATTCTGCATCTCCCTCTCTCTCTCTCTGCTCCTCCCCCACGTACTCTCTGTCTCTCTCTCCTTCAAAAATAAATAAACATTAAAAAAACTTTAAAAAAGACTAAAAATAAGTGCTGGCGAGGATATGGAGACAAGGGAACACTTATACATTGTTGGTGGGAACATAAATTGGTACAGCCACTATGGAAAAAAGTACGGAATTTCCTCAAAAAAATTCCACTTCTGGGTACTTATCTGAAGAAAATAAAACACTAAAATGAAAAGATATATGCACCCCAAGGAGGAGGGAGGAAAAAAAAGTATGTGCACTCCCATGTTCATGGCAGCATTATTTGTAATAGCCAAAATATCTGAACAACATAAATGTCCATTGATGGATGAATGGATAAAATATTTATAGTGTGTATATATGTATATATATATGTATATATCGTGTATATATGTGTGCACATAGTGTATATATGTGTGTATATATACACACATATATACACTGTGGAATATTATTCAGCCATAAAAAATGAAATCTTGCCATTTGTGACAATAAGGATGGATCTTGAGGGCATTATGCTAAGTGAAAAAAGTCAAACAAAGAAAGACAAATACAGTTGGCATCTTAATATTTAAAAAAATATATATATATATACACACATATATAAAGTAAATTCATAGATATAGAGAGCAAGTCAGTTGTTGACAGAGGTGAGGAATTAGGGTGATGGGAGAAATAGATGGATTGTTTTTGTTTTCTTTACTTTTATATCCTTTTTAATGTTTATTTTATTTTTGAGAGAGAGAGATGGAAGGGGGAAGGAAAGGGGCAGAGAGAGGGGGATACAGAATGTGAGGCATTCTCCAGGCTCCAAGTTGTCTGTACACAGCCTGATGTGGGGCTCAAACCCACGAACCATGAGATCATGATCTGAGCCAAAGTCGGAACTTAACCAACTAAGCCACCCAGGCACCTGTTGTTTTCTTTAGTTTAAATACACTGAAGTTTTTTAAAAACCTGGTAACTTTTTATAAGCACTTATCTCCTACTATCTAAAAATTTTAAAATGGCAAAACCAATTATATGTATTATCGTCTAAAACATTTTCTATTTTATTAATCTACTGACATTTTAAGAAATACGGGAAATTAAAATTCTATTTAGCTAGCAGTTTTTGCATTTTTTTCCTTTAGAAATTATATGCACTTAAAGATTACTTAAACATTAAATAGCACCAAATTAATTATTATTAGCTAATTAAGCTTTTAAAGTTAAGAATCAGAAATCACAAATTAGTTGACATATTATAGCTTTATGAATTGTATTATAAGAATTTTATAAAACGGGGGCGCCTGGGTGGCTCAGTTGGTTAAGTGTCCGACTTCAGCTCAGGTCATGATCTCGCGGTTCGTGGGTTCGAGCCCCGCGTCGGGCTCTGTGCTGACAGCTAGCTCAGAGCCTGTTTCAGTCTGTGCCTCCCTCTCTCTCTAACCCTCCCCTGCTCACACTGTCTCTCTCTCTCTCTCTCAAAAATAAATAAAACATTTTTTTAAAAAAGAATTTTATAAAACTAAACCATTTAAGGAAAAATACACTATTAAATTAAAAACAATTTAATATATATTATTTTTTAATTTTTTTAAACTTTATTTATTTTGAGACATAGAGACAGTATGCATGAGTGAGGTAGGGGCAGAGGAAGAGGGAGAGAGAATTCCAAGCAGGCTCTGGGAGGCCAGTGCGGGGCTGGAACTCACAAACCGTGAGATCATGACCTGAGCCAAGATCATGAGTTGGATGTTTAGCCAATTGAACCACCCAAGTGCCCCAATATACATATTTTTTAATTGTCAACTTAATTTTGGTCTTGAGGAAAGCAAACTATCACACTAACTTTTTTTATGGGANTCATGACCTAAGCGAAAGTCGGACGCTTAACCGACCAAGCCACCCAGGCGCCCCACCAATAAAATTATTTAAATGGGAAAGCGAGCTAATTTAGCAGAATTCTGTTTTTCGTTTGTGCCTTTCTCTTATCAAAATAATGTTTTTCTCTGAAGCCTTGTGATATGTATGAACACACGGGCTGAAATTAGAACTTTAGGAGGGAAGGAGTGTAGGAGTCCGAACTGGTGAAGATGGTTCTGGGGTCGTTCTTAGGGGGCAACAAGTTTGGGACACTCCAGTACCTTTATTGAAGTAAACTTGGCCAATAACTTTTTTTCTTCCTTAGATAAGCTTTTATAAGAAGCTCATAGCTTTACAGTAGCTATTGTTTGCTTTTGCTTTTACTCTCCTGCATGGTCTTAAGTTTTGATTGTTTAATAGTATAGCCATCTGTCTTGTCCATTCAGAGATATGATATCTGTGGATACATAAGAAATATTCATCATGATGTTGATGATGGCGCTTACAAACCAAGTCAGAAGTGACAAGATCAGTTCTCCATCTGCAACAAGGAGGTACCGTATTTACAGTGAAGGATTAAAAACAATTAACTACCTGGCAAGTTTAAAACAGATTCTGTTTTACCAAGAAAATGCCCTATTTCTTAAAATAGGTCATGGCCATATCTCCCTTTTCTCTCTAATATCTGGACTTTTGCTTTACTTACTGCTCTGATTTTCTTCTGATAAGAAAGAGGAGTGCGATCAGAAAAATATTCAGTTGTGATTCTTCTGCCAGGACAATTGGCTGCTCCAGTGAACTGGCAGGTTATTGTCTGCAAAGTAGCAAAATCAGAGTCTTTTTAAATTAATGATTATACTAGACTAACCCCTTTGTGATCATAGCACCCTGGGCTATGTCTGGCACATAGGATGTATTCTGCCATCTTTTTTTTATACATATACATTTTTTAATGTTTATTTTTGAGAGAGAGAGAGGGAGAGAGAGAGAGCAGGGAGGGGCAGAGAGAGAGGAAGACAGAGGATTTGAAGTGGGCTCTGTGCTGACAGCAGAGAGCCCAATGCAGGGCTTGAACTCATGAACCATGAGATCATGACCCGATCCTAGAAGGCTGATGCTTAACCAGCTGAGCCACCCAGACACCCCAGAAGTATTCTGGAGTCTTAAGATATTTTCTCCCACTGTATCAATTACTCTAAACCAGTTCAATGACATTTTCTTACCGGAAAGTTCTCAATGGAAACTTTATCCAATAGGAACTCTCAAAGGTTTATGCCACCTCTAAAAGTAATCTCTGGTTTTATTTCATATATACATAGTTCTGTGACCTATAAAGCCAAGCTTTCAATTTTAAATAATAGCCTTTATAAAAATAGATCCTAAAAGCATAAGCACAAGCTGGTTTGTTTTTTCCCTTGGGAAAGGTTATGGAAGTACACTGATCATTGATCTTCTTGGTCTTGTTAGGCATGACTGATGTGTGTATTATTATTCTCTATGGAAGTGTGTTTGTAGAGTATAATAAATAGGATCCTAAAGGATCCATTGCAATGGACATAGCATTTAGGTTCATTGCTGCAAGCTGTGAGCCAAAAACTAAGTTTCTTTTTTTTTTTTTAAGTTTATTTATTTATTTTGAGAGAGTGGGAGAGGGGCAGAGAGAGAGGGAGAGAGAGAGAATCAAAAGCAGGCTCCATGCTGTCAGCTCAGAGCCTGGAGCCTGCTTTGGATTCTGTGTCTCCCTCTCTCTCTGCCCCTCCCCCACTCATACTCTGTCTGTCTCTCAAAAATAAATAAACATTTTAAAAGTTTTCTAAAAAGGATACAAGTAAGGGTTGATATCAGTATTGAGTGAATGTCAGGGGCAGAGTCATTCTCACTTGAGAATGAAATTCAGATGATGGCGAATGTCAGAGTCAAGGGCAGGGTGAAGGCAATAGTCTGGTTGAAGGATGAGAGCCCTGGAGAGGGAGAGGGTCAATATCAGGTTCATGGTGACAGATAAGGTGAGTATGAGGTTGAAGTTCAGGGTTAAGTGACCAGTGCATAGTCATTTTGAGATGGGGGCTGGTTCTGGGCCAGTGTACATGTGTGGGAGAAGAAAAAGCTTGTAAAATAAAAAAAAAGATAAAAGGTTGTAAACATGGTGAATGTAGAGGATAAGGGTGGGGGTGAAGTTCAGCGAGTCAAGGTCAAATTCACCATGAGTGTCACAGTAAGTATGATGGACAGAGTCAGAATCAGAGAGAAGTGATCATCAGTATCAGAGTAAGTATGGGTGTACATTTTAAGGAAACGGTCAGGTTAATGGTCAGGTTGCATCTCAAGGTAAGAGTCAGGATTATGCTGAAGGTGAGGGGGAAAGTTAGAGTCAGGTAAGTTTCGGGGTCAAGTTCAGGATCAGAATCAACGTAAGGGTAGTATACAGGGTAAGTCACATTCTGAGTAGGGTGGCTGTTGGGTATAGGCCAGGTTCAGGGTGAGGATAAGAATCAGGGTTAGAGGGTTAGAGTAAAGGTCTGGTGCAGAGTGAAGTCAGGGAGATTCACCCTGAGGTGAAGAACAGGGTTACATTCAGATGAGAGTTAGGGTAAATTTCAGATCAGATTCAGGGTAAGGTTCAGGGTGAGAGTCAAATCAGATTAAGGGTAAGGATGAGGATTCTGGTGTGGGTCAGCATTGTTTGAGGGTAAAGATGAGGTGAAGATTAGGACAAAGTTCTATGCATGGTAGGTTTCAGGACAGGGCCAAAGACAAAGAAGCATAAAGGGTAAGAACACTGCAGAGGCAAGTTTACGATGTTAAACAGGGATTAAATCAGGGCCAGCATTGGGACTAGGTTAAAGGTCAGTTTCAAGGTAACCTCTCATGGGTAGGGAAATCAGAGATTTCCAGGATGACAGGCAGAGTCAGTTTGAAGGGTGAATATGAGGGTCATGGACAAGGTAAGGTCAATTTCAGAATCTGATTCAGGCTTAGGGTCAGAATGNAGGGTAAATTTCAGATCAGATTCAGGGTAAGGTTCAGGGTGAGAGTCAAATCAGATTAAGGGTAAGGATGAGGATTCTGGTGTGGGTCAGCATTGTTTGAGGGTAAAGATGAGGTGAAGATTAGGACAAAGTTCTATGCATGGTAGGTTTCAGGACAGGGCCAAAGACAAAGAAGCATAAAGGGTAAGAACACTGCAGAGGCAAGTTTACGATGTTAAACAGGGATTAAATCAGGGCCAGCATTGGGACTAGGTTAAAGGTCAGTTTCAAGGTAACCTCTCATGGGTAGGGAAATCAGAGATTTCCAGGATGACAGGCAGAGTCAATTTGAAGGGTGAATATGAGGGTCATGGACAAGGTAAGGTCAGTTTCAGAATCTGATTCAGGCTTAGGATCAGAATGATAGTCAGGGTCAGAATTAGTTTGAGAGTAGGGGCAGGGTCAGGTTCGGCATCAGTTTCAAAGCCAGAGTCTGCAAAAAGGTCTGCATGAATGCCAGGGTAAGCATAAAGGTCATAGGCAGAACCATTGCGAGGAAAGAAGTAAGGATTAGGACCTAGTGAGATTCAGGGTCAATGTCATAGCTAGGGTGAAGGTCAGAGTGAGGATATGTTCAGGGTAAGGACCATGCTAAGGATAAAGTTGAGTGTCAAGGTCAGTATCAGGGTGAAAGTTAGGTCAAGTGAAGTTCTAGATCTCTGTCATGGAAAGGGTCAATGTGAGAGGAAAAATCAGAGTCAAGATAAATGTAAGCATTAAAGGACAGTCAGAAATGTCAGGATTAGAGTCAGGGTCAAGGCAGGAGTAGAGTAACATTCAGGTTCTGTACTGTGTGACTGTGACATTCAAGGTCTAACTCGGGCTTAGTGTCAGGGTCAGTTGGATGTTGGAGTCAGGTTTACAGTCAATGTGAATGTATATGTTAGTTTGGGATCAGGGTAAGGGTCAGGGTCATGGTGAGAGTCAGCATGATGATCATCATGGAGTGAAGGTAAAAGTTCGAGAGAGGGTGAGGTGTAGAGTATTAAGTCAGAGAAAGTGTGAGAGTGAGGATCAGGTTCAAGGTCAGGGTCAGCATAAATGTCAGAGTCTAGGTGATGGTGATAGTGTCTGGGGAAGGTCAAAGGTAAATTAAGGGTCAGGTTGAAGTTAAATTTCAGAAGTGGGGTAAGGATGAGGGTTAAGGCAAGGTCAGGGTAAAAGTCATTTCAGGATGAGGGTCATATCAGGATGAGAGTTAGATTACAGGTGAGTCTAAAAGTTCATGGTCAAGGTCAGCATAAGAGTAAATGTGAATTTGAGAGTCAGTGTGAATTTGCAGTGCCTTGATAAGGATGAGATTCACAATTAGGTGAGAATCATATTCATAGACATGGTAAGGATCAGACTGAGTGTTAGGTTCAGATTGAAGATTAGCCTGACCCTGACCATTTCCTAACTTTGATTATCACCCTATGCTGAAACACCCAGATGCTGACCCTGATGCTAAACTTGACTGTGAACCTTATCTGACCCAACCCTCACTCTGACTTTCACTATAACATTAGCTCTGACCTTGAACCTCAATCAAATACTGACCCTGACTATCAAGCTCTTTCCCTGAAATATATACTCACCCTTATCCTGACACTGACGATCACCCCTATCTGAACCTAACCCTATCCATGTCCATTACCTGACCTTAACCCTTATTCTGACCCTCATGCGTAGACCTGACCTTCATCATGAATCTGACTCTGATCTTCTCCCTGAATTTCAGTCTTCAGCTCATCATTTCTATAACCTTAACCTTTACCCTCACAAAAGCACTAATGCAGAATCCCCCCCTTATCTCACAGTGACCCCATCCTGTACTTGACAGTGACCCTGACCTTAACCTCACATTAACCTTATCCTTGAATGATGAAATGACATTGACACTCACCCTGACTCTGGCCCTCCTTTTCCTAACTCAGACAATTACTATCACCCTACATCTGAGTTTGACCCTCATCCAAGTCTGAAACCTACCCTCATGTTAACCTTAACTATATCGCTCACTCTGACAATGATTCCAGCTATTACCCTTAACCTGAAACTAACCCTAACCCTGATCCTCCCTGATACTGTCCCTGACCCTCAAGCTGATACTGATCTGACCCTGAAGCTGACCCTGAGACTTATCCTAACCCTTACCCCTTTATACTGACCCTTACACTCACAATGACCCTAACTCTTACTATAACTCAACTTGGTGGTGACCATTATATTAAACCTAACCCTGAAATTCACCATGGCCTAACCCTAACATCCTTACCTTTATCCTGATCTTATTCCTCACTGTGTCCCTGATGCCTATCCTTACAATAACCTTTACTCTGAATCTGATACTCGCTGTGCACCTGATCTTCCCAGTGATCCTCACAATTACCTCAATTACCTCACATGACCTTGATCCTAACCTAGAACTTTACTATCACATTCATTCTGGCCTTACACTTAGCCTTAAAACTCACTTGATCCTCACTCTCACTGACCACTGCATACACCCTCACCTTCATTCTTACCTTTATTAGTCCCTGACTCTGCATTTGACCCTGAATCTTACACTCAGCTTGATCTTTTACTTATTCTAGTCCTTTTCCTTGAACTTCATATTAATCGTGACCCTCACTTTTGGCCAGTTGCAGTTCCTGAAACTGAAACTGACCCTCGCCCTTACCCTGACGCTAGCACTTGCTTTTACAATGGCACATTTTGACACTGACCCTTACCTTCATTCTCCCTTCCCTCTGACCCTCATTGAACCTCTTCCTGATTGTGATTCTTACTTTGACCGTCGTCTGAACCGTATCATCACCCTAATCTTGACCCTCATCCTGAGCTGACTTGACACTGATTCTCAACATGAACCTTCCCCTTATCATGATCTGACCTTCACCCTGACTATGACCCTGCATCAGACCCTCACCCTGACTCTCACCTTTACCCTCTCTAATACCTCAAGCTCAGTCTGACTCTGATCCTGACATTGCCTTGATACTGTCTCTGACCTCTTCACCCCTTGTACCTTACATGACTGATATTCAACCTGACCCTGATCCTAACCAATATCAGATCTTGACCCTGATGTTGACCCACACCCTGCATCTGACCGTCACCCTACCTTGACTCTGATCATGACTTTGTCTGACCCTGACTCTGATTATACCTTGACCCTTATCTCATGTTGATACTGAAAATGACTCTGACCCTCACCTTGACTCTCTCCTAAACATTGACTCCACATTTTCACCTTAATCTTAATACTTACTTTGTTCCTGAAACTGAAGTAATCTTTACCCATAATTTGATCCTTACTTGGCCCTCACTCTGACCCTGACTCTTATAATGACACTAAGAGTAGCCGTGGTTCTTAATGTGACTCTATCACTTGGACACCCACCATAATAGTATACACATTCTTACCCTGACTCTGACAATTGCCTTTACTCTGATACTAACCCTGACACTGTACCAAAATATCCCTTGATCCTTACTCTGACAATATACCCTTCACTGACTGTGATCCTTATTTTGACCCTGACACACACTTTTACCTGACCCTTGACCCTTGATGTGACTATGAAGCGCATGTTCAACATGGTACTGACCCTTGATGATCATCCTCCACCTGTCCATTACTTTCTCCCTGGCACAAAGCTTGGCCCTTACTCTTATCAATATCCTCACCCTGACCTGAACCCTACCTTATCCAGCTTGACACTCCCTATCATGAAATAGTGGATCAATATCCTGACACTGACCCTGATACTGACCCTGACCTCCGGCTCTGACGTGAGCCTCGCCTTCACCAAAATGAGTCTGAATATGAAATCTCATACCCTTATACTTTAGTTTCATCTAGATTCTTTAGTAATTCATGCTAAGAATGTACTGTTGAGAATTGTGTATACTTATGAACTTACTTACACTTGTACTGCGTGTTTTCAAATATGCTCATTGATTTCTGTTCATAAGGTCTACCTCAAAGTAAGAAAGTAGACTTGAGAAAAATGTGTGGTTCTCATTGATTTACTTCAGGTAAAACATGGATTCAATACTACCAGTAAATTCTAACTGCCTGGGTGGATCAATCGGTTAAGTGTCTGACTTTGGGTTTGGGCCCCATGTTGGGCTTTGTGCTGATAGCTTGGAGCCTAGAGTCTGATTTGGTTCTCTTCTGTGTCTCCTCTCTCTCTCTGCCCCTTTTCCACTCGTTCTCTCTCTCTCTCCCTCTCTCTGTCTCTCAAAAATAAACATAAAAAACCAGAATTCTCTTTAGGGGTGCCTGCCTGGCTCAGTCAGTAGAGTATGCCACTCTTGATCTTGAGGTTCAAATGTTCAGCTCTGAGCTTGGTTTTTTCTTTACTGCTTGCCTGTAACACATATGTACAATTCAACTGTATTGGCTTTAATGTGCAATGAGAAGTTAGTGTAAGAATAGCATGTAAATATGAGCTCATTTTCACATATATGGTATGTATTACCCTCACCTTGTTGAAACTCCTAGGAAGACAGAGAATTTGAGATTTGGAAGCGTGTCTCTGAGTTTGGGGATTTTTCTCCTCACAGAAATCATGCATATGTCTCAATTTACACAAACAAGAAGTAGCATTGCAAACCATGCATATTCATCCAAACTGGCTCAGCCTCTGGTGTCCCTCTCTTAAGAAAGTATTTATTGTTCCTTAAACTGAAATACGCCTAGAGACAGCAAAACATGTTCATTTCAAAGGCACATTCTTACTTGCAGAAAAAAAGAGGACATAAAACATTGTTTACCAACTATAATTTTAATTGACGCCCTTCTTTCTTAAAATATCAGTGGATTAAAATATGCAAATGCCTCTGGATGATACCAAGTGTATGTTTGTACTTACCTCCTCAAAATCTTTAATTACTATGAGATGATGCTCATAAAAAATTACCTGGATGGTTTCTAACTTTGTCCTGTAGGTGTCACTTATGTCTACAGAAAAATGAAAGAATGATTTCTTCAGTTAAAGATAATTAATACAGGGGCGCCTGGGTGGCTTAGTCGCTTAAGCATCTGACTTTCGCTCGGGTCATGATCTCGCGGTTCGTGGGTTCGAGCCCCGCGTCGGGCTCTGTGCTGACTGCCAGCTCAGAGCCTGGAGCCTGTTTCAGAGTCTGTGACTCCCTCTCTCTCTGACCCTCCCCTGCTCACGCTGTCTCTCTCTCTCTCTCTCTCTCTCCTAGAAATAAATAAAAACATTAAAAAAAAGATAATTAATACAGATAGTTGATTAGAGTGGGTACAAAAATCATGACAGCTTCTGCTTGATTTTCGACTTCTTTACTTTAGAAAGTTGCTGGAGTGCGTTCACATTGTAAATTTAAAATGATATGTATTGTTTTATTTAATATACTGACAAATTATAGTTTAAAGCTTTATACTTAAAAACTTTATTTCATTTATTTTATTTTATTTTATTTTATTTTTTTTNCCCCTCATTTATTTTATTAATTTGAGAGAGGGAGAGTGTGTGTGAGTGAGTGGGGGGGAGGGAGAGAGAGAGAGAGAGAGAGAGAGAGAGAGAGAATCTTAAGTAGGCTCCACACTCAGCCCGCAGCCCAACACAGGGTTCGATTCCAAAATCCTGAGATCATGACCTGAGCCAAAAGCAAGAGTCGGATACTCAATGGGCTGAATCACCCAGGTACCCCCAAAACTTTTAAATTATTAGGTATGTTTTGGTGTATCCACAAAATACACAATCATAGAATTGGCCCCACTTTCTAATAACAATCTAAAGCAAACAGTCACTTCCTTATGCCTTGCTAAAATTACCCAATTAAAGACCAAATTCTATAATAGGTACTTTCTAACACACTCTTGCTGAGACACCCGATGGTTCCCAGTGGAACCATCACAAGCCCAGTCACAAGCCCAATTTATTCCATCACAGGTATGTTCCCAGAATCTGGCTCAAAGGCACTGACAAGTCAAACGCACACACAGGCACAGAACCTGGGAGTCAGCTTGGCCAT
Source organism: Crocuta crocuta (assembly GCF_008692635.1). Taxonomy (NCBI): domain Eukaryota; kingdom Metazoa; phylum Chordata; class Mammalia; order Carnivora; family Hyaenidae; genus Crocuta; species Crocuta crocuta. The sequence goes on along the minus strand of NW_027531000.1, from coordinate 250,607 downwards.
CCTAAGAATACCTCATTTTTACCTTTTCAAATTTTTAAAATAATAAAAGTTGGATGGTTTTAAAATTTCTCTTCTCTGGGTGACTTTTCTGTCTATAGAAAAAATAAGGAGGGTTGATTAATTAAAGGTCCTAATTAATATAAATGTTATTTATACTAGATATAAGGATTGCAGAGATACACAGGCCTATATATAGGATTATTGTATTTAAAATTTTTTAATGCTTATTTATTTTTGAGAGAGAGAAAGAGAGAGACAGAGAGAGACAGAGAGCCTGAGCAGGGAAGGGGCAGAGAGACAGGGAGACACAAAATTTGAAGCTAGCTCAAGGCTCCCAGCACAGAGCCTGACATGGGGCTCAAACTCACAAACTGTGAGATCATGACCTGAGCCGAACTTGGAAGCCCAACTGACTGAGCCACCCAGGTGCCCAAGAATAATTGTATTTTTTAATTAATTAATTAATTAATTTTTTTATTTACATCCAAGTTAGCATATAGTGCAATAATGATTTCAGGAGTAGATTCCTTAATGGCCCTCACCCATGTAGCCCATCCCAACTCCCACAACCCCTCCAGTAACCCTCAGTTTGTTCTCTATATTTAAGAGTCTCTTATGTTTTGTCTCCCTTCCCATTTTTACATTATTTTTGCTTCCCTTCCCTGATGTTCATCTGTTTTGTATCTTAAATTCCTCATATGAGTTAAGTCATATATTTTGTCTTTCTCTGACTGACTAATTTAGCTTAGCATAATATCCTCTAGTTTCATCCATGTAGTAGCAAATGGCAAGATTTCGTTCTTTTTGATTGCTGAGTAATACTCTATTTTATATATATATTTCTCACATCTTTATCCATTTATCCATCAATGGACATTTGGTCTCTCCATACTTGGGCTACTGTCGATAGCGCTGCTGTAAACATTGGGGTGCATGTGCCCCTTTGAAACAGCACACCTGTATCCCTTGGATAAATACCTAGTAGTAAAATTGCTGGGGTGTAGAGAAGTTCTATTTTTACTTTTTTACTTTTTTGAGGAACCTCCATACTGTTTTCCAGAGTGGCTGCACCAGTTTGCAATCCCACCACCGGTGCAAAAGAGATCCTCTTTCTCTGTATCTTGACCAACATCTGTTGTTGCCTGAGTTGTTCATGTTAGCCATCCTGACAGGTGCGGCGTGGTATCTAAATGTGATTTTGATTTGTATTTTCCTGACGATGAGTGATGTTGAGCATTTTTTCATGTGTCGGGTGGCCATCTGGATGTCTTCTTTGGAGAAGTGTCTATTCATGTCTTTTGCCCATTTCTTCACTGGATTATTTGTTTCTTGGGTGTTGAGTTTGATAAGTTATTTATAGATTTTGGATACTAACTCTTTTTCTGATATGTCATTTGCAAGTACTTCTCCCAATCCATTGGCTGCCTTTTAGTTTTTGCCAATTGTTTCCTTCACTGTGCAGAAGCTTTTTATTTTGATGAGGTCCCAATAGTTCAGGTTTGCTTTTGTTTCTCTTGCCTCTGGAGACATGTTGAGTAAAAACTTGCTGCCTCCGAGGTCAAAGTCATCCATTTTGAGTTTATTTTTGTGTATGGAGTAAGAAAGTGGTCAGGTTCATTTTTCTGCATGTCGCTGTCCAGGTTTTCCAGCACCATTTGCTGAGACTGTTTTTTTTTTTTTTTAATATTTTTATTTATTTCTAGGAGAGAGAGAGACAGCATGAGCAGGGGAGGGTCAGAGAGAGAGGGAGTCACAGACTGAAACAGGCTCCAGGCTCTGAGCTGGCAGTCAGCACAGAGCCCGACGCGGGGCTCGAACCCACGAACTGCGAGATCATGACCTAAGCGAAAGTCGGACGCTTAACCGACCAAGCCACCCAGGCGCCCCCATGCTGACACTGTTTTTATACCTTTGGATATTCTTTCCTGCTTTGTCAAAGATTAGTTGGCCATACATGTGTGAGTCCATTTCTGGGTTTTCTGTTTTGTTCCATTGATCTGAGTGTCTGCTTTTGTGCCAGTACCATACTGTCCTGATGATTACAGCTTTGTAATACAGCTTGAAGACTGGGATTGTGATGTCTCCAGATTTGGTTTTCTTTTTCAAGATTGCTTTGGCTATTCAGGGCCTTTTCTGGTTCCACACAAATTTTAGGATTGTTTGTTCTAGGTCTGTGAAGAATGCTGGTGTTATTTGGATAGGGATTGAAGGATAATTGTATTTTACAACTAAAATCAGAAACTAAATTATCACCTATTTATGTTTGTATATGAACGAATTCCTAAATTCATACAAATAAATGCATGTCAATAGATCATTTCCTAACATTTGTTACATAAATAATGTGCCCAAAGAATAAATTAGGATTTAGCTTTTTCATATAAAAATAACTGAGTTATTTTATGCCCCGATCAATAGAAGCTCCTTTTGTCACCAAATTATTATGCTTTTTACATACCTTTCAACTATTCTTTGACGACTCCCTTGGATAGCCCTGACCTAATTCTATTCGCTCCTGTTCCAAAATGCCATCAGAGACGTCTGAAAATAAGGACCACATCACCAGCAGGTGGAGACTCTGAGCTGGGGCTCGGGACCGGCTGCCCTTGGTTTCAGCGCGCGCCTACGAGCCTGCCCAGCGCAAGCGCACTTTCTTGAAGGAGCAAGTGGAATCCGATGTTTACCTGAGTCCCGCCACTGCCTGCAGTGTCCTTCTTGCTTTTGAGGGAAGAGGGGAATGCAGCAGACCTCCCCGCTAACCCTTGTACTCCCCGGCCCCCAGAGCCAGCGTTCCTGGCGGGTGCTGACGGCTCTCCCTAGCCCTCGCTCTTCCAGAACGGCAATTTGGCAGCCAAAGCACCTGGAGTAGTCAGAGAATGCCTGATGATCGGCCAGGCAGCAGCTTTTCCCCAAAGGTCAGTAATTGGCAGGGTCAAGGAGATTGCCACGCGCATTCCTTAGCCACAGTGAGCGCTCACCGCCCTGAGTTTGTGCAGGGGCTAACCCTCCTCTCTGCAAACTTTGCCAAGAGCGGTACTTCCTGCCAGCGAGCATGCGTGGAGGCCCACAAAAATTAAATTGCAAACGGATGTTGGATGGTGTAAAACTTGCAATCTGTCACTGGGCCACGGGTAAAGGAAGTGGGAAAGAAGCAAGCAGAGAGATTTGTTGCTGCTCGCTCCCTTCCCCCAAGAGAGGAATGGGCCTACGGTTGGATCCCAGGTAGACTATGGGGTCCATCCACTTGGTCCTTGGAGGAAGTTTCATCGCCTGCAGAATAAGGAGAAAACGTGTGGGTCCCCAAAGGGGTTCTTCTTACAAATTGGAAAGCTCATGGTAGATGGGGTCGTGGGATTCTGAAGATTTTTGAGAGCTTTGTTAATTTTACTTTAAAATTCTGTTCTCTCCATAATTCTTGAGAACTTGGAGATGCCAAGGATAGTGAAGTTTCTATGTAAAAGTACTTAATCAAAGTACTATTAAAATGAATGTCTCTATCATTAGGGAGGTGAGAATTTACCAGGTGGAAAAGCAAAACCAAGCCATTCCCCCCTCCCCCCACAGGTGTGGACGTAGCTTTCCAGCAAGGTAAAACTTCAGTGCACCCTGAAAATAAATACACAATATAGGGAATAATTTCTGATACACTGCAGAAAGCATTTGGACATGTGAGACCATAAGGCCCTTGGTTCCTGTCCATGACCCACCTTGACTTTTTATTTAAAAAAAATTTTTTTTAATGTTTTATTTATTTCTAGGAGAGAGAGAGAGAGACAGCGTGAGCAGGGGAGGGTCAGAGAGAGAGGGAGTCACAGACTGAAACAGGCTCCAGGCTCTGAGCTGGCAGTCAGCACAGACCCCGACGCGGGGCCCGAGCCCACGAACCGCGAGATCATGACCTAAGCGAAAGTTGGACGCTTAACCGACTAAGCCACCCAGGCGCCACCACCACCTTGACTGTTTTATCAGGACTGTGTGGTTGCCAGGTAAGGCTTGCTTTATGAAACATCTTTGGTGTCTATACCTAAAATGAGGCCACCGGTGTTAGTTGAATATTGTTGCTGATTTATCCTTGTTTTAGGAGTAGCATCAGGAAGAGTTTTTGTTAAACTCCGTTTTCAAGTGTTTTGGTATAATCAGCCATCCTGAGATGAAACGAATACCCTAAATTGAACAGGAGACTTCTTTCTGACAGTAACAGCCTCTTTGAATTTCGCTAAGGCTTGTCTTGCCTGTGTGCTTACAAGGTATTTATCTGGGTTAACGTTGTTTAACATAGTGGTCAGCCAAAGCATTACTGTGAGATTATTGGTCTTTACCTTTGACCTTTTATTTTTATTATAGCTATTTTCTTAGGTAATAGCAAATTTTCTAAAAGTTCTTCAATGTCCAATTTATATAGGTTTTCAAGGTTAGAAACACCTTTATTTCTGAGTGATTCTCATTTTGTGGACTACCTGAAAAGCACATTTTCAATCAGTATAAATATTTGTATTTTATTTTTTGTAACCTGGCAACCCCCAGTAAGGGATTTATGCCAGTCACCTGAAGTGATTTAATTTCTGGAATTTGTCTATGTCTAAAGGGTGAACTTAACTATGTGATAGCATGTTTAACTTTAAATAAATAAAATAGGGGCACCTGGGTGGCTCAGTTGGTTAAGTATCCAACTACAGCTCAGGTTATGATCTCATGGTTCGTGGGTTCAAACCCCATGTTGAGCTCTGTGCTGACAGCTCAGAATCTGGAGCCTAGAGCCTGCTTCAGATTCTGTGTCTCCCTCTCTACCCCTTCCCCACTCATGTTCTGTCTGTCTCTCGCAAAAATAATTAAACATTAAAAAATTTTTGTTTTAAATAAATAAAATTTGATCAAGGGTATCTGAGAGAATCACTAAGAAAATGGTTGAAGAGTAGGTAACAAGCATGAGCATTAATACTAACCAACAACTAATAGCTGGTGACAAAAAGGAACTTGTGATCTGGGCATAAAATAAATCATTTTACACAAAAGGCTCAAATTCTAATTTTACTCTTTTGGTACATGACTTCTGTAACAAATTATCTGCCTCCAGACATATGTAGATATGTAGGGTGCCTGGCTGGTTCAGTCAGTAGAGCATGCAACTCTTGATCTTGAGGTTGTGAGTTCGAGCCCCACATTGGGTATAGAGCTTACTTTAAAAAAGATATATATACATATAAAACATATAGATAATTTAAACTCTAGCTTTATTTTTTTAGATTTTATTTTTAAGTAACCTCCACACCCAACATGGGGCTCAAACCCACAACCCCAATATCCAGAGTTGCATGCTCTGTGGACTGAGCCAGCCAAGCACCCCTTAAACTATAGCTTTAAAATATAATTGTCAATCTCATAAATAAACCGATACATCACCTTCAATTTATTATGTGGGTGAACTGCATAACTGTTAAAAATAAACAAAATCAAATCCTACACTTAGACCTGTATCTCTCTGTAGTGCTTGTACCAAGTATAATCAACTATATACACCAAACTCTTTTTTAAAGCATTTTTTTCTCTAGACACAAGAGACACCTAGAGTGCAAAAAGCTAAAAACTATCAGGTAATTTTTATGAGCATTTATTTCACATTAATCAAAAGCTCTGAAGGGCACCTGCCTGGCTTCATTGGTAGAACATGCGATTCTCGATCTTGGGGTTGTGAATTTAAGCCCCACATTGGGTATAGAGATTATTTAAATAAATAAATAAATAGCTTTAAAAAAAGCTTTGAGAAGGCAAATACAAATGTGTATATATTACTATCCAAAGTCATTTGCATATTTTGCCAACCCACAGACATTTTAAGAACAAAGAGTCAATTAAAACTATTAGTAAACACTGTATTTTTATCTGTTTTTCTCTTTTTAAGAATAATGTGTTTTGAAATGTATTTTCTGTCCTGGTGTTTATCTGGCTCTGCTCTGAGACGCAGTAAGGGTTTATTTTTGAGGGGAAAGTCTGAGGCTGAGGTTATTTATATTAGTACAGATTCTTTTCACTACCACTCCTGGACACTTCCTCGCTTGCTGTACCTTAGAGATGAATGGCACACATTCATCTGTGCCTGTGTTCATCTCCATGTACTTTAAGGAGCACTAAGGACTTTCTTTTCAGAGAAATATCTTGAGATGAAGCCTCTTTTCACTAACAAACATTTTTTCATTTCCACTTCTGTTTGCCTACACAGAGATGCATGTATGGCACGACCTGAGAAGCCTCAGACACTCACATTTATCTGCATTCATCCGCACATTCACTGCATTTTCTTCCTGTGAGTTAGAACAAGAGGAATCCAAGCCGTATATGTGAAAATGAGGTCAGATTTATATATTATTCTCTACAAAGTGACTTCTTATTGTGAGTTAAAGCAAATATCATAGACAATCATATTTGCATGAACAGACTAACAGTAAAGAAGAAATCAGGCAGTAGTCTCTACAGAAACTTTCTGTTGACTGCTAAAATTAACCCATGCTTTACCTGAGGCAGATCAACAAGAACCACATGTTCTCTATGACACTTTCTTACTTTGAAGTAGACCATGCTAAGACCAATCAACGCAGCATGTTTTAAAACATGCTGTACAGGTATAAGCAAGTTCAGAATTATACATAGGTTTTAAAAGTGTATTCTTATTGCTAGGTATAAGAAATCTAGTTGGAACTAGCATGTAAATTATACAAAATTTCATGTTCAAACTCAACATGGTAATGCTTAGGTCATTTTTAAAGTCAGAACCATGATATGAACCATTATGAGAGTCAGAATCATAGTGAGGGTCAGAGACATAGTCATAGGGTGAGATTGAAGGTCAGGGTCCTGATGACAGTGAGCTGTAGGATCATGCTGGGGTCAGGATCAGTTTTAGGATCAAGATCTGGGTCAGAGTGAGGGTCACCTGGCTGGTGACCTGAGGGTCTGGCTCAGTTGGTAGAGCATGCGACTCTTGATCTTGGGGTTGTGGATTTGAGCTCCATGTTGGGTGCAGAGATTGCTTAAAAATAAAAGCTTAAAAAATAGATCTGGGGGGTGCCTGGATGGCTCAGTCGGTTAATCATCCGACTTCAGCTCAGGTCATGATCTCACGGTTTGTGGGTTTGAACCCCATGTCAGGCTCTGTGCTGACAGCTCAGAGCCTGGAGCCTACTTCAGATTCTATATATCCCTCTCTGACCTTCCCCTGCTCACACTGTCTCTCTTTCTCTCAGAAATAAATTTAAAAAAACATTTAAAAAGTTTTTTTAAAAAATAGAACTAGGTCAGAGTTTATGTTGAGATCAACTTGAGAGTCATGGTCAGTGAAGGGATTAGTGTCAAGATGAGGGAAAAGAGAAGGTCTGGTACAGGACCAAATGAGGGTGAATGTAGATTTAAGGATCAGTGTCAAGGTGATGGTCAGGGTGAGGGTCAGGTTGAGGATCAAGGTCACTGTCCGAGTCAGGGTGAGATTCCATGTGCAGGTCATGTCAAGAGTGAGTATAAACATGTGAAAGAAGTTCCAGGTCCCGGTGAAAGTTAGAATCAGGGTCAAGGTGAAAGTAAAGATGAGGTTCAAGGTAATAGTTACTGTTTAGGGGAGGGACGGCATGAGGATCTGAGTCAGGGTGAGGATTCTAATCAGATTCACCATTAGTGTGTGGTAAGAATCAAGCTATGATCAGGATTAGGGTCATATTGAGAATCAGGGTCACATAGGGTGAGGGTCAAGTTTAGGGTGAAAATAGTGTAAGGGTCAAAGTCAGGTTAGTTTCAGAATGACAAATAGGCTCAGGGTCAGGTTGATCATCAAGGACAGTGTAATATTGAGGAATAAGGAAGTCAGATACATTGTCAGGGTAACATCAAAGTCGATGTCACATTGAGTATAAGTGTCATGAAGAAGGTAAATAATGAGCATAAGGATCAGAGTTGGGATTGGATTCAAAGACTGATTCATAGTCATAGTCATAATTAAGGACAGCCATGGTGAGGGTTAGTATCATGTTAGCTTCACAGGGTCAAGAACAAGATGACAGTCTGGGTCAAGGTATGGATCAAAGTAGGAATCAGATTCAGAGTGTCATGGTATTAACAGCCATGGTCAACCTTGGAGACAGGGCAGAAGTGAAGGTCACTACTGGGTAAGTGTCAAGGTAGGAGTGAGAGATTTGGTGTCAAGGTGAGCATCAAGATCAGAATAAAGGTGATGGTCACATTGAGAATAGGTTCAAGTTTCGAGTGAAAACCAAGGTTAAGTGCGGGATCAGGGACATGGTGAGAGTCAGAATAAGGTTTAAGGGTGCACGTTAGAGTCAGCATCAAGATTATGGTGAAGGATAGGATCAGGCTAATACTGAAGTTGGGGGTCATATGAGTTCAAGGTTCAAATTCAGTCATGAAAGTAAAGTTCTGAGTCAAGGTTAAAGTCATGGTAATAGTCAGGGTCAGAAGCAACATAAGGGTGGGGCTCCTGGGTGGCTTAGTCAGTTAAGCATCCGACTTTCGCTTAGGTCATGATCTCGCGGTTCGTGGGTTCGAGCCCCACGTCGGGCTCTGTGCTGACTGCCAGCTCAAAGCTTGGAGCCTNCGACTAAGCCACCCAGGCGCCACCACCACCTTGACTGTTTTATCAGGACTGTGTGGTTGCCAGGTAAGGCTTGCTTTATGAAACATCTTTGGTGTCTATACCTAAAATGAGGCCACCGGTGTTAGTTGAATATTGTTGCTGATTTATCCTTGTTTTAGGAGTAGCATCAGGAAGAGTTTTTGTTAAACTCCGTTTTCAAGTGTTTTGGTATAATCAGCCATCCTGAGATGAAACGAATACCCTAAATTGAACAGGAGACTTCTTTCTGACAGTAACAGCCTCTTTGAATTTCGCTAAGGCTTGTCTTGCCTGTGTGCTTACAAGGTATTTATCTGGGTTAACGTTGTTTAACATAGTGGTCAGCCAAAGCATTACTGTGAGATTATTGGTCTTTACCTTTGACCTTTTATTTTTATTATAGCTATTTTCTTAGGTAATAGCAAATTTTCTAAAAGTTCTTCAATGTCCAATTTATATAGGTTTTCAAGGTTAGAAACACCTTTATTTCTGAGTGATTCTCATTTTGTGGACTACCTGAAAAGCACATTTTCAATCAGTATAAATATTTGTATTTTATTTTTTGTAACCTGGCAACCCCCAGTAAGGGATTTATGCCAGTCACCTGAAGTGATTTAATTTCTGGAATTTGTCTATGTCTAAAGGGTGAACTTAACTATGTGATAGCATGTTTAACTTTAAATAAATAAAATAGGGGCACCTGGGTGGCTCAGTTGGTTAAGTATCCAACTACAGCTCAGGTTATGATCTCATGGTTCGTGGGTTCAAACCCCATGTTGAGCTCTGTGCTGACAGCTCAGAATCTGGAGCCTAGAGCCTGCTTCAGATTCTGTGTCTCCCTCTCTACCCCTTCCCCACTCATGTTCTGTCTGTCTCTCGCAAAAATAATTAAACATTAAAAAATTTTTGTTTTAAATAAATAAAATTTGATCAAGGGTATCTGAGAGAATCACTAAGAAAATGGTTGAAGAGTAGGTAACAAGCATGAGCATTAATACTAACCAACAACTAATAGCTGGTGACAAAAAGGAACTTGTGATCTGGGCATAAAATAAATCATTTTACACAAAAGGCTCAAATTCTAATTTTACTCTTTTGGTACATGACTTCTGTAACAAATTATCTGCCTCCAGACATATGTAGATATGTAGGGTGCCTGGCTGGTTCAGTCAGTAGAGCATGCAACTCTTGATCTTGAGGTTGTGAGTTCGAGCCCCACATTGGGTATAGAGCTTACTTTAAAAAAGATATATATACATATAAAACATATAGATAATTTAAACTCTAGCTTTATTTTTTTAGATTTTATTTTTAAGTAACCTCCACACCCAACATGGGGCTCAAACCCACAACCCCAATATCCAGAGTTGCATGCTCTGTGGACTGAGCCAGCCAAGCACCCCTTAAACTATAGCTTTAAAATATAATTGTCAATCTCATAAATAAACCGATACATCACCTTCAATTTATTATGTGGGTGAACTGCATAACTGTTAAAAATAAACAAAATCAAATCCTACACTTAGACCTGTATCTCTCTGTAGTGCTTGTACCAAGTATAATCAACTATATACACCAAACTCTTTTTTAAAGCATTTTTTTCTCTAGACACAAGAGACACCTAGAGTGCAAAAAGCTAAAAACTATCAGGTAATTTTTATGAGCATTTATTTCACATTAATCAAAAGCTCTGAAGGGCACCTGCCTGGCTTCATTGGTAGAACATGCGATTCTCGATCTTGGGGTTGTGAATTTAAGCCCCACATTGGGTATAGAGATTATTTAAATAAATAAATAAATAGCTTTAAAAAAAGCTTTGAGAAGGCAAATACAAATGTGTATATATTACTATCCAAAGTCATTTGCATATTTTGCCAACCCACAGACATTTTAAGAACAAAGAGTCAATTAAAACTATTAGTAAACACTGTATTTTTATCTGTTTTTCTCTTTTTAAGAATAATGTGTTTTGAAATGTATTTTCTGTCCTGGTGTTTATCTGGCTCTGCTCTGAGACGCAGTAAGGGTTTATTTTTGAGGGGAAAGTCTGAGGCTGAGGTTATTTATATTAGTACAGATTCTTTTCACTACCACTCCTGGACACTTCCTCGCTTGCTGTACCTTAGAGATGAATGGCACACATTCATCTGTGCCTGTGTTCATCTCCATGTACTTTAAGGAGCACTAAGGACTTTCTTTTCAGAGAAATATCTTGAGATGAAGCCTCTTTTCACTAACAAACATTTTTTCATTTCCACTTCTGTTTGCCTACACAGAGATGCATGTATGGCACGACCTGAGAAGCCTCAGACACTCACATTTATCTGCATTCATCCGCACATTCACTGCATTTTCTTCCTGTGAGTTAGAACAAGAGGAATCCAAGCCGTATATGTGAAAATGAGGTCAGATTTATATATTATTCTCTACAAAGTGACTTCTTATTGTGAGTTAAAGCAAATATCATAGACAATCATATTTGCATGAACAGACTAACAGTAAAGAAGAAATCAGGCAGTAGTCTCTACAGAAACTTTCTGTTGACTGCTAAAATTAACCCATGCTTTACCTGAGGCAGATCAACAAGAACCACATGTTCTCTATGACACTTTCTTACTTTGAAGTAGACCATGCTAAGACCAATCAACGCAGCATGTTTTAAAACATGCTGTACAGGTATAAGCAAGTTCAGAATTATACATAGGTTTTAAAAGTGTATTCTTATTGCTAGGTATAAGAAATCTAGTTGGAACTAGCATGTAAATTATACAAAATTTCATGTTCAAACTCAACATGGTAATGCTTAGGTCATTTTTAAAGTCAGAACCATGATATGAACCATTATGAGAGTCAGAATCATAGTGAGGGTCAGAGACATAGTCATAGGGTGAGATTGAAGGTCAGGGTCCTGATGACAGTGAGCTGTAGGATCATGCTGGGGTCAGGATCAGTTTTAGGATCAAGATCTGGGTCAGAGTGAGGGTCACCTGGCTGGTGACCTGAGGGTCTGGCTCAGTTGGTAGAGCATGCGACTCTTGATCTTGGGGTTGTGGATTTGAGCTCCATGTTGGGTGCAGAGATTGCTTAAAAATAAAAGCTTAAAAAATAGATCTGGGGGGTGCCTGGATGGCTCAGTCGGTTAATCATCCGACTTCAGCTCAGGTCATGATCTCACGGTTTGTGGGTTTGAACCCCATGTCAGGCTCTGTGCTGACAGCTCAGAGCCTGGAGCCTACTTCAGATTCTATATATCCCTCTCTGACCTTCCCCTGCTCACACTGTCTCTCTTTCTCTCAGAAATAAATTTAAAAAAACATTTAAAAAGTTTTTTTAAAAAATAGAACTAGGTCAGAGTTTATGTTGAGATCAACTTGAGAGTCATGGTCAGTGAAGGGATTAGTGTCAAGATGAGGGAAAAGAGAAGGTCTGGTACAGGACCAAATGAGGGTGAATGTAGATTTAAGGATCAGTGTCAAGGTGATGGTCAGGGTGAGGGTCAGGTTGAGGATCAAGGTCACTGTCCGAGTCAGGGTGAGATTCCATGTGCAGGTCATGTCAAGAGTGAGTATAAACATGTGAAAGAAGTTCCAGGTCCCGGTGAAAGTTAGAATCAGGGTCAAGGTGAAAGTAAAGATGAGGTTCAAGGTAATAGTTACTGTTTAGGGGAGGGACGGCATGAGGATCTGAGTCAGGGTGAGGATTCTAATCAGATTCACCATTAGTGTGTGGTAAGAATCAAGCTATGATCAGGATTAGGGTCATATTGAGAATCAGGGTCACATAGGGTGAGGGTCAAGTTTAGGGTGAAAATAGTGTAAGGGTCAAAGTCAGGTTAGTTTCAGAATGACAAATAGGCTCAGGGTCAGGTTGATCATCAAGGACAGTGTAATATTGAGGAATAAGGAAGTCAGATACATTGTCAGGGTAACATCAAAGTCGATGTCACATTGAGTATAAGTGTCATGAAGAAGGTAAATAATGAGCATAAGGATCAGAGTTGGGATTGGATTCAAAGACTGATTCATAGTCATAGTCATAATTAAGGACAGCCATGGTGAGGGTTAGTATCATGTTAGCTTCACAGGGTCAAGAACAAGATGACAGTCTGGGTCAAGGTATGGATCAAAGTAGGAATCAGATTCAGAGTGTCATGGTATTAACAGCCATGGTCAACCTTGGAGACAGGGCAGAAGTGAAGGTCACTACTGGGTAAGTGTCAAGGTAGGAGTGAGAGATTTGGTGTCAAGGTGAGCATCAAGATCAGAATAAAGGTGATGGTCACATTGAGAATAGGTTCAAGTTTCGAGTGAAAACCAAGGTTAAGTGCGGGATCAGGGACATGGTGAGAGTCAGAATAAGGTTTAAGGGTGCACGTTAGAGTCAGCATCAAGATTATGGTGAAGGATAGGATCAGGCTAATACTGAAGTTGGGGGTCATATGAGTTCAAGGTTCAAATTCAGTCATGAAAGTAAAGTTCTGAGTCAAGGTTAAAGTCATGGTAATAGTCAGGGTCAGAAGCAACATAAGGGTGGGGCTCCTGGGTGGCTTAGTCGGTTAAGCATCCGACTTTCGCTTAGGTCATGATCTCGCGGTTCGTGGGTTCGAGCCCCACGTCGGGCTCTGTGCTGACTGCCAGCTCAAAGCTTGGAGCCTATTTCAGAGTCTGTATCTCCCACCTCTCTGACCCTCCCCTGCTCACGCTGTCTGTCTCTCTCCTAGAAATAAATAAAAATATTAAAAAAAAAAAAAGAAGAAGCAACATAAGGGTTTGGGTCATTGTGAGGGGAGCATCAGGCATTTGTGAGGGATAGGTTCAGGATGAAGGTGAGAGTTGGGTCATGGTTATGTTCAGGGTCAGATTCAGCTAACATCCAGTTAGTGTCAAGATGACACGTTTAGGGAAAGGGTCAAAGGAAGGATCAATGTCAGGATAAGTCTCAGGGACAGGTTAACATAATCAAGGTGAAAGTCAAGGCAACAGTCAATTTCAGTCAAAGTAAGTCAATGTTGGGGGTCAGAATAATGATGAGTCTCGGGGTAACAATCTTGGTCAGATTAATCTTCAAAATTAGAGTAAGGTTTAAATTAAGGATAAAAGTGAAGTTGAAAAAAATAAAAGTGAGGTTGGGATCAATGTCAGGCAAGGTGTTACAGTCAGAGTCAAGTGAATGTATGGATGAGATTCACACTAAAGTGAGGGTCAAAGTACATGGTTACAGTGAGGGTCTAGAGTATGTCAATGTTAGAGTCATTGTCAGGATAAGATCAGAATGAGGGAAGGTCAGGGTCAAGTACAGATTTAGTATCTGTTTAATGAAGGGAAGGTTCTGTGTACATGTGTGGGTAAGGCCAAAGTTATAGACATGGTGAGAATAAGAATTCAGGGAGAGGGTCAGGGTTAAGAGTTAAGTCAGAGTAAGGGTTAAGGGGAAATCACAGAAGTAATTGGTTAGAGTAAGGGCTAGTTTGATGGTCATAACCACTGTCAGATTGAAAACATAGTGAAAATCTGAGTAAAGTTTAGATTCAGGTAAGGCTTAGGGTCAAATTCAGGATATGAGTCAATGTGAGAGTAGTGTCTTGGTCAGGGTCTGCTTTAGGATCATTGGTTTAAGGCTTTCAATGTAGGATGATAATTAGGCTCAGGTTAAAGGTAGGGGCAAGCTGAAAATCAAGGTCAAGTAAAGCTCAGGGGTGAGAAGGTAAGAGCCAGTGTTAGGGTGACATCAGAGTCATTTTGGGGAGATGATCATGGAGAGTGTGAGATAAGGGTCCAATTGAGGATCACTGTCAGGTAAACTTTTGGGACAAGGTCATTGTGAGACTTAGAATTAAGATCAGGGTCAGGATGATGTTTAGTGTAAGTTCATAGAAGTATAAAGGTGAGGGGTCAGGGTACGAAGAATAGGAGGTAAGGACCATGGTAAAGGTCCGGTTCAGAATGTGTATGAGTGTGAGGGTTATGGTCAGAGTCAAATTATATGAAAGAATGAGAGTCAGTTACATTGCTGTTGTTATAATTAGGGTCAAAGTTTAGGGAGAGATTCAGGGTGAAGTTTTCAGAGTAATATTAGGTTGATGGTCAGAGTTAGGATTGATATTAGGGTCAAAGTGAGGGTAAGATTCAGAGTCAAGTTCAAGATTCCTGTGAAATGTGAAGTAAGGGCTATGCTAAGGGTATGGGTCAAAATCAGGTTCAAAGTGAAAATGAAGGTCATTGTCAGAGTTAGGGTGAGTGTAAGGATTGGAGTCAAGATAAGAGTCTTGGTAGAGTGTAGATAAGAGTCAGGGTCAAATGAGGTTCAGAGACAAGTTAGAGTGAAGGTCAAGATGAAGGTAGGGTCAGGGTGAGAGCCAGTTTCAAGGTCAGGAGCTTATTCAGAATTAGGTTCAGGGTCAGACTTGAGGTTATGGTGAGAGTCAATGTGACATTCAAGTTAAGGGTTAGAGTTCAGTCATGAAAAGACTTTAAGTCTTTTGACTATCTCAGTCAAAGTCAGGTTTAGGATCTTGGTGAGGGTCAGGTTCAGAATCTGAGTCTTTGTGAGCATCAGGGTAAAAAATAGGATCAGATTCAGAGGGGGTATGAGGAAAAGGTTTAGAATCATCACCAGAATAAGGATCAGTGTCAGTGTGAGGGCTATTCAGGTACAGGAATATGGTGAGGGTCAGGGAGAAAGTTTACGGTTAGGTCAGTTTTAGGATCAAGAGTAGGATCAGCCTCAGGATCAGAGTCAGTATAGAGGACAATTTTAATGTGAGGGTAAAGATGAGAGTCAGTCCATGTCAATGTCGGTTAAGGCCAAAGTCTGGGGAAGCATCAGGCTAAGAGTCAAGGTAGTGTCAGGACAGGGTGAAGGACTGGGTCATGTTCTGTCAGAGTGAAAACCAGAGTCAAAGTCAGGTTGAGAACCTGGTTCAATGTGAGGCTCATAATCAGGATCAGGGTCTTGATGAGGGTCTCAGTGTGTCAGGCTCAGCCACATGGTAAAGATCAGAGGCAGGTTTAGGATCAGGGCCAAAGAAAGGGTTAGGTTCAGCCTCAGGCTAAAGGTCAGGGTGTGGGTCAGAGTTGAGAGAAGTGTGAGAATGAAGGTCACTGTCACTTTTGGTGTGGTTTATAGCGCGGGATGGGTCAAAAACTCTATTCCCTAGAGGGGCATTGTTTTATTTGCACAGAAGCCAACAGCTGCTTTAGGATTCTCCACATCCCTTCCTGTTGAACCCACCACTTGCAGTCTTTGGAAGGACCTAGCTGAAGAATCCTGGACTCCTAGAAACCACGGAGAACAGCAGAAGGAGTCTGCAGCCTTCCCTGTCTCTTCCTTCAACCCCATTGAGCCAGTGCCCTGGGGCTGGTCCCAGCCTCCTAAAGGCACATTTGAATTCTCTGTTAGAATTAGAAGATGATTTCTCGGAAAGTCCCTGATATTTCACTATATCCCCCCACGTTCAGGGCAAAGCCAGTGGGGTATGGCACATCTGGCTATGACTATTAGCTTCTCTCTGTACCTCGTCTGTCTGTAAAACAGAAGGGTTGGATTTGATGGTCTTTTATAACCCTCTGGGAACCTTTTTGGTACTGACTCCTTCCAGCTGCCCGGCCCTACTTCTCTTCTGAAGACTCTGCATTAAAGCATCTCTCCACTTTTAGGATTCATGTCTCAAATGGCCCAAACTGCAGGGTAATGATCTCACCTCACAATTCAGAGCCCACCTCCTGTCCCGTTGGGACCGGCTGCAGCTCTACACAGCTTCAAGGTCAAGATTCTGCAGACTTGCAATTGCAGTCATTTGTACTGTGAGAATAAAAGATTTGGGGGGTTTCCTGCCAAAATATAAGAGTTGTAATATGGGGAGTACCCTTGTGTTTGTTAGATGGGATGTCACCCAATTCATGAATCACTGAATAAAACCACTTAGATTTTTTAATTAAAAAAAAAATAAAACATGGAATCTGCTGTTTGAAATAATGCCTGCTCCTCCCCGCCCCCCACTCCCTGAGAGAGCCCAGCAGGCTTCTTCAGGTCGTCATTTTCAGGACTCTCCCCACCTCCCCTTTGGGAATCTCTGCTCTCATATCACTTAAAGATATTGATTATCTGCTCCACCACTGACCCTGTTCTCTTTCTTTTTGTCCCAGTTGCCTGTACTTGGTGTCAGTTTTCAGATAAGGAAGGAGAGGTGGCTGTTAAGGCTCTATTTATGATATGTCCTTGAAAGCTGAGTGTTGACTTCTTTGAGCTAAAAAAACTGGCAGGTAAGGAAAAGAGACACAAGGTAGAGGGTCATCCCCAGTGAGAATGACAGCCCAGTATGCAGGAGCATGGGGACGCAGGTGCACTGCCCTCCCGCACACATCCACGCAGGGACACACACACAGCATCCAGCCCAAAATGAATAAAGAGAAAAGCAACACAGGAATCCCAGGGAAGAAGGGGGAATGCCTAGAACATGATAGAAACCTGATGAGTGTTTCGTGAAGAGAAAAGAAGATAAGAAGAAAAGGAATGAGGGGGAAGGGAGGAGTTCAGAGAGAGAGCAAGTATAGTAAGGAAAGCACTGAACTGAGAGCCAGGGGACCTTCATTTGAAGCCTAGCTCTCCTTGATTTATTAGATTTATTAGGAATTTGAGCTTGGGTAAGTTCCTTGGCCTCTCTGAATTTGGGTTTCCTCTTCCCTCAAGTGGGTGTAATATTTCCTTCCCAAAGAATCTCCTAAATGGCTATAAAAATCGAATGTAATGATGGTTATGTAAGTACTCCGCAAGTGGAATGTACTATGCACCGACGGGGCCCCGCCATCAGCAGTGCAAGAGCTAGCATTCTGCAGAGCGCTGGTTGCCAGACACTGTGGCTTGCTCTACGTGCATGCAAGGACTTAACCTCACAACAGTCTTGCAGTAGGAGCTATTATTATTCCTCTTCTATACATGAAGAAACCTACTGAGGGCCAGTCATTTACTAAAGGTCACACACCTAGTAGGTGGTCAAGTGGGATTTGAACAAGGTCTGCTGGAGTACAATAGCCATCTCTCTCTCCCTCTCTCTCTCTCTCTCAAGGAGGCTTCACACCCAGTGCAGAGCTCAACATTGGGCTTGAATTCATGACCCTGAGATCATGACCTGAGCTGAGATCAAAAGTCAGACTCTTAACCCTTCGAGCCACACAGGCACCCCAACAGCAAATTCTCTCAACCGCTCTGCTCCCACTCAGACCTTGATACATATCCAGTGCCTTTCACAGACCCAAACGAAATGAAATCTGCCTCCCCGTGTTAAGCAATGTTGTCTGCCATGACTGAAAACCATAGGTGGCTTAAAAAGCAGAAATGTCTTTTCTCACAGTTCTGAGGCTAGAAGTCCCAGACGAAGGTGTGGCAGGGTTAGTGTCTGGGGCGGCCTCTCTTCCCGCTGCCTTCTCGCTGTGTCTTCACATGGCCTTTTCCCTGTGCTTGAGGTGAGAGAGAGGGATCTCTGGTGTCTCTTCTTATAAGGGCCTCACCCTTAGAAGCTCTTCTGTCTCACATTGGGCGGGGGGTAGAGTATCAATATATGGACTGGGGGAGGGGCGTAATTCAGTCCCTAACACACATGTCATTGACAAATACTCCCCCAAATAAAAAAAAAGTTGTCGACTTTTTTGCCCTCAAAGAAGGGTTTTTAAAAATCCCATCAGGTCAACAGCAGCCGCTGCAGCAAAATTTCTGAGCGCTGAATCCTGCTCAGATGATTACTCTCCCATAAGGCCAAGCAGCTCTGCTATAAAGGAATGTGGTGGGTTTTGTACAAAATATGTAAAATGTTCCTCCGCTCTCCCTCCTGCTCCTGAGCATTCTGAAGAAGTGAGAGTTCTGTCCCTTCTTCCCCTCTTGCCAAGCATTCCTATTTATAGTTTCTGGCACCGGAGGGTCTGAAAGAGTCAAGAGTTTTCAAATCACTCCCCTACCCTTGCCGGGTGCTCCCCACCATCTCCGCTCAGGCATTAGAAACTATTATTCCTGGCTCCCTGGTCAAGGTCTGGGGAGAGGAGAAAGAAGGAGAAAGATCTGCCACACACAAAGACGTAAGTCCCCTTAAAAAGCCTCAGAGGAAAATGAATTGTGGTTTTGTCCTTCTGGTGTTTTGTGTTTAGGTCTGTGAATAACCAAGCCCTTGGTCTGTTCCTGAAAACTTAGAGAAAAAGTTTCATATTGACTTCATCCCTGAATCCTCCTTCACAGAGATGCTGATGAGTCTGAGGGCACAGAGGGAAAGGCCAGAAAGGTTTGTTGCCTGGATGCCAGCAGCCATTAAAGGGTTTTACAATTCATCCCTCTGCTTCTAACAGTACATGATAAATTACCAGCATCAATCTCTCTAACAGTATCAGGCTTCAGAACCTGTGAGCCATATGTTCACGTTACTGCTTTGTGCAAATAGATAGTCTAAATATGCATCGATCTGGCACATTTCATGAGTATTTATCAAAATGTTCTCCTGTCTCCCAACACATGTATTAATAAAAATAATACTAAATAATACCAAGTGGCAGCCATGCACGAGATTCTGTAGGTTTACTTTGCAAATTGAGCAAAGGCGATTTGTAATCATAAAAAGAAAGAAAATAGCCCAGTCACCGGAAGTTCTTATGGAAGATAGAATAAAGCTTGTATGTAATTGTTTTTATAGACGGATGGCAGAGGAAAGATGGAAATAGGATTGAAATTGATTTATTCCCTGATAAAAATTCTGGATTGGGTGTTCAGCCTTGTGGGGCAAGAACAAACATTCTTTACACTGGGAACCGTGTCTGTGTGACCTTGAAATGATGCACCCCATAGAGCTGTGACATTTAATGTCATAGGGCTGAGCTCACATTTCCTCAGAAAGAAATTAATGTATTTTAAAAATTCCTCTGTTATCAATACTTCCTTCCTGGTCACCATAGGCAGCGATAGAAGTTGAGCTTCTGAGGACAGCAAGACTAAAAGTTGCATTTTAAGCCAATGATATTAACTTAGGGAAAAAAACGTCTGGAGGAATATATTTCAAATTGGCAATACCTGTTATGGTTTGGGACTCAGTTTGTAAAGGTCATCTTTGTTCTTTTTAAAGGCTTTGAATTCACTGAATTTTATTAGAAAATTTAAAATTGCCTTAACTTTTGAATTTGGGAAAACTTTTAAATGTGTGATAGAGAAAAATGTAACAAAATGTCCGCATACTTTCCAACACAAATGAACAAATGTTCACATTTTGTAAACTTTTTTTCAACTCTTTTCATTAAAATGTATTACAGGGGCACCTGGCCTGCTCAGTCGGCTGAGCGTGTGGCTCTTGATCTCAGGGTTGTGAATTTGAACCCCACACTGGGTGTAGAGATTACTTAAAAAAATCTTTAAAAATAAGTAACTAGGGGCGCCTGGGTGGCTCAGTCGGTTGGGCGTCTGACTTCGGCTCAGGTCATGATCTCACAGTTCATGGGTTCAAGCCCCGCGTCGGGCTCTGTGCTGACTGCTAGCTCAGAGCCTGGAGCCTGCTTCGGATTCTGTGTCTCCCTCTCTTTCTGACCCTCCCCTGCTCATGCTGTCTCTCTCTCTCAGAAATAAATAAAATATTAAAAAAATAAGTAACTAAAAATTAAAAATTAAAATACATGACAAAAGTAACAGAGTTGAAATCCTCTGTATACTCCTTGGAGGCCCCATTTTCTGGCTTACTTCCTACCACCACAAATCCGGAATATGTCCTTCAGCCACAAATATATGTAGCCATCAATTACATAAGATGTTACTTTGTATGACTTTAAACAGTTACATAAGCATCTTAATGAATCATTCTTCAACTTAATTTTTCATTCTCATTATGCTTTCTTGAAGGCTTCCCCCTTATGCTACTTGCTGGCATTTTAAAAATATTTATTACTTGTTTCATAATTTACATTTTTTACTTTAATTAGCAGGATAAGACATACCATAACTCTAATTAAAGTCCAAGTAATTGACGGATACCTACAGCTCCAACACTACACAGAGTATTATTAGAAAATGCCACTCCCTTGATTTCTTTCTTGGGGAACCCCTAACACAAGGACTTGAGTGAAATTAATCTACTGGAAGAAAACCAGGAAGCAAAGAGTAAGGAAGCATGGGAGGTCAGAAAGCCAGTGTAACTGTGCATTACTGAAACTCCCATTGGTGGGAAGGAGACATCAGGGGCTCAATTCCACCACATGAAAAGCACATGAAATGCTGTCCAGAATTGTCTGCCTAAAAGGAAGGCCAGCTGGAAGAGTCATCTATAAGCTCCACTGCCCCATTGGATGAAGATGACCCCCAGGGCATTAGCCTCACCCACGGTTTTGGGCTGTACCATCCACGGGCCATGAGGGCATCAGAAAAGGCTCCAAAGTAGAAAAGAAGGGTACACAGTGCACACTTGAGTGGGGTGTGGCCAGCTGGGGTGGATCTGAGCTCACCCAGAACTGTTGGCCTCCCGCTGGGGCTATATTGGCTACACCAGAGCTATTGGCAGGCATCTTTCTTTCTTACACATGAGAATCCAATCCGACTACACAGAACGGGCTTGGCCTGCTTCCTCAAATTCCGCAAGTGACAGGAAAAGCAGGTTTTCCATTTCTCAAGAGTTGTCTCTGTCAGAAAATTCCACAGGAGCGGTCACCATCACTGAAGTCACCCATCTCCCATAGCCAGAAGGCAACCCAAAACATCAATTGTCCAGACCACCTGTCTTCTCCACTTTCCTCCCTATGCTTAGAATGAGAAAACTGCTGTCCTGTAATGTGACAAAGTCAACCACAGTTTTGTCACTGGCCTGTACCAGACTACAGTTGAAGGGAAGAGGCCACAGCTGTCTGTGAAACTCTAGCACATAGTAGATACCCAGGAAATGTATTGGGAACTGTGGACCCCACCTTGTGCCTAAAATGCCAGCTTTCCTTAGCATTACTCTTCAGGGGATCAGTCCATAACCTGAGGGGGTTTAGACACCATCCAGTACCCCAATGTTCCTGTCCCCTGGGCAATCCTAGGACAGAGGATTGGTTCATCTGAGAAAGAAGGGGCCATAGCATAGGTTCCTCCTAAGGCAAAAGGGAAAAGCAGGAATTTAGGGTGCGTTGGAGGGGAGAAGAGATGTTTGCAAGGAAAGAGAGTAGCTCAAAAGGAAAGAAGGTAAAACTAAGCAGAGTTGTAAATTGTTGCTGGACAGAATTTTCTGTGTCTTAACAATTTTGCTAGGCAGCCACTGTGTTTCTCCTTACATGCAAAGGCAATGGATTCCAGTGGTTTTAGGAATAACTTCTTTCTTCAGAACCTTCTTGTTACTTGTCATTATCACTAAGATTGCCCAAACCTTTAAGACTCTCTACTGTGTTCAGTCCAGCTCCGTCAGCACTTTCCAAATTCTGTGGGGCAGAGACCATATCAGCTAACATTTGCTGTGGTACCCAGTATATCTGCCATTCTCAGTGAGCCCAACTAACCATCCATTTGCTCACTCAAGAGGGCCTTTCTTTCTTTCTTTTTTCTTTCTCTTCCTTCCTTCCCTCACTCCCTCCTTCCTTCTTTCCTAGCTTATTTATTTACTATTTTTAGAGAGAGAGAGAGAGAGAGAGATAGAGAATCCCAAGCAGGTTCAGCACTGTCAGTGTGGAGCCCCATGTAGGACTCGAACTCACAAACCGTGAGATCACAACCTGAGCTAAATCCAAGAGTCAGATGCTCCACGGCTGAGCTACCCCGGCACCCAAGGGCCTTTCCTTTAATTAAACATACCAGGTTTCCAAGCTAAAAGGAAGCAGAGGATTATAGTAATTATCTGGATGACTTTGGCCATAATCTCACTTTTGCCTGAGTGTGATCCTTACCTTAATTGCCTTGATAGCTAAAGAGAGACTTTATTCTTGGAATTACAAAATTATAGGGCTAGAAAGAGATCTCAGGTCATTAATCATGAGAATAATAGGGTCAATTATCTGGTATAAAAAGAGATCAGACACCTCTTCCCTTTGATGCTTCATGGAGTAAGGGGGGTAGATTTCTTAGCATCTTCCCTTTCCCCCCATCTCATCACCTTTTACTCCTCCTCAGTTAAGGCAACCAAAACTGAAACCTTCATCAGCTCCTCCAAAATTATGAGGGATCCTTAAGATAAAGGACAATATAAAGTATCCTTTGATTCCTATCCCTTGATAACACTTACTTTATTGGTTAGGTTAATGTGATGTTAGACTTTGGAAAGGTGAGTCAGGAAAATACAAAAGTCTAAGACCTTCTAAATTCTGACACCCTGTTTTTAGTTGGCATTTTTTCCCTCAATGGTCTCAAAATTCAGGTAATATCCTATAACTACAAATAGGTTTCAGAAGAAGACTGATTTGATTTTTTTATTTAATCAATAAGGTTCAAATGTATTTTTGATTTACTAGGCTCCAAGACGTCCTCTGAATTTATATTACAGCAGTGTAGTGTAGGCAACCAGGACTGTCACTTGTAAAGGACGCCACCATCCACAAATTCCCTCTGTTCTTCCCCTTCTGGCTATAACAGTGTCCAGCCTCCTTCGTCCTTTATGCTTATGTAACATCTCAACACTTTTCTCAGTTTCCATGGAAGATGCCAGAATATTTGCTCCAGTTTTTTTCTTAAAGAACTCTGCACTGTATGTATACATAGATGGATTTCAAAATAGTTACTTAGAGGCAAAACTTACTCCTCTACTGCAGACTAAATATACAACAAAACACTCCTTTTGCAATGTGATAGGGTACCTCTTTCAAGATCAAAAACAATTCAGGGTGCCTGAGTGTCTCAGTCGGTTATGGGTCCAACTTTGGCTCAGGTCATGATCTCGCAGTTCCAGTCCCGTGTCAGACTCCATGCTGACAGCTCAGAGCCTGGAGCCTGCTTCAGATTCCGTGTCTCCCTCTCTCTCTGCCCCTCTGCCACTCACGCTCTGTCTCTCGTTCTCTCAAAAACAAATATTTTTTAAAAAATTTTAAAAGATTAAAAACAATTCTCTAGGTGTGGTTTTTCAGAGTTTCCATTTATCTAAGCATCATATTCAAGCCAAAGGATCAAGTGCACTTATGGTTTTCTAATTATTAAAGGAAAAGGTTGCTTGTTTTTTTTAACTTCACACTGGTTGCCATTTTGCTGAGTGTTTTCTACAGAGAGGTGCTCAGCCATATGATTTCATAGATTAACCAATCTAATCCTCAGAACTACCTTATAAGGGAGGCATATCTATTTCCATATTGCAGATGAGGAAACCGTAGCTTGAGGCTGTTCTTTACCTGCCTAGAGAGTGAAAGGGCTGGAGCTGGGAATCCAACCAGATCTATTATGATTCAAAAGCCAGATTTGCAAATAATCTTTATGCTCAGTGTATCCATTGTGCCCCATTTAACACATAAAC
Organism: Crocuta crocuta; assembly: GCF_008692635.1. NCBI lineage: Eukaryota > Metazoa > Chordata > Mammalia > Carnivora > Hyaenidae > Crocuta > Crocuta crocuta. Next base: position 226,572 of record NW_027531000.1, on the reverse strand, counting down.
CCACATGCAATTCTCCCCCCTTTCTGGATTAACTAAAGTGTGATTCTACGTAGACTGGAATGTATTGACTCTATTTTTTTTAACGTTTATTTATTTATTTTCAGAGAGAGAAAGAGAATACACATGTAGGGGGAGGGGCAGAGAGAGGGGAGAGAGAGAATCCTAAGCAGGGTCCTTGCTGTCAGCACAGATCCATGAGATCATGATCTGAGCTGAAATCAAGAGTCGGACTCTTTACCAACTGAGCCACTCTGGTGCCCCAGTACTGAGTATATCTTTAAAGCTTGAGGTGGCATCCTCTGCATAGCAGTATTTGGTGACTTCTTATAATGCATTTTTATAAGCCTGACAACATCATCTCATTTTGGTCTTCATTTAGAAATAATGATGAATATTAATAAGTGCTCAAGGCACAGTGTCTTTTCTTGTGAGAGCCTTGTCACATGAGTGAGTGAGCTTCCAGAAAGTTTGGTTCAAAATGGAAATGTGGATATAAATGCTAAAGTGGGGAGGTGTGAGTGCTCTGGGCTCCGTAACTTAGGTGCCGCTTCTGGAACTATTGCCTATTCCTGATGAGGAGTCTGAGGAGACCCTGAGTTTTCTAAGGAGGAGCCTTCTATCATGGAAGAATTAAATAAGTCTCATTTTATGGAATACTGAATGGGGGCATACTGTCTGTTCTCTGCTACTTAGTATTTTAAGCAGGCTCATTTCAAGGAATGCCAGAGAGAGTCAGCAAACCACCAGAAGCTAGGAAAGAGGCATGGAACACTTTCTCTCTCACAGTCTTAGAGGGAAACAACCCAACCCTGACCACAACTTCTTCCGGAACTTCTAGCCTCCAAAACAGAGACAATTAATATCAGTACAGAGTCACTGACCAGTCTGAAGTTAATTCACCCTGGAATTTTCAGTTTCCTGAATATATATATATATATATATATATATACACACACATATACACACACACACATACACACACACATATATGTGTATACATGTATACACATATATGTGTGTGTGTATGTGTGTGTGTGTATATGTATATATATGTGTGTATATATATGTATATATGTATGTGTGTATATATGTATGTATGTGTATATATATATATATATTTTTTTTACTTAATCCAATTTGATTGAGTTTCTGGCACTTGCTATGGAAGATCCCTCACAAATACTTTGTCAACCTACAGAGCATCAGGGACGGGGGCCAGGATGGTGATAGAATGAAAACTTGTCACCTAGGAAAGATTGAAGGAGCTGGGGCTATTTTACCAGCAGAATGACCACATGCAGGAAAGAAGGAAAGCAAGGCTAAGGCTATTTTCACACAAGCTCCTTGAGAGCAGGAACATTTCTTTGTGGCTCTTGCTGTACCCAGTGCCTGTTACATAGCAGCAGCTCTGTAAATGTCTGAATAACAAATGCAGTGAAACTCTCAAGAGTCCTGGCTTACAAGCAATAGAACATGGTGAACAAAAATAAGGTGACGTAACATTTATTACAAGAATATTAGATAAACCAAGTAATTGCAGGGATGCCTGGAGAACCGGACTGAAACACACAGCCAGACCATAATCAAAATCATGCCACACAACCAGATGGGAGGCCTTTGCAGCCACTGCCCTGAACGCTGCACATCACACTTTGGGCTGCATGTGGCACTTATCACCAAGGACAGAGAAGTGTTTTACAAACACTTTGCAGCTCAAGTTCAGTTTACCCATACTACACTGTGGTCCACAAAAACTAAATATTCATAATATCTTGAGGGACTGGGCTACATGTTGGGTAGTTCTGCTGCCAGTGACTTCCAGCAAAGAGGATGGCTTTCAAGGAAACAGCAATGTCTATTAAATGCTTGCTCTGTGCTGGGCTCCATGTACCACATTCATCTTCCCATTTATAGTCATTGCAGCAACTCCAGAGAGCATATGACATGTCCACTATGTGTCAGGCACTGCAGGATTGTATGTGTGTAGGACATTTAATAGGGGTGTGTTTGTCTTTGGTCAAGTTCCTCACCTCCTCTGTACCTCAGTCTCCCAGTCTATAAAGTGGCAATGATTTTTAAATGACCTACCTTACAGATTCTTAGGACAAATACTTATCTTATCTTATCTTATCTCATCTTATCTTGCTGAGCTAATGTGTATAGAGTAGCTAGAATGGTGCTGGGCATATAATACCCCCATCCCAATTCTACAAGGCTAGTGTGCCATTTTGTGATGCTAAAACTGAAGAGTAAGCTGTACATGATGACACAGAGTGCTTGGGTCAGCATTTGAACAGAAGTATATCTGACTCCAGAGCCTGAAATCCTAGACATCCACAAGACTGATAGTAGAAGCAAACTATGTTGAAGTGTGGTATAAAAGCATAGACAATTTAAGGCAACAAGGAAATTATCAGAATTTTCAATACATGTTTTCTGCTTATTTTTGCACATCTGTTCACAAAGTTCTTAGGAACTTCAATAGTATTTTAAAAAATTTTAAAAAAATTTAAAAATTTTTTTAAGTGTATTTATTTATTTTGATGGGGGGTGCTGAGAGGGAGACAGAGAATCCCAAGCAGGCTCTGTGCGGTCAGTGCAGAGCCAAAGGAGAGCTAGACTCATGAACCGTGAGATCATGACCCCAGCCGAACTCAAGGGTGGGACACTTAACCCACTGAGCCACCCCAGTACCCCTGGAACTTGGGTAGTTTTAAGTATTTCTTTCATATACAATCAATTTTTTAAAGCCCGTAAAGGTAGGGGCACCTGAGTGGTTCAGTCCTTTAAGCATCTGACTCTTGGTTTCGGCTCAGTTCATGATCTTGTCATTTCATGAGTTCAAGCCCCCCTCACCCGACCCCCTGAGTCGGGCTCAAACTGGCGGTGCAGAGCCTGCTTGGGATTTTCTCTCTTCTGCCTCTCTCTCTGCCCCTCCTGCACTCTGCTGTCTCTGTCTCTCTCTAAATGATCTTCTCATGATCTCATGGTTTGTGGGTTCCAGCCCCGTGTTGGACTCTGCTAGCAGCTCAGAACTTGAAGCCTACTTCGGATTCTGTGTGTGTCTCTCTCTCTGCCCCTCCCCCACTCATGCTCTGTCTGTCTGTCTCTATCTCAATCAAAAATAAATAGACATTAAACAATTAAAAAATATATTTTTTTAAAGTCCATAAAAGCAAATAAAAGTACTCAATTTGCAACTTGCTCGGAGGCTGAACGCAGAATGTCTGAGCTGGAAAGGCAGAACTGCTATTTGCGCAGGTGTATGCTTGGGTGCAGCAGAAGTGCGGTGGACCCAGTCTAGATCACTGGCAAGGAAGCCTCAGCCGGTGCTGCGCATCCCCCTGGGAACATGAACAACATGACTGCCTTTCTTCCCAGAAAAATGTGTATAAAATTTCAGAGGTTTCACAGGCCTCTGGACCCCATCTCTGAATTCCAGGTGAGGAGCCCTTCTTGATTAGTGACTCTAAACCTTTTAAAGAACCTGCAGTCAGGGCACCTGGCTGGCCTTAGGCAGTGGAGAGTGTTCTTGGGGTTGTGAATTCAAGCCCCACCTTGGGTGTAGAGATTACTTATAAATAAATAAACAAACACATAAATAAGTAGTGCAGCAAAAACCACCATATGCCACCTATGCCACTTCCTCCCAGTGTCCAGAAGGAATCTAATATCTGCTTACTACTATGTAAACTTGCATCAAAATCACATTTTTCATCCAGCAAATACTTATGGAGTGTCCATAATGCATTTGGGCATACTTTCTAGAAGCTGGTGATATAGATGTGAACGAGAGGAAGGTGATATAGATGTGAACAAGAGGAACAAGGCCCTTGTTCTCAGGGAAATTCCAGGGATGAGACTGACAATAAACATAAAAAGCAATGTATGAAACGGAATAAGGTAACCAGGAGTGACTCGTGGGTGGCTATTTTAATGAGGTGAGCAGGGAAGACATCCCTGAGGAGTCATTGGGGCTGATACCTGAGTGCCAAGATGGAGCCAACTGTGTGAAAAATTAAGAAGCTGCCTTCCAAGGCAGAGGAAATAGAAAGTCCAAAGGCCCAAAGTAGGTCATGAAGTTGGTCTTACTGGAATAAGGAGGAATAGAGACAGGACCAGGGTAGTTGGCACATGGTCAGTAAACACTGAATTTGAGGCTTCAGCAACCATGATAGTGCACTAAATCTAGATTTCAGGTGTCAAATTTGAATAAGCATCAATAACTACTTAGTAACAAATAGGTTTTTAGGAAGAGACTCTGTGTGTAATCATAAAAATCTAGGAAACCAGCATTTTTCTCAATGATTGAACACCATATTAGGAGGATCTATGGGCTATAGGTCAAGTTTTAGGAATTGCTGAGCTAGATGGCTTCTGGGGGGCTCCAAACCACCTCTACTGGGGGGGATGCTCAGATCCATCAACCTCTGAGACCACACCTCAGCGCCTACTTTTACTTCAACCCTCAAATCTTCAACATGTCTAAATTATATTCCAAATATGTACCTACTTTTAGAGAAAAGGCCAAGTCCCATGTTTCCAGCAGGGAAATTTCCAGTTTGGGGGCAAAAATAAAACTAATTAACAGTTCTAACTATAAGTCAAAGCTCCAAAAGGATCTCCTGCAGTTACTTTGGAAAGGTTAAGTAAGGTTTTTCTTTTTCTTTTTTTCAATGTTTATTTATTTTTGAGAGATAGAGAGACAGAGCATGAGTGAGGGAGGGGCAGAGACAGAGGAAAACACAGAATCCAAAGCAGGCTCCAGGTTCTGAACTGTCAGCACAGAATATGACGTGGGGCTTGAACCCATGAACCGTGAGATCATGACCTGAGCCAAAGTTGGATGATTAGCCAACTGAGCCACCCAGGTGCCCCAAGGTTAAGATTTTTCTAGGGGCAACTGGGTGGCTCTGTCTGTTAAGTGTCCTACTTCAGCTCAGGTCATGATCTCATGGTTCATGAGTTCGAGCCCCACATCGGGCTCTGGGCTGACAGCTCAGAGCCTGAAGCCTGCAGCTTGCTTCACATTCTGTGTCTCCCTGTCTCTCTGCCCTCCCCTGCTTACACTCTGTCTCTCAAAAATAAATAAATGTTTAAAAAAATTTTTTAAAGATTTTTCTAAAGAGCCTGTGCCCTCCACAGGAGAGAGAGGGAGATAAATAGGAAATTAATTAGAGAAAACATCTGCCAAAGTTTTTGCCCTGCCTCAGAATTTCAGGAATGTCATTGTGATGGATTCATCTTAGCGCAGACAAAATCAAGGGCAGTGGATGGTGGAGAATTCTATCACCCAGAGCAGCAGCCATTTCACTGCAATTTAAGCAAAACATCAAGGGACCAATAATTCCCTTAAAGTTCTTGTTATAAAGTAATGCCAGAAGCTGGTTGCACTGAACTTTGAGGATTTCTGCATTTTTTACCCCTATTGAAAGAGCATAGCGATCTTTTCAGGTTATTATTTAGCTCATGGAGAAATTTACTGAATGAAACACATTCGCTTAATATGATTGAAAGAAGAATTGAAGATTTGCCCCATCATCACCACATCAAGGCTGCAGGACAGAACTGAATGGAATAGTATCTATTATGCATTTGGAAATGTATGGCGAGATTAAAGAGAGAGAACATTACTGCAGTTTTTATATTTTGTGTTTGACAAAGGACTTTCAAATATTTTACTTGCTCCTCATAATAACTCTTCTAATTAGCATGTTAGGATTCTTGTAGGCCATAAATGAAAGAAACATATCTTAATCATGCATGAACATAGAAGAGAATGTGTTGGCTTTTATAAAATATGCCACATTCAGGCCTGGCTGCATCCAGCCTCTCTCATTAGTCTCTCTCATTCTCTCTTGCTCCTTGGCTTCATTTGTTCTGCGTGTCAGCGTCGATGGCTTTGTACAAACAGCTAAAGCTTACATCAACCTTGTGGGTTGGAATTCCAGAAGCAGAAGTCAGACCACTTGTGGAGATTTTTAGTGGCCCTGCTTTGGCCATGTACCCATCCCTTGAACCAATCTCTATGAACAGTGGAGCTAAGGCTACTCCAGGGGCCAGCCAGTGGATTTCATTGACAGTCCAGCCACAGCCACAGCCACATGGAATTAGAGTTGGGGCCACTATCTCAGTAATGGAATGAGGAGGAGTGCTAAGCTCCTTTTGTCTTTGCTAAGACAAAAGATGCAAATAGTCAATGTCAATACTGTTAGCTCCATTTTGCAGATTAAGAAATTTTAACAGTGGATGTGACCAAATTAAAAAAAAAAAAAGTCTGGTAATGATAGCCTCAAATTTCTTTAACAGAAGATTAAATATTCCATTCCTTAAGATAGATAAGGTTTAAAGTGCACAGTAACACAGTGAGTTAAACCCACATCAAAGCAAAATTTTCTGTTATAAGATCATTCTCTGAGAGTCAGTCTTATTTAAGGAGATGAGCACAGTGTATATATAAGGAGGAAGGAGAAATGCAGAAAGGAGAGTTATTTGAGTCCTTGTCATTTCCCCTCTAGACTGCAGACTTCTTGAAGAAAGAATCTGTGACTTCCCTCCTTTATCCCCTGCAGGGCTTGGCAAATGATCGCAAATAGCAGTCAATGTAAGCTGAATAAAGAGAAATAAATTAGCACCCTTTGCTTGTCCTCATTTCCTCGGTAAATTGATGTGAGTTCAATATATCACCTTTAATGCTATGTCCATCTGAGAGACGAGACTGACCTTCTCCATTGGGAGAAACTGAGCAGGGGATTTGACAGGGATTTGAAAGCAGTGCACATAACCTGGAATCATGAATTTACAGATTAGAGCTGAGGTTTAAATAGCATATGATTCAACTCTTCTAATTTTATATATCAAAGAATGGATGCCATAAAATTCATAGCAAGCCCTAAGTGTTCTGTGGGGGGAAGCGGTAAAGGTATGAAGGCTACTGTCCTTGGTTCTGAACCACTACTCCCTGCAGAGTCTCTTTTCCTGATGGCGGACACTTGCAACCCTGCCCACCCTCTCCTGCCGCCGTGGGCTTTCCTATATTTTTGTTTTCAAGATGGATGGGGGGAAAGATACGTTATTTACTACCTTAGAGAAAATAGAACTGAGCCTTGCATCAAAATCTTTTGACCGTTCTCTCATTTGTCTGACATTTACCCTTTCCTCCCCAGGATTTGCTTATGCTGTCCAAAGAAGTGAATCAATTTGTCCCAAGTTCCCAAATGAACTGGAAGTCCCAGGTTTCCTAAATCCCCATTTGGTGCATTCTCCCCTCCTCTCCCCTCCCACACACACTTTACTGTGTCAATAATATTTGAAAATTCCATTCTAAGAAGCTTTTTTTTAATGTTTATTCATTTTTTTTTTTTTTGAGAGAGAGACACACAGAGCACTAGAGTGGGAGGAGCAGAGAGAGAGGAAGACACAGAATCCAAAGTGGGCTCCAGGCTCAGAGCTGTCAGCACAGAGCCCAACGCAGGGCTTGAACCCACGAACCGTGAGATCATGACCTGAGCTTCAGCTCAGATGCCCAACCAAGTAAGCCACCCAGGTGCCCCTCTAAGAGTCTTAAGACCAGGGCATGGTCACCGCTCTTAGATGCCTGTGTATTTGTTTGCATCTGCATGATAAATCAGCCCCAGACTAAGGGACCTAAAACAAATATGTACTATATAACAGTTCCTGTGGGTCCAGAATTCAGGAGTAGCTCAGCTGAGAAGTTCTGGCTCAGCCTCTACCATGAGGTTGCAGTACAGGTATCACCCGAAGCTTCAGTCAACTGGAGGCTTGTCTGGGGCCGGGGCTACTTACAAGGTGGTTTATCACATGGCAGGCAGGCTGATGCTGGTGGTGGGTGGAAATCCTCAACTCACTATGTGGGACTCTCAACAGTTGAGTATCTTAAAATGTAGCGCTGGCTTCTGCCACAATGGGCACTCCAAGAGACTAAGGTAGAAATGACCATGTCTTTTATGACTTAGCCTCTAAAGTCATACACTATCACTTGCATTAGTGCAGCAAACCAAGCTGACACAAGGGTGTGAATACTAGGAGACATGGACCATTGAGGGTCATCTTTGAAGCTGGCTCCCACAGCGTCTTGTGTGCATTCTCATAGCACTCGTACCGCTGTATTACAATTACATTTTAGGGGCGCCTCAGTGTCTCAGTCGGTTAAGCGTCCGACTTCGGCCCAAGTCATGATCTCATAGTTCATGGGTTCAAGCCTCCGCGTCAGGCTCTGTGCTGACAGCTCAGAGCCTGGAATCTGCTTGGGATTCTGTGTCTCCCTCTCTGCCCTTCCCCTGATCGCATGCTCACTCTGTCTCTCCCTCCCTCTCAAAAAATAAATAAGCATTAAAAATAATTACATTTTACTTGCACTATTCTGTGGCAGATACAGTTATCTGCCTACCAACAGCCATTATCCCCACTCTCCTTGCTAATAGAATCCTGACTTTGTGAAGGTATTGGAAAGCACTTTTTCCAGGCATCAGCAAACTGTGGTCCCTGGCCTGTTTTTAAAGTGCCATCCATGAGCTAAGAATAGTTTTAACATTTTTAAAGGTTATAAAAATTAAAAGAAGAATGTGCAACACAGATCATATATTGTACACAAAGCCTAAAATACTTGCTACATGGTACTTTACCAAAAATGTATGCTGAGCCCCTGGTCTAAGTCACCCCTGGTAACCCCATTCTTATCTTTCCCTGCAGGGTTTCAATCAGGCAGGTGTCCCAATTTTGACATGAAGGATACAAGAAAAAAGGTACTGGGCATTGGGGAGCTTCTGGAAAGAATTTTGCTCCCTCACAAGAATGGACACATGAGAGGAGATCCCTTCTGCCTTTCATCCATCCTGCCTTGAGGGCTCTCTGGTAAGAATGGCCGTGTGACAGCTATTTTGCCACCATGAAGGGAAAGCAAAAAGTGTTCTAGAGAAGCTGACCTGGACACCTGACATTGTTGAACTGTTCACTTGACCAATCCCAAAACACTCTACTTCAGATTTTTGTTACATGAGAAAATTGCAACTACCTTTAAGCCCTTCTTTGGGAATTTTGTCACTTGTATCTGAGAACATTCTAAATTAGAATGTTCTAGCTCCTTCTAGACTGAGTTTTTAGGGGGCAAAAATCTATGTCTCTCACAGAATCCCTATTTCTACTGTAAGGTCTGGCATAGAATAACATCTTAAGTATTGGTGGTAGTCTAGATCATAGTTTCTCCACTTCAGCACTATTGACATTTGGGGCCAGATAACTGTTTTTTTAAGAGAGCTGTCCTGTGTGCGGTAGGAGAATTTTTAGCAGCATTCTGGCCTTCACCCATCACTTTATCCCTTCCTCCATGTTGTGATGAACAAAAAATGTTCCCAAACATTTTCAAATGTTCCCTGGGAAACAAAAATCACTCCTGGGTTGAGAAGCACTAGTCTAATTCTTATATCCTAATTCTTAGGATATTGATTTCTAGTGTAGATTACTTATTATGCAAAATGTCAGGTTCAACATGTGGTCCAGTCAAACTGTAGTCAAGGCAGAGAGGACTTGGGGACATTGAGAACCTGAGAAGGCTAGATGGGGCCCCAAGGACTAAGGAACGGGAGGGAGTTGGCCACTATAGAAATCTCAGCTAAGTCTGAAACTGGCAGGGATAAACATGACCACTTTCCTCTTCTGGTCCTTTTTGGTATGGTGGAGAAGTTACTGGAGCATAATGAGAAAAGTTTCTTAGTCTGTGTCTTAGGCAAAACAGTCCTAGGGATCAGAGAGGGCCAGATAACAACGATGAAAAGAAAGAAATGTGATCTTGCTAGTGATGCCCAGAGAGCTCAGGAAGGCTGTAGCCCTTTGAGGCAAAGAGTTTGATAAAGGATAGGGTGGGGGCAGGGGGAGATGAGAAGATGGCACATAAAAGTGGTTGAAAAACCACAACCCAATAATGAGAAAACTCTATCCATGCATTAGGGTGGTTCTCTGCAATGTGCCTGTCTCTTTTGAAAATACAACGGAAAAGTTTCCATCAGACTGTTTTCTGTCAAATGCTGGCCCCTGACAGATTGTGGCATATGGTGGTTTGCCTTTTAAGTCACTGGGGTTTTCTCACTCAACTTCACCAAATGGTGGCTGTAATTATGGCAGTAAATGCCTCTCAAATGACAGCTTTTTTCCCTCCTTAAAAGAGTGAGCATTTTAACAAGGATGTCGAGTAGACCACGAAGAACTATGTGCTGCAGGGCTTCTTGGGAGAGAGGCTAGAGAATGACGTTCATCGCTCAGAAAGGATGCTGATTTCCTCAAAAGGGCGGCAGCAAAGACGCGAAAGGCTGGAGTTCCGATCCAGGCTCACCACATGCTAAGCTTTGTGACCTTCCTCAGGCAACTCCCTTCACCTCTCTGAGCCCTGGTTTTCCCAGCTTGCAGTTGGCAGGATCACAAAAGGCCATCTACAGGAAGAGAGCTTCCCTAACTGCACCAGGTACTCAAGGACGATTAGCTCACCACCTCCACACCTCATGTCTCTCTGTGACAGATGAACAGTCTACAGCGGCTTATGGAGGGGCTTGTGCTATGTGTTCGTGCTCCCATTGGCAGACTTTAGGTATTGGGTTAATGCAAATCTGATCCTCAGCCTCTTGTTTAAAATTCTCCCAAGAGCCTCCTTGTCCCAACCATAACTTGGATGGCAGGGACCACCACCGTCCGTCCCTCCTCATGCTTAGCCTCTGATCACACTGCTCTGCATGTCCCGTTTAGGCTCTGGCCATCCCAAAGTGCTGGCCGGGTGCTGCGTACATGACTTCCTCTCACTTCCAAGATGTGAGGCATGAGCTTGGCGCAGAATGTTTTCCCTCTTCCCCAGCTTCTGACTTGACTAAATCCTACTATTCCTTCAAGTCGCAGTTTGAAATTCACTTCCCTTGCATTGTGGGCTAAATTGTGTCCCCTTTCAAATCTGTATGTAGAAGCCCTAACCCCCAGTACCTCAGAATGTGTTTGGAGATAGAGCTTTGAAACAGTTAATCCAAGGAGCACCTGGGTGGCTCAGTCAGTTAAGTGTCTGACTTTGGCTCAAGACATGATCTCATAGTTTGTGAGTTTGAACCCCGTGTCAGGCTCTATGCTGACAGTTCAGAGCTTGGAGCCTGCTTCAGATTCTGTGTCTCCTTCTCTCTCTGCCCCTCCCACACTTGCACTCTGTCTCTCAAAAGTAAATAAACATTAAAAAAAAATAATCATATGGAATTATCTCCTTTTTACATTCTGTCTCCTTTTGTGTGTGTGTGTGTGTGTGTGTGTGTAGAGAAACAAAGATGTTACCTTAATTTAACATCAACAATGACCGTGTTTAACAGCCCAGGGAAGAGTTAGTGGAGAGAAGACACACAGGCTTTCTGTTCCCTAACCAGCCTTAACTTGGATGTCAGAGCCCTAGCAACCCAGAAGCATCATACTTAGCCTCCCAGTGGAGTGGGAAGGGGCAGGGAATTGGAAATAGAGGCTCAAAATTTAGAGAAGGGCTGATGGTAAGCCTGAGGAGAGGCTGCGTGGCTGTGGGGAGGGTCCTAGTACAGGTCTTTGGCTGTGAACATGCCCCTGGCCCTGCAGAGCATGGAGTCCTTGGCAGTGTCATGGGGTGCTCCTTGGACAAGATCTCAAGAACAGCTGGCATGGCACATTGGCGGGCATCCAGCACATTACCACACCATATCTGTGATGTACTGGTTGATGAACATGATGCCGTTGTCATCTCAGTTAGAAACTGCTGGAAAGTGTCTTTGATCTCACTGATGGTTGTATACTTCTCCACCACCAGGGAATTAGGGTGACGGCTCTTGTTAAGCTCCCTGGTGCCATGCGGCAGGAAGCCAGTCACCGTGTCCTCCTCTCCACTCACTGCAATTAGCTTCCACCTACTTGCCATTCTTGCAGATGGGCAGAGTTCCCCTGCTACAGCCTCTATGTCCTGTCACCCTTTCAACGTGGGTGAGTTTCTGTTGGTTGATGAGATGTCTTGAGGAGTCCATGATTGAAGGTCTTGAGATCAGGGATCATGTGTCTCTGCATCATCAAGACTGACCTGACTGCCCAGAGGCATATAGAAGACATGGAGTATGTTTTCCATAGGTGGATGGAAATGAATGAAAAAAGTATCATGTCAGTTATCCAGATAATTTAGGCAAATGAAAATTCTCATTGAAGACTAGGCATGGCTTTAGAACTGCATTTTTCTAGGTAGTTTACCTAAATTCCCTAACTTCTCATCTAAGTATCTATACCTCAATGGACCTATGAAGTCATAGTTCTAGAACTGTTAGTAGTGAAAGAAAATTTTATGGTGGGTTTTCCATTATATATCTTGGTTCTTTGTCTCACAATTTCTGTGTCACATTCCTTAGAAGAGTCAGGATGGGGAAGATAGAACTGATAAGAAATATTCTTTGAGTAATTAGGAATCCACAATTAGAAAATGGTCAAATATCTAAAGTTGGTACCTCCTGCAAGCTCAGTCCATTTATACTGATTCCATAGGAAAGCAACTGGTCACCATTTTCCATGTAACCATCAGTCATAGTGCACACTGACGGAGTTTAAAGGAGTAAGTCTGAGATTAGAGAAGTTCTTTTAAAGAGTAGAATGCAGGGGGTGCCTGGGTGGCTCAGTCAGCTAAGCATCCAGCTTCAGCTCAGGTCATGATCTCATGGCTTGTGGGTTCGAGCTCCACATGGGACTCTGTGCTGATAGCTCAGAGCCTGGAGCCTGCTTCGGATTCTGTGTCTCCCTCTCTCTTTTCCCTTCCTCTGTTCATACTCTGTGTCTCTCAAAAAAATTTTTTTAAAATTTTTAAGTGGAATACCAATTCATGCTTTTAATAATTGAAATTACCCAGTAATACCCAGGCTAGCTCAGCTTTTTTTGATATTTGGATAGCAAACAATTGAAAGTCATGACAGCCCGAGGAAACAATTAAGGAGGGGAAAGAAAATTAAGAGCTCACAAGTACATTCAGTTTTCTCAACTTTGTCAGCTAAGTATTCCCTTTAATTACTATTGATTTTCATAATAGCTTATTAACCCAATATGCCAATTCAAGTTTGTCACAGATTATTGTGCATGTAGAAGAATCCACTGTATGAGTATGAGAGGGGAGGAGATGCCAACTGTTTTGGGAAATAAAGGCATATCCTTAAACATTTGTATCTGATTTTTAAAATTGTTTTACTTGGCAGAACTTATTTTATTTTAACTGAATAGATCAGTCATCCTGACAGTGTTTTAGCTCCACACATTAGCTCCTGAAGTAGTATACCCACTGGCTTCTTGGGGTGGCAGAGAAATGGAAGACAGAACTGATTTGATAAATCAAGTCAATAAAACCACCTTATAAGTTTCATTATTAATATTTTATAAAGGCAGCACAGGACTCGTATAGAGTTGAAAGAATCGGGTCAAGATTCATTTTCTGCCATTGAGGACCATTCTCGGGCCTCAGTTTCCTCATGTATTAAAATGAGGTTTGTGATTTCTACCTCACTCTACCTTTCAGAATTGGCATGGGGCCCAAGTGAGATCGTAGAAGGACTTCTTGAAGTTTAATGTACACTGCAAGCTAAGGCTTCTTTGTGTACCAAAAAGTATCAGTGAAGAACATAGAAGCCTCTTAGAGTTAATGCCTGGAGCCAGAACTTCCCGAGGTTTAGCAATCCTGGTTAATAAAATAGAAATTAAACACCAATTACCATGGGAGGGAAAGTAGATTCATGTGGTAACACTTTACCTGAATATTAATTATGAGTTGGGAGATTCCATTACAAGGCTCAGGCAGGCCATGCTTTATTGGTTCATCAATAAGGAGCTCGTGCTAATGGACTGGCATAAAACATCCTCTGAGGACTCAGCCCTGGCTTTCCAGCCAAAGACCATAAACTCAAAATAATTTACATGGCACAAAATCTATTCCCTTCCAGTCTGTAAAATAGTAATGAGAAACACCAGGCTGGGCAGAAAAATGAGAATTTAAAAGGTCATGGATGTTTCTGTCTTCCCTTTCTTCATCAGGGTCAAAGCCACTGATAGCCGTCAGGCCTAGAATTCCCTAGAAGGTAAAATGTAAAAAGATGTGGGTTTGCACAGGGCATCTGAGGCAGGGTGAGGTATACGTGGTACTGGAGTTTGATGGCCTTTGGGTCAGTTTCACTCCCAAGTCATGTTGACTCTGACCTCCTAAGGCAGGATGTGAGCCTCACCATGTCACAGTATTTTCTTGTACCCTGGCCTCCTCATGGAAGCCACTGCCATCAGCTATTTGAGGATGGCTTTCAGACCCTGCTTCCTCCCCAGTACTCTCGGTGAACATCGGTTGCTGCGCCTACACTGGGCTTGTGTCCCTCAGCGCCCCCCCACCCCTGCCCTGCTGTCCCACACTGCAACATCAATCAATGGGGAGAAGTTCCCATGCTGACGAACCTGGTCCCTGGGTCCCAAAGTATCGTGCTGGTACACAGAGTCTTAGAAGTTCTTTCAGGAACTTCTTGGGCTCTGAGTTGTCTCCTCTCTTCCCTGAGTCTCGAGATAAATTCCTTAGACAAGGTTGGGTGACAAAACTCTGTTGTCCATGTCTCCCCTTTCTCCCTGACCTCTCCACACAGAAATACATAAATAAATCCTCCCTTTTCTTCAGCCAATAAAACTGAAGCCACCTAGGGGTACCTGGATAGCTCAGCTGATTAAGCATCTGACTCTTGATTTTGGCTCAGGTCATGATCTCATGGTCATGAGATCAAGCCTTGATCTGGGCTCCAGGCTGGATGTTGAGCTTGCTTAAGACTCTCTCTTTCCTTCCCCATTTTCTCTTTCTCTCTCCAAACAAAACAAACCAAAAACAAACAAACAAAAAACAAAGTCACCTACTAGAACCATTTGTGAACCAAGTATCTACCAGAATCTCCAGACTATAACCAAAAAGAGGGATGACAACAAGTGTCGGTGAGGTTGTGGGGAAACCGGATCCCTCACACGCTACTGTAAATGCAAAATGGTGCAACCACTTTGGAAAGAATTTGGCATTTCCTCAATATGTTAAATATGGAGTAACCACATGACCTGGCAATTCCAATCTAGGTGTGTACTTGAGAGAATTAAATAAGCTAATTAAAATAATAATAAAAATAATTTAAAATCCACACAAAAACTAGTACAGTCATGTTGATAGCAATATTATTCATAATAGTCAAGTAATGAAAGCAACCCAATGGGGCACCAAGAAAGCAACCCAAATCCCCATCAAGTGATGAATGGATGCATGAAATAGGGTATATCTATACGATAGAATTTTATTATTTTTTTTAAATATTTTTATTTATTTCTAGGAGAGAGAGAGACAGCGTGAACAGGGGAGGGTCAGAGAGAGAGGGAGATACAGACTCCGAAATAGGCTCCAGGCTCTGAGCTGGCAGTCAGCACAGAGCCCGACGCGGGGCTCGAACCCACGAACCACGAGATCATGACCTAAGCGAAAGTCGGACGCTTAACTGACTAAGCCACCCAGGCGCCCCTACGATAGAATTTTATTAACCTATAAAGAGCAATGAAGTACGTACGGAAACATGCTACCCCATGGATGACCCATAAACATACTGTGTGTAGTGAGAGAAACCAGCCACAGAGATGCCCATTGTCTGATTCCATTCATTTGAAATGTCCAGAATAGGTGAATTCATAGAGCCAGAAAGTAGATTGGTAGTTGTCAGGGATTAAGGGAAGGGGGAATGGAGAGTGACTGCTAATAGGTATGGGTAACTTTTTGGAGTGAAGAGAATGTTCTGGAATTAGAGAGTGGTGATGGTTTGTACAACATTGTGAATATTCTAGACTCTAAAAAGTTAATTTTATAGTATGTGAGTTACATCTTAGTGTAAAAAGATTTTTTTAAAACTGAGGAATTGGAAAAAAGAAAGAGTCACCAGCACCCCAATTTCTTCTAGCCAAATCAGACTCGGCTCAGCTGATACTTTCCACTGCCCTTACCAAGGACTGCAGTTAGATGCTTCACAAAGCTGCCCTGCTCCCACACACTTCCCCACCTGCTTGCTGATGCCTGAAACTCTTCTGTGGAGCACTTTTCATCTGAGTATTTTAATACTTTCCTACCCTCCACATTCGTGAGGCCATCTGTGGGACCAGTCTCGTCTCTAAATGAAGTCAAGCATAAAACAATACTTTCTCCCTCAGTGGGTATCAAACTATAATGGTTTGATGGCAGGGTTGGAAAAACAAAAGAAAACATGCATACACACATCATTCTATGTTTGACCTAAAATCCAAGATTTTTCGCTCCCTTTTCTACATTTGAATAGGAGCTTTGAAAGATCTTGCACATGCATATGGCTCTTATTTAGTAGAAAATTCAATGAAAATAGTGAGCATGACGTAGTCACTTAGTTGGTTTAATACTTACTTCGAGAGAAGCCAGAGACAGGGATCTGAGTTGGCCAGGACCAGGCATTATTCATAAAAACCATGGATTTGGGGAGCCAGAATGCCAGGAGTTGAAGTCTAGTTCTACCACATGACTTTGAGCCAGTTATATAAACTTTCTGGCCTTGATTTCCTCACCTGTAATATGTGGATACTAGTAGTACCTGACTCACAGTGTAGATTCAGTGAGTTAGTACACATAGAGCTTTTAGAACATGCCGAGCATATGCTAAGTGTTTCAGTAAGCCTCAGCTTGTTATTTCTGAAAATGGCTAGAGAACAGCCCTACCTTTTGCTGTATCCTTTCTGTGGAAGACTATTGGGAAAAGTCCAAGAGGCTTGACGATGCGGTAATGAGGTGACCTTTGTCTCCCAGTACATTCTCTGTACTCCCCCTGAAGTTTTTAATCCAGCCCAAGCTAAATGCTGTTTCCCCATTTGTCCCCCACAACATGATAGCAGAGAGAGAACTGCAAAGAACATCCTGAACTCTATTTCACTTCCTCCTTTATAAACAGAACAACTAGATCTGGGCACTATTTTTGGTATTTTTGGCCAGTATGATGGAATAGGACACTCTAAATGGCAATTGAAAACAACTTCCCCACCACTTGACCCATCTCCTTATATCGAATCGCCAATTTCTCCGTGCACTTACCACTATCTGAAGTTCTCTTGCTCATGATCTTGTTACTGGCATGTAGCATTTTTGTACGTAGAGTGAAGCTTTCGGGAGGGGATGGTTCTTGTCTTTCTTGTCACCACTGTATCCTCAGCACCTGGAACAGTGCCTGGCACAAAATAGGCATCCAGTGACTAGTTCTGGAATAAATGAATGGTGCTCACCCCAGGACTCGGCACAGTGCCTCCGTCCTAGCCAGGCCTCTACCAGTGATAATCTCTCAGTCTCCACTCTCCCCTTCTGGGGGAACCTGTNCATCAGCACCTGCTCCCGAGGCCCCTGCACAGTGAGGGACAGGCTGGAAGGCCTCCCTCTCTGACACCACCTCATCATATCGTAGCTGGCTGGACCTGGGGTAGACTCCTTCCCTAACTAAGATACTCATCATTTCTTTCTTGGGAATTTGGGTTTGGCACTCAGAGACTCTTTTTAATAAGAGTTGGTGCTTGCAATGAGAGACTGGAGTGTTCTGGTCTCAAGTATGATCAAAGCAGAAGGAGCCAGTATGCAGCAAAGAGGATAAAATTACCTGCAGAGAGGAAGTGAGGAGATGAGAGAGGATGGCAGTAGAGAGAGAAAGAGGCAGAGTCCGGGCAGGTGGACTGGCTGATCTGAATGTGCTGACGTTTCGGCGTTCTCCTAGTCCCTGAAGACCTGGCTGTACTTCCTCAGTTAGAGCCTTGGTTATTTCTTTCAGTTCACATTAGTGTGGCTGGGTTTCTATTTCTTGCACACAAATCATTCCTGACTACAAAGTCCTAGCATATAGGAGGCATCCTCAAACCCTCCGTTGATTGAATTCATTTTCCATTTATTCATTTACTCACTTACTCGACAAATATTTATTGCACCAGGTACAGGGCTCGAAGACAGAGGCAAACAGGTGTGCAAAAAGGAGACAGCACCCCTGCCCCTGTGGGATTCTGGCAAAGAGACAGTGATGAATAGAATTAGGACAAGAAGAGGAACGTGAGTTTAACGTGGCATCAGACACTGCCTGGTATATATCAGGAACGGCATTGGGGTATACAGACACCTAAGTCATCGTTGATATTAAGGGGACCACAGTCTGCTCAGAAGGAGGAACTCTCATATTGTCCTTCAGCAAAAGTGATACATATTCTATCTGATTGGGCCCTTGGGCTGATTCCACGAGACTGGTCTTCGAAGATGCCTGTCTTAGAGGCACGTCTATACAACTGAGCCCCAAAAGGGTTAAGTGGCTCATCCAAAGTCAGCGAGGCCCGTCAGAGACAGAGCTAGAACTTTATCTGCCGTCTTCTGTCTCCAAAATTCTGTGTTTTTCCTTTTCGCCCTCCTACAAAATGTTGCCTCTTCTGTGAGACGGCAAGTGTGCAAGAACCAAACACACTGAACAGCCCTGCAGAAGCTCAAGGCAGAAGGCCTCCAGGCGGGGCGCAGCGGTGCTATTTTTAGGATAAACTCTGCCAAAACAATGCAAGCGGCAAAGAGAAGAGGCAAAGAGAGAAGTCAGCTCTCTCTGCGGAAGCTGCTACAGTGCGGTTCTTAGCGGGTCTATTTGCAGCTCTGGACCCGGTGGAGCCTCAGGGCCCCCCTAGGCTCAAGTTTGTGAGGCAGTCCCTCCCCCAAACCTCTCAGGGTCTGGGAGCCCAGCTGCCTATTTAGGCACCACAGGGAGAGGATACACACTGAAGCTCAAACAGAGCTCTCTACAATTACGTTCAAGGACNAGACTCTCATTTTCCTCCCTTTCTTACCTTGCATTACTCATAGGTCGTGGATGTCACCTTTCATAAGGCTGTTTTTGCACTCAGCCCGGCCTCTCCGCTGAGAGCACAGCATTAAGTGTGCATTCTGTAACTGTGTTTCTCAAAGCACGGCCTGTGGAACACCTGCATTCAAAGCAACTTTATCAAAATAAATGTTAAGATGACTCGGCCCCACTCCAAACTGGATGAATCAATACTTCAGGGTGTAGACTACTGGGTATTTACCCAAAGAATACAAAAACGTTAATTCGAGGGGATACACACACCCCAGTGTTTGCTGCAGCATTATTTACAATAGCAAAGATATGGAAGCAGCCCAAGTGTCCCAACAAATGATGATTGGATAAAGAAAATGTGGTTTAAGGGCACCTGGTTGGCTCAGTCGGTTAAGCAACCGACTCTTGGTTTCAGCTCAGGTAATGACCACACAGTTTGTGAGTCCGAGCCCTGCATGGAGCTCTATGCTGGCAGCACAGGCCTGCTTGGGACTCTCTCTCTCTCCTCTTTCTCTGCCTCTTCCCTAATCACACTATCTCTGTCTCTCTCAATATAAATAAAAAAGCTTTTATTTATTTTTTTAATTTTTTAATGTTTTATTTATTTCTGAGAGAGAAGGAGAGACAGTATGAGCAGGGGGAGGGTCAGAGACAGAGGGAGACACAGAATCTGAAGCAGGCTTCAGGCTCTGAGCTGTCAGCACAGAGCCCTACATGGGGCTTGAACCCACGAACCATGAAATCATGACCTGAGCCAAAGTCGAACGCTTAACCAACTGAGCCACCCAGATGCCCCTGAACTTTAAAAAAAAGATGTGTGGTTTTTATATATATGTGTGGATGGACACACACACACACACACACACACAGGAATATTATTCAGCCATGAAAAAGAATAAAATCTTGCCATTTGAAATAACACAATGGAGTGAGAGAGTATTATGCTAAGTAAAACAAGTCACTCAGAGAAGACAAATACCGTAGGATTTCACTCATATGTGGAATTTCAGAAACAAAACAAAAGAGCAAAGGGAAAAAAAAAAAGACAGAGACAATCCAAGAAACAGACTCTTAACTATAGAGAACAAACTGATGGTCATCAGAGGGGGGAGGGGTTGGAGGATGGGTGAAATAGGTGATGGGGATTAAAGAGTATACTTATCATGATAAAGAAAAAAAATTTTCAGGGCATGAGGCCCTGGAACTTCCATTTCCAACAAACCCTCTTGCTAATTCTTAAGTAGAATAAAGTTTGAAAATCACTCTTCTATATTATATGTTTCCCTACCAGATGCCAGAATATGCTGCTACTAAATCATGGATTCTAACATCATGTACTTCTAGGTCAGTGGTTTTCAACCTGGATACTATTGACATTTGGGCCAGGTAATTTGTGGGAGGAGGAGTTGTATTGCGCACAATAAGATATTTAGCACTGCCTTGCTAGATATTACCCTCCAGTCATTGGCTCTTAGCATTGACAAATGTCCCCTGGGGGCCAGATCTTCCCTCATAACCCCATTGAGAAGCTTTGCTCTACGTAAATGGTTTCCACCCCTGCTGCACATTAGAACCCTGAAGGATCATTGCAAAAAGTGAATTATTGGACTTTACCCCAAGAAGGGGTTTAATCTAGGGTAGAAACTAAGCAACTATAGTTTTGAAACTTCCCATGTAATTCTAACATACCAGAGAGGAGAACATTGTTCTAAGTAGACACTAGGAGGAAAAGATCCAGTATATGTTTGTGACTTCACAGAAAGTACAAAACCTCAAGCCATGTGGATGGGATTGTTTGAGTACCTATGTACCATCAGAACCAGACAAACAGGGCAACATGAGTCACCTCTTCCGAGGTTAATAAATGGACAACTTCAACCAAATGCATTATAAATTCTTTCCACCTCGTCCCACATGTAACATAAATTGGTCAAACCACAATTAAGCAAAGAACTTTTCTTGATGCTCGGGGAAACAGATAACCTCTTTTTTTTTTTTTAATTTTTTTTTTTAATTTATTATTTCTAGGAGAGAGAGAGAGAGACAGCGTGAGCAGGGGAGGGTCAGAGAGAGAGGGAGCCACAGACTGAAACAGGCTCCAGGCTCCGAGCTGGCAGTCAGCACAGAGCCCGACGCGGGGCTTGAACCGACGAATGTGAGATCATGACCTAAGCGAAAGTCGGACGTTTAACCGACTAAGCCACCCAGGCGCCTCAGATAACCTCTTTTCTACTGGATAGTACAACACAGAGATATGAGAGCTGAAAAGCTGCCGCCGTTTTTCCAACATCGAGGAACTCAACCAAAGGATGGAACGGCAACAAAGAAGGCAGCACCAAAAAAATCACAGAAAAACTGGAGCCTTGATCAAACTGTACTTGAGTTCCACCCTTCCACAGTCCTCTTCAGTTATATGACAACAAATCATCTTTATTTTTTAAGTAGGCCAGTTTGAGCTGGGTGTTTTATTACAACCCAAAGCAACTTCACTGATGTACCACTCTGAGCCAAATTGTCTTACAACTACGTTATATTGCTTAATGCCTTGCTACTCAAAGTAGGGTCCTTGTGCCAACAGCTTCGATATCCCCTAGGAACTTGTTAGAAATGCACAATCTCAGGCTTCTCTACAGATCTACTGAATCAGAAGCTGCACTGTAACAAGATTCCTTAGTGACTTGAATGAATATTAAATTTGAAGAGGTAGGGTGATTGGATGGCTCAGTGGTTAAGTGTCTGACTCTTGGTTTCAGCTCAGGTCATGATCTCATGGTTCGTGGGATCAAGCCCCACATCAGGCTCTACGCTAAAGATGGAGCCTGCTTAGGATTCTCTCTATATATCTCTCTCTCCTTCTCTTTCTACCTCTCCCCCGGTCATTCATGCTCTCAATCTAAATGAATGAATGAATGAATGAATGAATGAATGAATGAATGAATAAATAAATAAATAAATAAAAGCTGATAACTAATTTCCAAAGCACTGGGCAAGGTGATAGAGAGACAACAATAAGCAAAAAAACAAGCATGGTTACTGGCTTCTCAGACTAGGTTAGATGCCCTGTTTTATACTACCCAACACCTCAACCTCATTGATTCATTCATCCTTTTATCCAATCAACAAATATTTATTTAGCACCATGTCTAGGAATTTAACAAAAATATTAAAAAGTGAGTAAAGAAGAGAGAGGAGGCAGTCTCTGCCCTTAAGCAGCTCATCTGTCTATTTGAGAACACAGATATTACCTAATCATACAAAAGATGATAAGGTGCCAATTATATGAGTGCTACCCTGTAGAGGTACATGAGAGAGATTTGATCTGATCATGTGGTTACTCAAGGCTGCCGTGAAGACATCTGAAGAGTGAGGTGAGAAGGAGGGAGGGGTAAAGCAAATACCCAAAGTAAAAGGAAAGGACAATGCATAAGCCCATCCATGTGAGAAGAAGCAGGGTGAACTCAATGAGCTGCCAGAGGATAGAAAGCCCAGGACAGAGAGCTGCTGGGAATAGAGAGGTTCATAGTGAGCATGAAGAGGTGGCCGATGGCCAGGCCATATAACAGTTTAAAACCTATGTTGGGCAGTTTTCCCCCTCAGTCCTCAAGTAACAGAAAGCCCCTGATACATTTTAATTTAAATTGTGTTTTATCTTGGTGAATAAATTTTTTAGTGTACAATTTGTTATCATTGACTATATTTTGACAATACTGTACAGCAGATCTCTAGAGCGTATTCATCTTCTTAACTGAAACTTTATGCCCGTTGATTAGGATCTCCCCTTTTCCCTCTCCCTCTAGCCTCTGGCAACCACCATCCCTCTTTATTTGATTTGAATCTGACTATTTTAGATACCTCAAATAAGCAGAATCATGTAGTATTTGTCTTTCTGTGATTGGCTTATTTCACTACAATAATGTCCTCACGGTCCATCCACAGTGTTGCATGTTGAAGGATTTCATTCTTTTTAAAGGTTGTATAGTATTCCACTGTATGGATCTACCACATTTTCTTTATCCATTCATCTGTGAGTGGACTTTCAGATTGTTTTCACAACTTGGCTATTTTGAATAATGCTGCAGTGAACACGGGACCGCTAATATCTCTTCCTGATTGCAATTTTTTTTTTTTGGATACATACCCAGAAGTGGAGCTGCTGGATCATAGGGCAGTTTTATTTTTAATCTTTGGAGGAACCTCCATACTATTTTCCATTAACAATGTACAAAGGTTCCAGTGTTTCCACATCTTCACTACCAATTGTTGTCTTTTTTGATACCAGTCATCCTGACAAGTATGAGGCAATACCTTATTGTGGTTTTGATTAGCACATTCCTAATAAATAGTAAGGCTGAGCATTGTTCATATAGCTGTTGGCCCTTTGTATGTCCTCTATGGAGAAATGTCTTTTCAAGATCTTTACCCATTTAATCGGGTTATTGGGTTTTTTTGCTATTGAGTTATAGGAGTTCCTTATGTATTTTAGAGATTGTTCTCTCATTGGATACATGGTTTGCAATACTTTTTCCCATTCCATAGCCTTTTCAATCTGTTGGCAGTCTCCCTGCCCTGTAGATAGTCACTGACACATCTTAAATATAGCACTTTCCAGCATGGCACAGATTATTGATTGAAAATGATGTACAATCTTCTCCCAACACCTTTTGCTCATCTTTTTCTCTTTCCTCATAACCCAGCAGAGCAGACCGCCACAGTGCAGCATGCTGACTGGCAGAATGGAGCTGTGGGTCAGGCTGACTTGGATTAAACCAGTTTCTACATCCTTTTTGCTTTGAGTGCCACAATGACTGTGGCCACAGTGTCATCAGGACTCCACACTCAGCACTCTACAGGTACCCTGGCCCAAAGAAGGGAGAAATAAAGACCTGTTGGATGAATGGCCCAGCTCAGGTAAAACGGGAAAATAAAAACAGCTTCCTAGGGATTTGTGAGAGAGGTGACCATGTAAGTACAGCACAAGGCACATGCCATGCTTCCCCCACCCTGCCCACACACATGCACATGCACACATGTGTCTCCCACACATTGACAAACATACAGACACCCAAAAGGGATCCCAAAAGGGAGACAGTGCGATCTACTTGTTCCCACCACCAGCTACTGCAGTCTAAAACAAAGGGTCTAGGGGCACCACGCTGGCTCAGCCAGAAGAGCATGAGGTTGTGAGTTTGAACCCCACATTGGGTGTAGAGATAACTTAAAATAAAGAAAGAAACAAACTTTTAAAATAAATAAATAAACAAACCAATAAAGCAAGGAGTCTATTAAATATTAAATAACTACTGAACAATCTAGGCGGTGTTGTGAGTGGATGGAGAAAAGATGTCCTCATTTACTACTATCTCAAAGTTTCTGAGACAGTCTCAAAATCATCCTGTTAATCAGTACTCTTCCAGGTACCATATTATATATTTTTTAAAGTTCATGCTTTTGTTGTTCAAACAACTTGGTAAGTACTTTTTAACAAATTCAGCTTTGTACTTCAAGTTCCTCTGGTTTAGAGACTTTGAGACAGGCCTTTGTCACAGGCTGAACTTTAGTCTTCTACGCCTTTGTATTGATCTGTGGCTGAGGCATCTATGGACCTTGGAAAGCCTCATGTTGGGGGGAAGGGTGTGGTCACAGGCTGGACACAGCTGTGGTTGATTGTCACCTTCCCGAATCCTTCTCCTCCTTGGCTCCCAAGATCTAATACATACTAGCATGTGACCTTAGATAAATTACTTAACCTGTCTACATGTCAGTTTCCTCAGCAGCCCAGCAGGGATCAGAAGATTCATGGTCGAAGGGTAAGGAAGTAGGTGACCCAGTTTGCCTGGGACAGTCTTGTGTTGTGTTGGTTTGTCAACGGTTTGTGTTGATTATTCTAGGGTCATTACAAAAGTGCTCTGACCCAGCTGATAAATTATACAGTTGTTTTATTAATAACATAGGTTTTGTAGGATGCCTGGCTGGCTCAATCCGTAGAGCATGAGATTCAGGGTTGTGAGTTCGAGCCCTGGGTTGGGTAGAGAAATTACTTAAAAAATAAAGTAAAATCTTAAACAAACAAACATGGGCTTTGTGGTTAAACCAACTAGGATTTGAATGACAATTTAGTCCCTGAGTGTTGTTAGCAAGTTACTTAACCTCTCTGTACCTCAGTTTGTTTATGTAGAAAATGGATATAAAAATATTTCGTCCAGGAGCCTCGAGATGCTGGCGAGGATGTGGAGAAACAGGCACCCTCCAACACGGCTGGTGGGAATGCAAACTGGTGCAGCTGCTCAGGAAAACAGTATGGAGGTTCCTCAAAAAATTAAAAACGGAACTCCCCTATGACCCAGGAACAGCACTGCTAGGAATTTACCCAAGGGATACAGGTGTGCTGATGCATAAGGGCACATGCAACCCAATGTTTATAGCAGTATAAACGACAATAGCCAAATTAAGGAAACAACAAGCTTTCAATAAGCTTTCAATAGTCTACTCAGTGGAGACTATTTTTCAGGATATGTTTGAGTTTCAGGTGTGGGAAATACACCTCCAAGTAACAGAAGCAAAAAAGAACAGCTCAGCATAAACTGAGGTGCCCGGGGATTTCCTAGCTTCAGGTGCTCCACAGGTTCAGGTACTTTGTGGGCTTTTTTTGTAATGTTTATTTATTTTTGAGACAGAGAGAAATATGGAGCATGAGTGGAGGAGGGACAGCGAGAGAGGAAGACACAGAATCCAAAGCAGGCTCCAGGCTCCGAGCTGTCAGCAGAGCCCTGATGTGAGGCTCGAACTCATGAACCATGAGATCATGAGCTGAGCTGAAGTCAGATGCTTAACTGACTGCGCCACCCAGGCGCCCCTGGAGTTCTTGATTTTAGAAGGAGAAAGATCTTATGTCTTCCAGTGTTGAGTGACCCCAACCATGGGCCCACTTACCGCCATGTCCAGGGAGAGGAAGTGCACCTAATGGCAGGCCTGGGTCACAGGCCCAACACACATCAAGGGAAACAGGTACCCTTGATTCGTGGCTCTATCATGGTCTCTGATATAGGCACACAAAATTTATTTCAATTTCATGAAGAGCCAAGGAGAAGAAAATAATGGCTGACAAAGAGAAAGAACTCTTTTCCCACCATGGTAGAAACCTTCCAGAGCTATAGCCTACAGCAGGTGGCCTGTACTGCTGCTTCTCCCTTTGCCAGAGTGGATCCATTATCCTCTGCTCTCGGCGCTGCTCTGGGTCTTGAGACCCATCTCTCAAAAGGGCCTAACCTGGGCTCCACTGGGCTCAGACGGAGGCGGGGAAGAAAGCAAGGTTAGGGAACTGTCTCCTCTACGCAGGCTCTGCTTTGCCAAGGCCCTGTCAGTCTACAGCTCTCTCTAGGCTCTGGAATCATGTTTCCATCCATTGGCCTTTTGTAAGACTGGTAACAGCTTCCCACTGTGCTGGTGTGTGGGTGCGTCTCATGCCCTGTCGGTTCCTTAACCCTGCACACTCCTCTCCACAAAGTGATTCAACTTGATTCAACTCTTGGCCATGCCATCTGTTTATAGCCAAGACTCTGACCCATAGTTTGCCTACATTTGCTCTCTCTCCCCTCCCCCATAGTATTATACAAATAGATGTCATTGTAGAATATGAAAATACAAAAAAAAGAAAACTTATACCTAATCTCCTAGATGTGACAATTACTTACATTTGGGGATATACCCTTTCACATGTTATTCTTTGTATGTTAAATACAGATTTTTTTTAACAAAAGGGCAACTATTGTTAGATGTTTAAATGAAAAATTCTCAAAAGAAAAAAAGTGTAAAATAGCTTACCTTTTCTGTTAAAAAAGATGATGAGGAAGGTAATGTTTTCAGATTCAACTTCAATCATTTAAAAATTAACTTAATGGTTGTAGAGTATTATGATGATGAAGATTATAATTTTACCTTTTTCAAAACAACCACAAAAGAATTATTTTCGGAGTTCTCTCTCATAAAGAAGTGACTGAACTTTCAAATTTTACTCAGGCCAGAAGAATTCAACATGGGGAATACTTTTTGACTTGACTGGTTTTCTATGAATTTCTTATGCTCTCATAATAGAGAAGCAAAGGAGAGAATTGAAAGGAGATGGAACATTTTATAATTTCTATTTCCATCTGGAGTTGTTATATTTAGCTCTAAATGAGAGTATAACATTCTCCCTAGGTATTTCGCTTTGAAAGAACAAAAAATTTGCTCAGTAACGATGAGTATTTTTTATTTTATTTTATTTTGTTACTTTATGCTATTTTATTTCATTCTACTTTATTTTGAGAGAGAGAGAGCAGGAGAAGGGCAGAGAGAGAGTGGGGGAAGGGCAGAGAGACAGGGAGAGGAAGAGAATTCAAAGCAGGCTCCGCGCCATCAGCACAGAGCCCAATGTAGGGCTCAAACCCACAAACAGTGAAATCATGACCTGAGCCAAAATCAAGAGTCTGACACTAAACCAACTGAGCCACCCACATGCCTCATGATGATGAGTATTTTTAAAAACACAGAAGTTACATATTGCACGATCTGAATGGAATGCTGATTCAGCAACACCTATTAAACAGGAAGGATTTGGGCCTCTGCATCCTGCCACAAATTGTCTTACAGCAGGCCCCCAGGCATGGCTGACACCACGCCCAAATGTCCTCACCAACTGGTAGTTCCACAGATGCAATGAATAGGAAGGCCACATCAGAACCCAGCATGGTCTGCAACGGAATGGATGTTTGCGACCCCCAAAATTCATATGTTAAAATCCTAACCCTCAACATGATGGTGTTAGGTGGGGGGCATTGAGAGGTAATTAGTTCATGAGGCTGAAGCCCTGGGGAATGGGACTCATGCCCATACAAAAGGGACCCCAGAGACCTGTCTCACGTCTTTCTGACATGTGAGGGTAGAATGAGAAGCTGGTGGTTTGCAGCCTGGAAGAGGGTCTTCACCAGAAACTGACCATGCTGGTACCCTGATCTCCAGATCTGTGAGAAATAAATATTTGTCATTTAAGCTGCTCCATCTGTGGCAGTTCATCACAGCAGCCCCAACTGACTAAGATAATGTCCTTTAAAAGGAATATGGCCACATTTGTGGGAAACATTTACTCATACAAACCTTATGGAGACATTCAGACTCCCATTCAACCATTTCTGTGATGTGGTATCTTCACCTTCTCCTTTAAGATGGAACTGATTGCCCTTCTCTCAAAGTTTCTTATACTTCTTAGGGAAGACATGGCAAATATAGATTTCCCCCACTTGCTAAGAGACAGTTGTCTCCAGGCTCGTTAATTCTGTTTTCTAAATCATTGGCTTTACAGTGATTCCTAAGGGATTCTTTCTGGACTATATCATCTCTGTGACTCACCCGATGGCTCCAGATAAGTGTGGCATGTTGAGAACCCTCCTTCTTGGGGTTGGCCTTCCCCAGCTGCAAAGAGAACTGCTAGGTCAGTCAGACGTCTGATTCTTGACTCTCTATAGTCTTTGTGAACATTGGCTGGAGCAGTATTGTCCACGGTTTCCCACTTCCTAGAACTTGAGGCGTGTTAGAGCTCCTGAAGGCTTTCTTAAAGAGATGAAAAGATGCTGAAACAGTCAGCAGTGAGGGCAGTGCAGTGTCCATTCCAGTTGAACACTCTCTGGTGGTGTCCGTGAGAGTGCACACAAAAATCCTTCTATCCTCCTGGCCTCACGTCCGCCTCCTTTGCTTCTGGGACTTTCCTCTCAGAAGGCCACATTCTCTGTAGATCTCAGAAAACAGCCTGTGGCACTGTGTTGACATTATGGTATGCTTTTTATCATTTATTAGCATCGAACTGTTCTCTGCACATACCACATTCAGCCATCCTTCAGCTCAGCATTCCTACAGACACTATCCCCATTTCTATTTCTACTAGACTATTCCTACAGATATGTTCTCCATTGAAGCAGAATAAATGTTACGCATTAGGCAAAATCTGGGGCCCACTTGATAAGGACCTGGGGAACCCCAGTGTGCCGTGTCCTGCTCATTGAGAACCACAGGTCCAGAGCCTGAAGTTACCTAGACAGTTTTACCAGCTTTGATCCAAAGAACACAGCCAAATTCATATTGATTAGCAGTGTAAAAACTTGTTGCCCTCCATTAGAACATTACAATGGATAACTAGGCTCTGACCACACTAACCTTGTTTTGTTGTTTTGGTTTCTCGACCACACCAAGTGCATTCACATCTCAGGGGCTTTGCTCAGACTGTTCACTCTGCTTGGATTATTCTCCCCATAGATCTTGATACCGCTGGTTCTTTGGTATCATCCAGGTCTGAGTTTGAATATGACCTTCCCAACTGCCTATCCAAAGTACCTCATGCATTTCCAGTTGCTCTCTGGCATGTTGCCCTAATTTGTGTATTTGTGGGTGCTTGGCAAATTACCATATTTATATGCCTACTGTCAGGGTTGGTTTCAGGGTGAGGGACATGTAGTCTCTCAAAGCTCCACATTTGAAGCACCCTCTGTGGGGTTTAATGCTGTCCTGTTGCTGTCGTGAAATTTTTAATGGTTNTAGAGGAGCAGGGATCTTCTCTCTTTGGTTCAGTATTATGTTACCAGAACTATAAGGGATATCATAGGTACTCAATAAATATGTGTTGAAGTTTACTATAGGATTATCATATGACCCAGTTATTTTATTCCCAGGTCTATAACCAAGAGAATTGAAAACAGATGCTCAAACGAATACTTACATATACATCTTCTTGCAGCACTATTTAGCATAACCCAAAGGTGGAAGCAACATGAATGCCCATCAACTGATGAATGGACAAACAAAATGTGGTATGTCCATACACTGGAATATTATTTGGCCATGAAGAGGAAATAAGTACTGATACATGCTACAACACAAATGAACATTTGCCTTAATAAAATATTAACTTAAATAGGCCAGACACAAGTGACACATTATATGATTCTATTGATATGAAATATCTAGAACAGGCAAAATTCCTAAAGATAGGAATCAAATTGGTGGCTCCCAGAGGCTGGGAAGGGTAAAAGAGGAAGAAGAGGCAGCTTAATGCATATGGAATTTTATATTGCGGTGCTTCTACTTGGAACTGGATAGAGATGGTGGTTGCACAACATTAGGAATATACTAAATGCTGCTGAATTGTTTACTCTAAAATGGTTAATTATGGAGCGCCTAGCTGGCTCAGTCGGGGAAACATGTGACCCTTGATCTTGGGATTATGAGTTTGAGTCCCTTG
Source organism: Crocuta crocuta (assembly GCF_008692635.1). Lineage (NCBI taxonomy): Eukaryota > Metazoa > Chordata > Mammalia > Carnivora > Hyaenidae > Crocuta > Crocuta crocuta. The sequence goes on along the minus strand of NW_027531000.1, from coordinate 196,401 downwards.
TTGGGTGTAGAGATTATTTAAATAAATAAAACCTTAAAAAATAAAATAAAATGGTTAATTTTATGCTTACAAATGATAAATTTTGCGTTATACGAATTTTACCTCAATTTAAAAAAAAGAAAACTGAAAAAGTAAGTGCTTGCTGAATGAACACACACTTAGAAAACTACAAAAATTGTTTCAGAACTCCTTCTATGACTAAATCCAGAGTATTCTTAACCTAGGCTAAGGCTTCAGCAATTTCCTTTCAAAGCTTTTGAGTCTGCATGAAGATGAAAACACATTTACACCATTATTTTAAAAAAAATTTGAAACCTTCGCTTCCAACAAGGTGACCCAGGATGCTGTTATTATCATAATACTAACCCTATTACTACTTTTTTGGGTATTTTTTTTTTGTGCTGGTCTTATGCTAATTTTATAAAAGAATATTTTTGAGATAGCTGTAGATGCATGTACAGTGGTAAAAAATTATGCAGAAGGATCCTGAGTTCCTTTCCCCCAGCTTCCCCCAATGGTAACATTTTGCAAAACTATAGGATAACATCACAACCAGGAAACTGACATTGCTAGGAATCCATCTAGCTCCATCAGATTTCAGCGGTTTTATATGTACTCATTTGCGTGTGTGTGTGTCCTACTTTCATACTGAAGTAGAACAATAGTTCCTTTTAGTATTGTAGTCTGTTATCTAGCAAGAAATTCCAGAGAGATTGTGGCACCACCAGAGCAACCACAAGTAAATGGTTCCAATACAAGTTAAAAGAAAGAAATATTTCTAAAGTAGTGGCAGGGGCTTAGCAGTCTGGAACCTGTTAGCTCAACCATGCCTTTTATATACACTTGACCCTTTCAGCACCATGATTCTTAGAAAGGCTGCCGTAGACTCTGTTAAGTTCAACAGTCTGAGGGACGTGGGACAGTTGAGACTTTCCTCTGTCATTTGAGAAAATGGGGCAATCAAAAGTTGACAAACATTGGGTGGTAGCCAATGTAGACAAACAAAATGGTGCCTGTAATATTGTTTTTACTTACGAGTAACGCTTGCTAGTTCAGCTGCTAATACGTCATTGGAAGTAGAACCTCGGGAGATTTAACAGACGTAAAGACACTTCCACTGCTTACCGTAGGGTCCCATTTGTGTGTTAATTATGAGTTCATTTGAAGATTCTAGTGAATGGTCTTTTCTAAATGGTATTGGTTGAGGGATTAGACATCTCATTGTTGCCTACTTGGCATCCATCCTCTCACCTTCTACTGTTGGCATGCACATTTTCCTTTGGGGGGGCTGCTCATCTCCTCTCTGGTCCCACCTTCCCCCAGCCCTGACACACATACATGGCTCACAGGATGAGTCCATGACTTCATCAACAAATTCCATCCCTGTGGACACGACAATTCGTTCAGAAAATACACACACTCAAAACTGGTCAAAGAGATGTAATCCCTGACCTATTGCCAGAATGATTAGGACAAAGAGAACTTTTCCACTGGACTTGAAGGTATTGATATGAAGACGGAAAGCATCAGGTCACTTAGGGTCAGCATGCTGTATATGAAGCCCACATGGAAGAGAGCAGACCTGACAGTTCTACGTGAGCATCTTGAACCAGCTATACCTGAAGCTCTGAACTTCTCAATTACATGAACTGATAAGATGATAAATTACTTTCTGTATGTACCTAAATGAATCTGAATGTGTGTATTTATGCATGCATGCACGCTTTGTCACTTGGACCTCAGTGAGAAGGATCAGTGGCAAATAACATTTACTAGGTTACACTTGGGGCCATAAATCCTTAAGTTAATTTATTATTTGTCCTCTCATCATTCAGCAATTTTCTTATCTTCTCATCCATCTGAATTACTGCCTGCAATAATTTGCCTGACCCACGGCTCTGGCACTTTGTGTAAGAGAAGTATCTCAAGTAGAGTAAATGAATGGCACTGTGAGTACATTAATGCCTCTGACCCTGTAACGTGCTCTTTTAAAGAGGTTATGCATGTGCCGTGCTGCAGATGACCGTCTGTACTGCTTATTTAAGTTCCGTAATAAAATGGCGGGGGCCCTCATTGTTTATTTATGTGATGCAGGCAGCCTCTCTCTAAATCCTAATTCAATCTTCAGTCACTGTTTTGTAGGCTAGGAGCTCTAATGACTGCACAAGAAATGTTTGCTGCTTCAGATGGTGCTATTAAAAGAAAACTGTTCCCAAAGAAATTCTTATCTCCTGATGGGGGGAGAGCTAAATCATTATAAATTATGGAAGAGGAAATTGCAAATGTGTCTTGCTTTCTCTTCATTGGAGGCATTGTTTTATCACAACTGTCAAGCAGAGCATACACCTATTTTGAAAAGCTTTTTACAGCTTTGAATTAAGCACAAATGGAGAAATAAGAGGCTGCATAATCAGAGGAGCTAACAGAGCACTGCTCTGCAAGGCAAAGGCAGGGCTTTACCATATTACTCTTTCATTCATGAACGGCACCAGCAAGGCACAGGCAGTGAGCAAGGAGAGAAAGCCACGGCAAGAGAGAGTTCAGGGAAACAGCCAAAGAGATCACCAGAGACCTGGAAGGAGAGTAAGGAGAATCTTGAAAAGAACAGCTGAGACCTTTAGAATTTCATTCTCCTGGAGCAGAGGAAAAACAACGTGACAGGGGCGGGAAAGGCTGATTTCTTTCAACTGAGTAAGCATGACCAACCAATCAATCCGTCAATGTTGATGTAAACTGTGATCTTATAAACATTGCAGAAAGGGGGCTGTTTCTCTTTTCTGTCTATCACAGGTGATGTCAATGGGCGCAGCTAGGCTGTAGCCACTCCTCTCGTTAATCACGCTGTGGATGTGTTTTCCTCAAAGCCAGCAGAGGGAGTGCTAGATTAATGGGTAGGTTCCAGGATCTAACAAGGGGACCATTCTCCGTATTCTGGACCTCCCAGTCTGGTGTGTGAAGGTGACTGTCTCCATTGCCTCTTTCCCCACCAAACTCCCTTCATCTGCTTCTCTTTTTCCTATCTGCCCCTAAACAGCCCTGCTCCTCCTACCCAAATTGTCTGATTGGTCATTTGGAAACATTTTACTAAGGAGCTTACAGGTTGACATTCTTGTTGGCAGACTCCATGATGGATGAGAAAGGCAGGCCCCAGTGTGAGTCAGTCATTAAAAATCATGCTGAATGAAGGGATTTTGAATGCTTATGATCTAATGGTAAGTGAAAATAAGTTACAAAACTGCACACATAGTTGTATCTCAGGTATATAAAGCCTATTTTTTCAGACATTTTAAAGTTTATTTATTTTGAAGGGCACCTGGGTGGCTTAGTCGGTTAAGTGTCCGACTTTCGCTTAGGTCATGATCTCGCGGTTCGTGGGTTCGAGCCCTGCGTCGGGCTCTGTGCTGACTGCCAGCTCAGAGCCTGAAGCCTATTTCAGAGTCTGTATCTCCCTCTCTCTCTGACCCTCCCCTGCTCGCGCTGTCTCTCTCTCTCTCTCTCTCCTAGAAATAAATAAAAATATTAAAAAAAAAATAAAGTTTATTCATTTTGAGAGAAGGAATGATCGGGGAGGAGAGAAGAGAAAAGGAGGGAGGGAGAGAGAAAGACTCCCAGCCAGGCTCCTTACTGTCAGTTCAGAGCTTGCTGTGGGTCTCAAACCCATGAACCATGAGATCATGACCTGAGCCGAAACCAAGAGTCAGATGCTTAAGCGACTGAGCTACCCAGGCGCCACCTCCACCCAGAGTTGTTTTTTTTTTTTTTAAGTAAACTTTATCTCTGCAAATGTGGGGCTCAAACTCATGACCCAGAGATAAAGAGTTGCATGCTCTACTGACTGAACCAGCCAAGTGCCCCAAAGCTTTTTTTAATAATCATAGGAAAAAATAGCTGTTAAAATTAACCGTGGTTGGCTTTGAGGTATGATGTGTGTGCATGGGGATGTGGGATGTGAGGGATGATTTTGTTTCTTGCCTTTTTCTTTTTTAAAGTAAGCTCTACACCCAACACAGGGCTTGAACTCGCCACCCCATGATCAAGAGTCACCACTGTTACATGCTTTATCATATATTTCTATATTTCAAGTGTATATGCTGTATGCAGTGTATAAATGAGTGTATACAACTTTATAATCACAGGGAAAAATAAAAGGTTATAAATGCTATGTATACTTGGTGTTTGTATAGAATACTCTCTGCTTTATAACACCATAGGAAATGTTCATGTGACCACACTAGGTAACACCCCAGAAGGAAAGAAGAAAGTGAATTCTTACTTAATCCTATGTGCTAAGGACTATGTGAGATACCAAAAGGTAAGAAGATAAGCTATGTGGCTATCTATACTCCATGACCTTGGCAAGCTTATAGTCACTTGTATCATCTTATTTCCTTATTGTCTGTCCAGTGACTTGTATTGTTTATATGACTCTGCGATATGTTTTCTTGAGTTTGACAGATAAGTTCCTATAGGTGAGTGACCCAGGGCCACTTAACTAATACATAGCTGACTGGAATTACCCTTAATTTTCACTTCCAAAGATTCTCCTCCTTCCCAAATTTGAGTCATCAACAAGAGGCATAATTTTTGCTACCTGCTAGTTCATAACTACTATGTGAATTATTTAATCTTTTTTTTAAGGTCAACCTATTTTTAACTGAAATTTATCTTTCTTATAAGTTTACTGTTATTATTTTTTAGTAATCTCTATACCCAACATGGGCCTTGAACTCATGTCCCCAAGATCAAGAGTTGCATGCTCTTCCAATGAAGCCAGCCAGGAATCCCAACTGAAATTTAACTTAAAAAAAGCTTTATACTACTAATGAAAATGCAAAACAGAATTATTATCTATAAATAAAAGATAAGCATTAAATAAACACAGTAAAAACAAAAATTATTTGCTGACTTTGCTGGGAAGGCTCCAAAGCTCTCTCTTTGTTATAAAAAGCAGAGTGGCAAGTATGAGAGCTGTGTTAAAGACATACTACCTGTGGGGATGAACACTGGGTGTTATATGGAAACCAACTTGACAATAAACTATTAAAAGAAAGAAAGGAAGAAAGAAAGAATCTCAAAACTTTAAAAAAAAAAAAAAAGACATACTACCACTTCACTGAGGTCTTCTTCACATAATCAGAAGGTCTGAACCAGGACTCAAAGGGAAGAAGGACCTATGTATGCAATTTAATCAATACCTTAAATGATACCAATCAGCGCTTTGAGAAATAGGATTACTTGATGCAAAACCAAGAAAAATACTCCAGCCAAAGCAGAACAGGGGAACTTAGCAGTTAGAAAGATAAGACTGAGGTCAAAGATGATATAAATCTAATTTTGCAACCATGAATCTCAAGATCATGGTAATATGTTTTTTTTTTATAACAAGTAATTACTTTGCAACATCAGTATCAACTGAAACATGAAGAAGAAATTTTCTTTTGAGAGAGAGAGTGTGCAATCAGGGGAAGGGCAGAGGAAAAGGGAGAGAGAGAAAATCTTAAGCAGGCTAAACACTTAGCACAGAGCCTGATGTGGGGCTTGATCTCATGGCTAAGTTCGTGACCGGAGCCGACATCAAGAGTCAACCATTTAATCAACTGAGCCACCCAGATGCCCTGAAAAAGAACTTTTTTAGGGGCTCCTGGGTGACTCAGTCGGTTAAGTGTCCCACTCTTGATGTCAGCTCAGATCATGATCTCACTGTTTGTGGGTTTGAGCTGTGTTGGGCTCAGCGCTGACAATGCAGAGGCTGCTTGCGATTCCCTCTCTTCTCTCTGCCCCTCTCCCTCTCTCTCTCAAAATGCATAAATAAACAATTTTTTTTAAAAAGAATTATTAAAGAATAAACATATATTCCTCAAAAAGAATAAAAATATATTTTTTCAGTGAGAAAGAAATGCAGTGAAGTTTTTTTGTGTGTGTGTGTGTGTTTTTTAATCATCATTTTAGGAAACAAATAGGCACAGATTCAAATCCAGCTCAGCAATTTATTACATATATTCCCTGAGTTTCTCTGAGCTTTAATGTCTTTAATCTATAAGCCTAGGAAGTGGGATGAGTGGCTTACTATTATGCAGTGGTCATTTGTAAAATTAAAGGATAACTTTCCCCAAAAGGTAAAATCATAACTCTCATATAGATATAAAATGAATACCTGGTAAATATTTTAACTCATTACTAGTGAAAATCAGTGAAATATCACAATTCTTTCAAAGGAGATCTCAGGAATGCCTGTCTGGCATAGTTGGTAGAGCATATGACTCTTGACCTCAGTGATGTGAGTTTGAACACCTGCTGGGTATAGAGATTACTTAAAAATAATTTTTTTCTTTTTAAGGAGAATCCAAAGAGCAGAGAGATATATAGATGGGAATGCTGAAATAAATTTACAAATAGACCAAAAAATGTCTTATTTCACAATGGAAAAGGGAAATCAATTGATCCACTGGACAGAATTTCTTCGCATGTCTATAGACAAGAATTATTTGCATTACTACAGCTTTCTCATCAACTTCTGAATTGTTCTGGTCTACAGAGCAATTTATGCTAAAACAGTTTTCTTGTAAAATAGTGTAGTCAATGACAAAGATGTGCATTTCTGTAGGATTACATGATCTCCTACAACTTCAGTATTCTACCAAAAGAATGTCTATTCAAACTTGTTATTTATTTCAGTCTTAAAATTTTCCTTACACTATGTCAAGACCTGATCTGCAGAAGTTAACACCATTTTTGAAAATAGCAGATTGATAATACAGAATAGGTCAAGTAGAAAACAAAAATGTTCACATTTAAAAGATCACCAGTGGTGGGGTGCCTTGGTGGTTTAGTCGGTTAAGCACCTGACTCTTGATTTCAGCTTGGATCATGATTTCTCAGTTCGTGAGTTCAAGCCCTACACTGGACTCCACAAAGGTAGAGCAGAGCCTGTTTGGGATTCTCTCTCTCTCTGCCTTTCTTTCAGCCCCTCCCCTGCTCACTCTCTCCATTAAGAAAGGTAAATAAACTTTAAAAAAATCAATAAATAAAAGTTAAAAAAATCACTAGTGTTCCAGTAATCATCTCACTCATGGGCAAAATGGAACATAGAAGTTCCTTCCAATTCTAAAATTTTTGAATTCAATTATCTAGCTGATTACAATTTTTATTTATATTTTACTAATGCTAAGTTTCAAAAAGATTAGGAGGAAATAGAAAATCAACCTGAAATAAAACTAATTTCTGAAATGAAAATGTAAATTCAGAAAGAAATAAGAGGTGATAATAGAACAAAATTAAAACAATTTTCAGTAAAATTTGAATTATATAATTCCAATAAGAAATACTAACAGAGAGGGACACTATCAAACATGAACGATGACAAATCTCTAACTTGATGTCCTGATCAACACAGAAAGTTATGGCAAAACACTTTCTAAGACTTTTTTCAAAGTGACCTTTGAAAAGTTAGTTATTTCTAACTCATTCCTTAGCAAGTTCTTGAACGCTGTTTCAATAACGAAGAAATAATTCATTTTATACACTAAAAAAGGAAACTCAAGATGTATTTTCTAAACAACTGATGTAACCTGGAGTATTTGGAAGTTGATTTCTTAATTATATTAATTTCATAATCTCACTGTGAACTCAGATTTCCAAATGAAACACTGTAAGTCTTTTGCCATTTCCCCCGCTGCTCCCAAATTAGTTGGTTCTTATTGTCAATGGAAGGGCAGTTCTCAGTGACAGACCAACTGATGTTTGTCTCTTCGCTATTTAAACCACCCAAACCCTCAAATAAATTTAGTGAACAAAGCAAAGGAATCCCAATGACATTTCCTTCTATTCACAAAAACTTCAACTTTTATGTTCAGTAATTAATGGCACTGTTAACCAGAATGACATTACAAAATGGGGCAGTTGTTATTTACCATAGGCATGTAATAAAGTGTCAAAGGTTATCACAACAGGATATCTGTGTTTAAATGGAAAGAGATAAAGAGACAAAGTCAAGCCAGTTATCCCTGTTTTGTTTTCCAGCTGGAGGGAAGTCTGCTGAAATAGACTTCTAAATGTCCAAAGCTGCAATCTTAGCACAGGTCTAAGAAGGTTCTATTCCTTCTTTCCTTCCAATTCTGAGGGACAGAGGCCAACACGAGAATGTAACTATTTTATGTGAGTACCTGCAATGTGTAATATTTTACTGGCATCTTCTCCCTATCCGTATGTAGTATGCGTTTTCATTTCAACTTATAGAAAGAAGGTACTGAGGCTCTAGAAGCTCCCAGAAACAGGGCTGGCGAGTGTGTGTTGATGGCTGTTTGGGGAACATGTATGCCAGCAAGGCTTCACTCTGACCATCTTATCTGTCTCCCATCCCCTAATCTGCTTTCTCACAGATTCCCCCAACTTCATCTTATGGTGATTCCAACAACCCTCATTTCTTTTTTTTTTTTTTAAAGATTTTATTTTTAAGTAATCTCTGCACCCAACATGGGGCTAGAACTGAACCCTGAGACCAAGAGCTGCATGCTCTACTGACTGAGCCAGCCAGGCGCCCCTAACAATGCTTCAGCTTTATTCTGAAAGTGGCATGTCTTTGGAGAACCACTCATCCCTCTCTCTTTCACTTACAGTGGAAAGACACTGGAGCTGAGAGAGATTTAGGCTACATATGGAATAAGTGGTCAGTTGGATTGGAACCCACATTGATTCGGTTCCTAAGCTGATGTTCTTTCTCCCTTGTGCATTGCCTCCTAACTGAAAAATAATCTTGTATTCTTTTTAAGACTGATTTTACATGTTCATTCTAAAAATTATTCTAACTATATGGTAAAATGCAAAATAAGAAAGTAGGAATTATTCAAATGCTGACCATAGAGTGATTAATTTTTAGGTACACTGTTTTCCAGCTTTTTAATGCAATATAATGAAGCGGAGTCATCCAGGAATTACATGTTGCTGTATCTTTCTTATTTTTATTCAATGTGATATTAATGCCATTTCATTTTTTAAAATTATTTATTTACTTTTGAGAGAGACAGAGCGTGAATGGGGGAGAGGCAGAGAAAGAGAGAGAGAGAGAATCCAAAGCAGGCTCTGTCTGCATGTTCAGTGCACAGAGCCCAATGACAGGCTTGAACTCAAGAAACTGAGATTATGACCTCAGCCGAAGTCTGATGCTTAACCAACTGAGCTACCCAGGCGCCCCAATGCCATTTCTTATTAACTGCTTTAGGAACATGGCTGCTGAGGGGCACTTGGTTGGCTCAGCTGATTAAGTGTCTGACTTGGGCTCAGGTCATGATCTCATGGTTAATGAGTCTGAGCCCTGTGTCTAGCTCTGTGCTGACAGCTCAGAGCCTGAAGCCTGCTTCAGATTCTGTCCCCTTTTCTCTGCCTCTCCCCAACTCATGCTCTGTCTCTGTTTCTCTCAAAAAGAAATAAACATTAAGAAAACTTTAACAACATGGTGCTGATCATTGCAAATGATTCCTTTGTATTGATGTACCAGTTTATTTAAACCATGCAAATAAGTGGAATTATTACATGAACAAGTTATAGAATGCAGAAATTAAGAACATAGGATTTTATTACCAGCAGTTGCAAGGGCAACAGTGTAAGTAGCAGGGACTCCCTATATAGAGAAGATCATTACCAAAAAAGTTATATGTAATGAAGATACTGGGACCTGGGTGGCTCAGTCAGTTGAGAGTTTGACTCTTGATTTCAGCTCAGGCTGTGATCCCAAGGTCATGGGATCAAACCTCATGGTGGGCTCTGCACTGAGCATGGAGCCTGCTTGAGATTCTCTCTCTCTTCCTCTGCCTCTCTCCCCTACTCGCATGCTCTCTCTCTCTCTCAAACAATATATATATTAATATGTCTGAATCCATTATAATACAGATTCCTTACAAGTACAAAGAAATATTTTCTACCTTGGTAGTATTTACATGGTACCAAAACATCCATATTAAGAATGAAATGTCACATGGATGTGGCAGTTTTGTGGAAGTGCTGAATCATCCATTCGATCTTGGTAATATCTGGGGTGAAAGAGTACTCTTTTTTTAATATTTTTTTTGTTTATTTCTAGGAGAGAGAGACAGCGTGAGCAGGGGAGGGTCAGAGAGAGAGGGAGACACAGAGTCTGAAACAGGCTCCAGGCTCTGAGCTGGCAGTCAGCACAGAGCCCGACGCGGGGCTCGAACCCACGAACCGCGAGATCGTGACCTAAGCAAAAGTCAGATGCTTAACTGACTAAGCCACCCAGGTGCCCCAAGAGTACTCTTTTTAGTTATTTACTTACTTACTTACTTACTTAGATTTAATTTTTTTTTTTTTTTTTGAGAGAGAGAGAGTGCATGTGTGCATGTCGGGAAGAAGGGAGGGGCAGAGAGAGAGAGGGACACAGAGGATCCGAAGCAGGCTCTGTGCTGACAGCAGACAGCCCAATGCCCAGCTTGAACTCACGAAATGTGAGATTATGACCTGACCCAAAGTCAGGTGCTTATGGGGGTAGAGCTCAGGGGTAGAGCATTTGACTGCAAAGTTGGACGCCTATCCGACTAAGCCACCCAGGCGCCCTTAGAGTAGTCTATCTTCAAAGTAAAAAGGGGAAAAGCATAAGACACTACAACCTAAAAATGACATGTGCTAGAAGGTGTTTTAACCATTTCTACATGGAACATGAAAAGTTACTTGTAAATGTAACATAAGAGAGTACATTATATCCAGGTTGTATCCACAATGTTCACGGACATTTTCCCAAACTTCTCCCTGTTGATTTTCTTGAAAGTGGATTTGAATACACCTGCTGATATGAGTCTAGCCAGGATTTTTAGGAGCCTGTAGTTGTTAACTTGTATGAATGTCTTTCTGTCTGTAGCACATAGTAGATAAAGGATAACTAATTCTAGCGATACTGGTGGAAAAGAACTGGCTGCAAGAGACCACAGTCTTAAGGAAAAACAAATCCAATGACATGTGACTCCCTTATTGAGATGAGCAAACTTCTTAGATGTAAAAAAATCAAATTTGTACGTAAGAACAGACTTACAACATAGGAGCACATAGGAGCCCTTCTAAGGCTGTGTGTGAAGTACAGTGTAATAATGCACAAGAGTTTTGTCCAACACCACAGCTGGCTTCTTGAAGATAAAGCATGTAGCTCTCAAAATGCATCTTCTTTGGGGCACCTGGGTGGCTCAGTCAGTTAAGCAGCCCACTTAGGCTCAGGTCATGATCTCATGGCTCATGAGTTCAAGCCCCACACTGGGGAGTGGGAGCCTGCTTCAGAATCTGTGTCCCTCTCTCTCTACTTCTCCCCTGCTAGTGTTCTGTCTCTCTCGCTCTCAAAAAAATAAATACACATTAAAAAAATGTGTCTTCTTTAATAACACCCACATTCACCAGACTGGCTTATGGGTTGAGGAGAATTTCTCTAGAATTATTTCCCCTCTTATAAATTGCCCACATCTGGCTTATTTTGCTGAATTTCTTTTCTGCCATTAGGCTTTGCCAGGTTTTAAAAAACCCCAAAACGCCCTCCCACCTCTCCATCCCATGATCATTTACCCTTAAAGCCAAGGAACAATGTCAACTTTTATCATGCGTGAGGGAGAGGAGAGGACAGAAAGAACAAAAGAGAGAAGCCTCCGAAGGAGAAAAGGCCTTCATCATGCCTTTGAGAGAATGTTTAGAAATAACAAGATTTATCCCACATAAATGAAAAACTGGATTTTATAGAACTGGGCAGACATTGTTATACTGCTTTCTTGTCCTGGATTAAATTATAACCAACAAAGGATTGGTAAAATTGCAATTGATCTTGGCAAGATTGCCTCTGTTTTGTCATTCAGAGTTCAGCTTCTCAGGAGGGCGGTTTCCCTGACTTCTAGGTATGATACAGAATTGGAGTCACTAATTCCTCCCCTTCTTTTGCTACTCTGCACAGCACTCGTGGCTATTTGCCCTTTTATTTTTGCAAGTAGGGCAGGTACACATAGTGACTGGGTGTGCATTTGCTTTGTGTTCTATTTGCATGGACAACAGTGACACTCCCAGGGCATGGTCCTTGTTAGTCTCATGGCAGCAGGTATCGCTAGTTGCTTACTCAAGGGATGCATTTCATTGTGCCCTTCTTCCTAATCATGTTTTACAGAAGCAAGTGGCACACCAAAGGAAACAGAGCAAACAAAAATGTTACATTTCTTAGCTCCCTTGCTGCTAGGCGGTCAAGACACGGGTAGGGAGATAGAGACAGGAATTGCTGAGCGGAGCTTTTCAGCAAAGTGTGGTCATCGGGCGAGCAGTCCGCTGGGACACACATTTCCCCCTTTGCCATTCCTCCCTTCCTGCCTGGAATGCAGACACTGCTGGAGAGGGAGCGGCGAGCATGGGACCACAAGGTAAAAGCAGACAGGGTCCCTGATGGCCTCTGGGAGCCACTGTATGAGCAATGCACTGACTATGTCTAGACTTCTAATTATACGAGGAAAATAAAACCCTTACTTGGTATAAGCCATTGCGTTTGATGTTTCGGTCACTTCCTGCCAAAAGTCATTCCTGGCGATATAGAGCAGCACTCGCACTGTACTTTGAACAGTCCCTGGTACATGGTAGATGTTCAAGCTTTATGAAAGAAAGAGAAGGTGGGCCATTTAAAGCCATTTGTATCAGGTCCTAACAGGTCTATGTTAGCCTTTGTGGATGCCAATTAATCATATTTTTCATCCCTGAGGATGGTAAGTCAATTGACAAACAGACACAGGAGATAGATAGAGATTTTTTTAAAATGACCCTTCATGCATTCATTCAATATTTCTAGAGGTCCTACTATGTGCCGGATACCATGCTGGGTACTGAGGATAAAGCAACAAATAGAACTAATCCCTGACCTCCTGGTGCTTCTATTTGGTCAGGGAAGAAAGACAATCAACAAGATATGTATGCATGTTAGAAGTTAGGGGGCAATTTAAAGAAGGTCATCAGAGGGGCGCCTGGGTGGCTCAGTCAGTTAAGCAGCTGACTTCAGCTCAGGTCACCGTCTCACAGTTTGTGAGTTCGAGCCCTGTGTCAGACTCTCTGCTGTCTGCACAGAGCCTGCTTCAGATTCTCTATCTACCTCTCTCTCTCAAAAATAAATAAACCCTTTTTTAAAAACTTAAAAAAATAAAAATAATAAAGAAGGTGATCAGAAAAGGCCTTCCTGGGGTATCTGGGTGGCTCAGTCGGTTAAGTGTCTGATCATTCCGCCTCATGATCTTGTGGTTTGTGAGTTCAAGCCCTGCGTCAGGCTCTGTGCTGACAGCTCAAAGTCTGGAGCTTGTTCAGATTATATGTCTCCCTCTCTCTGTCTCTCCCCTACTCATGCTCTGCCTCTCTCTCTCAAAAATAAATAATAAAACATTAAAAAAGAAAAAGAAAAGGCCTCCCCAAGGGGTCATCTCAGTGTAGTTCTTTTTTTTTTTTTTAATAGTTTATTGTCAAATTAGTTTCCACATAACACTCAGTGCTCATCCCCAAAGTGTCCTCCTCCATGCCCATCCCCCCCTCCCCCCACATCCATCAGTCCTCAGTTTTTGTCAGCATTCAAAAGTCTCTCATGGTTTGCTTCTCTCCCTTTCCCCCACCATTTCCGCCCTTCTTCTCCCCCTTGTTCCTCCGTCAAGTTCCTCCTAATCCTCCTATACGTGCAAACATATGATATTTGTCCTTCTCTGCCTGACTTATTTCGCTCAGCATAACACCCTCAAGGTCCATCCATGTAAAAATATGGAACGCTTCACGAATTTGCGTGTCATCCTTGCGCAAGGGCCATGCTAATCTTCTCTGTATCGTTCCAATTTTAGTATATGTGCTGCCGAAGCGAGCACATCTCAGTGTAGTTCTAAAAGAGTCAAACGTGAATATCAGAGGGAGTAGAGTCCCAGGCAGGGGAAACCTCAAATGCATGTGCCTGGAGTGGACACTTTGTGTGCCTTGGGCTTTACCATCTCAGTGCCACCCTGACGTCAAATGTCAATTACCAGCATCCACATCTTGTTTGCCTGAAAGCTTTCTCTGGGCACTGAAGCCTGCTCTGCCCACACATGCAGCTGGCAGTGGTAATTTTAACCCCAACTGGAGACAGGAGCTTGCTGGTGTATAAACACCCCAGGCCCCCGGCCGAGGTGCACATTCTATACTGGTTTCCAGAGTTTGGCTGCAGANAACCGCAAGATCATGACCTAAGCGAAAGTCGGACGCTTAACCGACTAAGCCACCCAGGCGCCCCGGTAGTACACCTTTCTAAAGAGCCTCCCTCTTCCTAGTTCCCTTCCCAATAACCTACGGGCATTTCGTGCACTTGGCAAATAAATGATTGACACTCAAATCCTCTTTATCAGGTCAATTCCTGGGGGGGCAGGACATGAACGGAGACTAGCGTGTAAGGAGACCAGCATTGCTGTAGCTGAGTTCAGGAGACAGGGGCTGGGAGTGGTAAGACAGGAAGTCAAGAGAGTGACATGAGGTCACTGAGCACAAAGCCCCTGGGATGCTGGAGATTTCATCTCTTACCCCAGGTAAGATGTGCCACCATCGGCAGGTGAGCTGTGGAGGAATGACATGCTCTGACTTACGTTTTGAAAGTTCGCTCCAGCTGCTATGTTGAGAGCAGATTGTAGGGGGATAATGTTGAAGCAGGAAGACTTGGGAAATTATTCCAACGGACGCAGGTAATAGATGATGAGAGCTTAGATCGGAGCGGTAGCTTTTGTTAAAGCTGGAGCTGAGAACACTGCCTAGACAGGATGCCAAAATTATCTCCCTGTCTTTGTTCACCTCGAATTAATTTATCCTCCAGGTAGAGAGCTGGAAAGCCTCACAGCACCCAGTACTGGGCAGACTCAGCACTCAGTAAGCTACACACACCTGGGTCTGAGCCCCAACTCCCCCAGTTACTGTTAATATAGCTTTGCACAAGGTGCCTAATTTCTCCAGGGCTAAAAATATTACCTGCCGTGTAGAGCTGCCGTGAAGACCAAATTAAATGAAAGAATGTTTGTAAATTGCTGAGTGCAATGCTTGGGCCAATAAATTACAGCTTCAATATTATCATTCTCATTACCATATTTCATCAAATAGAAGAGGCTAGCGTTAGTAATCCATTGTTATTTATCTCCCCCCAAGGAAAGATTTTTTTAAAATGCTGCCAATTAAACTATGACACTAGGCCTTAATGACAGTCCTGCATGACACATGAATAAGACATAGCGGCATCTCGCTTTTCTGAAATTTCTTTCATCCGTTT
Organism: Crocuta crocuta; assembly: GCF_008692635.1. Lineage (NCBI taxonomy): Eukaryota > Metazoa > Chordata > Mammalia > Carnivora > Hyaenidae > Crocuta > Crocuta crocuta. The sequence goes on along the minus strand of NW_027531000.1, from coordinate 181,127 downwards.
CAAGGCATTTGGCCATTTCTCCCTCCTTCAGCTGCATGGCTAGATGTTGTGACAGGAAATGCTTTTGCATATATCTGAGAAACAGTGTGAAGTCAAGGATAATTGGCAGCTTCATCTCCTTGAGGAGGTCCGTCTTCTTAGGTTCCTTCCACAAACGTCTAGAAGAATTGATGTATTCTTCCCTCAACTAATATCTGTTTCAATAATATCATTTGCACCCTGCTAGTGTGTTTCTGTATCCACAAAAAGGATAGACATAATGACTTTTCATTTTAATGCTGAATCATGTGTCTCTCTTTCATAAAGTATATCAAATGCCAGTTAAATCCAACATGTATCACTCCAAGAGTTTGCAAAATGTTCTGGAAACGACAATGTTGAACAGATATGACCAAGTTAACAGATTCATAGGTGAGAACGACTACATCATGACCTAACAGAAACACATAACACGTGTGTACCAAAACTCATGTACTAGAATGCTCATCATTGAGGGGCACCTGGTTAACCTAGTCGGTTTGAGTGTCCGACTTCAGCTCAGGTCACGACAGTTTGTGAGTTTGAGCCCTACATCGGGCTCATTGCTGTCATCACAGACCCTACTTTGGATCCTCTGTCTCCCTCTCTATATCGGGCTCATTGCTGTCATCACAGAGCCCACTTTGGATCCTCTGTCTCCCTCTTTCTCTGCCTCTCTCTCTTTCTCAAAAATAAACATTAAAAAAAAGAATGTTCATAGTTTAATAAAAAAGAATAAAGGAGTGTCTGGGTAGCTCAGTCGGTTAGGCATCTAACTCTTGATCTCAGCTCAGGTCTTGATCTCAGGGTTGTGAGTTCAGGCCCTGTGTTGGGCTCCACACTGGGCATGGAGCCGTCTTAAAAAAGAAAAGAAAAGAAAAACATAAAAGAATAGAATGTTGATAGTAACCCTATCCCTAAGAGCCCCACACTGGAAAATTCCCAAATATCCATCAATAGTGGAATGGATACATTTTGGCAGGCACATGCTATGCAGTACACAGCAATGAAAATGAATAAGCCAACACAAGCAACAGCATACATAAATCTCACCAACATATCATGGAGAAAAAGAAGCTGCAATCAAAATATAATTCTATTTATAGGAAGTTCAAGAATAAGCAAAGACAATCTATGCTGTTAGAAGTCAGAAGAGTTACGACTTGGGGAAGGGATCGATAACGACCGGACTTGGGTAAGAGAGGAACAACCAGGTGCCAGAAATGTTCTGTTTCTGGAGGTAGGTGCTGAGCACCTGGGTGCGAAGAGTTTATGCAAATGAAGATTTGTTGAGCAGCACACTTCTGAGTTGTGAACTTTTCTGTAAGGATATCATAAATTAAGTAATATTAAATACTGGGGCCCCTGGATAGCTCAGTCAGTTGAGCGTCTGACTCTTGATTTCAGCTGCAGCTTGATCCCAGGGTTGGGGATTGAGCCCTGCTTTGGGCTCCATGCTGTCAGCTTGGGATTCTCTCTTCCCCTCTCTCTCTGCTCTTCCCCCACTCATGCTATCTATCGCAAAATAAACAAATAAACATTTTTAAAAGTTTTAAAAACTGGGGTACCTGGGTGACTCAGTTGGTTAAGTGTGTGACTTCAGCTCAGGTCATGATCTCACAGTTTGTGAGTTTAAGCCCTGCACAGGGCTCTGCACAGTCTGCTTGAGACTCTCTCTCTCTCTCTCTCTCTCTGTCCCTTCCCCATTTGTGCGTATGCACTCTCTCTCTAAAAATAAATAAACTTAAAAAAAATTGTAAATACTGAGAAAATATTTTACATACTGAAGATTCAGAACATTATACATACACACATGCACACAAGTGTGTATATATAGATGAAAAAATAGGTCTTTTTTAAAAAGTTTATTTATTTTGAGAAAGAACATGAGCAGGAGTGCAGGAGGGGCAGAGAAGAGAAGGGAGGGAGGGAGGGAGAGACAGAGAGAGAGAGAGAGAGAGAGAGAGAGAAGCCCAGGCAGGCTCCACGTTCAGCACAGAGCCTGATGCGGGACTCACCCATGAACCGTGAGATCATGACCTGAGCCAAAAACAAGAGTTGGATGCCCAACTGACCGAGCCACCCAAGCACCCTGTATCTTTTTTTATTAGGCCAAAGAAGTGATGGCTGAGAAAAAGATGACTTCTTCTCATGCTATATATCATAAAATTTTATTTATTAAGCTTTATGGCAGAACAAACAATAAACACTTGATTCATTCCTTGCCTCTTGCATGTAGTTGCAATAGTAACATTCTCTTGAGTAAGAAATAAGTTTTTATGATTTTATAATGTTTTCATTTTCTTCCAAGGTCATTTCTTGCTCCAAACACACATCCACCCTGTGCACTGAAGTTGCTCCTCGTTCTCAGCCTTTATCCAGTGCCAATTTTCCTCACATGGTGAGGACCTCCTGTGGATGCAAAACACGGCAAGAACACAGCAGACGGAAGAAGCACTTGTGCCTGGACAAGTCTGGAAAGCATTCCCGGAGAAGTGTGTAGAACAGCAGCTTCCAGCACAAAGATCCGTCACTCATGAGGTCAAGGCTCAAGTCTTAGATGAAATGAAAGTGATGAGCTAGAGGAAAGCTCACGCTCCAATGGGATTCTGTTTCCTCTGTACACTAGTAAAGTTGTCTCTTCTTATTTACTCTGCAATTTGCCAAACTTCTGATCACTTCTCCCCAACTTCTGCAATAGCCCTGGGGGCTGAGAAGGCTGAAGGCTGTTCTCCAGGAATACCCAACCCTTTCTTCCTGTGCAACACAGTGTAACTTCTTCCATCTGCTCTTAGACCCCTGGCTGCAAGATTCAGTTCACATCTCTCCTCAATGAATATACAGTTAACCCTAGAACAACATGGGTTTGAATCACACGGGTCCAGCTACACATGGGTTATTTTCAATGAATACAATGCAATAATATAAATGTATTTTCCTTACGATTTCCTTAACATGTTATTTTCTCTACCCTACTTTATTGTAGCAATACAGTGTATAATACATATAACAAACAAAATCTGTTTTAATCAACGTTTTCTGTGTCAGTAAGGATTCTGGTCAACAGCAGGTGATTAATGGTTAAGTTTCAGGGGAGACAAAATTTATACATGGATTTTTGACTAACTCCTAACCCCCGTGTTATTCAAGAGGCAACTGTATTAGTACATCCAGCAGCTGAATACCACTAATAAACTTCTAGTTACTCCAAATCGATCTGAAGAATCACACAGCCTAGCCCACACTGTACCCACAAATCATGAGATATAATAAAATGTTGGTATTTTATGGCATAATATTTCAGTAAAGTCTGTTATACAGCAATGGATAAGTGGAATAGTAACAATTTGATTCAGATGATGAATAATTAAAAGGAAATCCACTGAATGTGTAGATTTGGGGAAAGACAGGGAAATTTATTAGCCCCATGAGGATCACAGAATTGGCACTGCAAATGAATCTTAGAAAACCATTGAGACCAACTTTTCACTTCCAAGTTGGGTAGTTCCAGGCTCTGCTCCTCTCTAAATGCTCACTGTCCTGGTAATGTTTTTTTAAGTAAGCTCTACACCCAACATGGGGCTTGAACTCCGAGATCAAGAGTTGTATGTTCTACTGATGGAGCCGGACAGGCACCTGCCCCCGGTAATTACTTTCCGTCCCATGTCTTTAAACATCATCCATACACCAGTAACTCCCAAATCCTATCTCTAGCCCAGACTTTTGTCCACATATTCAACCAATGACTCAATTTTTTTTCTATGTAGGGGAAATGTTGACATTAACATGGCTAAACATCACTCGAGTTCCTCCACACCACCATGGCTTGTTCTATACGCAGTCTCCCGTATCCCACCAAGCTTCAACTTCCTCTGTCCATGTGCTCTGGCCAAAAACCCTGGATTCATCCTCACCTTCTCTCTTTGTCTCACTTTCCATATGCTATCCACCAGGAAATCCTGTTGGCTGTACCATCAGAATGTATCCATGATCTGTGTTCTTTTATACGATGGTCAGTCAGGGGTGGCCACCAGAAGAGACACAGGAAAAGCTCAGAAAAACATGGTTTAATATAATCAGAGATTCTGGAAACAGGAAGTGTGACAGGCCACACAGGGCCATAAGAGGAACACCAGGTTTTGGTCAGGGGAAGGAGACAGGAAGACAGGGGAAATCTAGGTCAGAGCTTTTACAGTGCTTTCTGCAGAGAAGGCAGGGCAGGGCAGGGCAAATAGTTTAGGATTGCCAAGTTTGAATCCTTTCTTAGGGTTTGAGCTACAAGAGTGGTCCCTAATTGTATATTTGTGTGTTTTTTAAATTGCATTTACTTATTTTTTTAAGTAAGCTTTATGCCCAATGTGGGACTTGAACTCATGACCAGGAGTTGCATGCCTTACTGACTAAGCCAGCCAGGCGCCCCAGCCCCAGTTGTATATTTGTGTGTTTTTTAAATTGCATTTACTTATTTTTTTAAGTAAGCTTTATGCCCAATGTGGGACTTGAACTCATGACCAGGAGTTGCATGCCTTACTGACTAAGCCAGCCAGGCGCCCCAGCCCCAGTTGTATATTTGTGCGTATGCATGTGTGTGTGTGTGTGTGTGTGTGTGTGTGTGTGTGTAACATTTCTTCCTTTTCTGTTTTCCTCTAAATGGTGAAGGGATTCAGAGAAGATCCTGGCTTAGACAACCATCTTTTTTTCTTTCTTCGTCTACTTATTTCTCCAGCTGATCTCGCCTTGTCCCATGGCTTTCAAATCTACCTCTTTATGGACAACTCTTGGTAAAAGTAAGTGGCAGTGAAGGAGGGTACAAGTTGGGGGGCACAATCTTTAAAGCACTCTTTGGTGAACTTAGAGCAGAAATTAAAAAGCCTTTGTNAAAAAAAAAAAAAAAGCCTTTGTCCAAAGTAAAGACTCTACGTAGAATAAGTGGCCTGGAGTGTGAAATTAGTTATCCTATCTTTTTCTACTACATAGAGACATTTCCCACTGGAAGAATTTAAGAATATAGATGTGTTCCACTGGCTCACCTGTAAGAACAGGCTATCCAGCCCAGCTGGATTCCTGTGAAGTAACAGAACCTCTAAATAAGGTTTGGGTCATTGCACTCAGCTAGGGCTCTTTCGTCTCCAGGGGACATTTGGCAATGACTGGACACATTCTTGATTGTCACAACTCAGGGTTGGGGGTGCTAGTAGTGTCTAGTGGGTAAAGGCCAGGGATGCTGCTAAATGTCGTACACTACATAGAACAGCCCCCATGACAAATAATAAGGCCCCAAATGTCAAGGGTGCTGAGAGTGAAAAATCCTGGGCCAAGGGTAAGTACCTTCTTTCCCTTTTCCCACCCCTCAGCTCCATGCCATGTGGATCTCCCATCCCTTCAGTGATCTTCTAAATTAAATAGTTATGGCTCTAGCAACTTAGACAACTAGCTTCCACAGTCTGCATCTCAGTTGCTGAAGCAGCTCAGCTGCGAAGGTTGCCCCCAAGGAAGCACACCTCCCGGTATTCACACCCTTGTGTAATCCTCCACCTCTTGAAACCTCAATGGCCCTGTGACTTGCTTTAATCAGTGGAATGTCACAAATGTGGCGCTGTGCCTTAGGAGGGCCTGGTGGCTTTTGTTTGGGTGCTTTGGGCAGCTCCGAGGTGCTGTGTAAGAAAAGAAGTCAGCTACCTGGCTAAGAGACCAAATAAGGAGGCTACATGGAAAGGGCATATGGGCAAGAAGAGGCTCTGAAATTACAGAGAGACAGACAGGCGATCAGAGAGACAGGGCTGTGGGGAGAGAAAGAGATGGAGAGAGGGACTGAGAGAGAGAGAGAGAGGCCAAGTACACCAGCCCAGCCCAGCCTTCCAGCTGTTTCTGCCAGGCATTAGGCAAGGGAACCTGTTGAGCCTGCAGATACCTGCCGTACCAGAGGGTATCACAAGGGACAGAAGACCTGCCCAGCTGAGCCCTGTCCACTCCCACAATCGGAAGAGGTAACAAAAAGGCTGTTGTTTTAAGCCACTGTGTTTGGAGGTAGTTATTCATACAACAATAGACAATTAAAACTGTTTCTATTTTCGGGGTGCCTGGGTGTCTCGGTCAGTTATGTGTCCCTCTCTGGATTTCAGCTCAGATCATGATCTCAGGGTCCGAGGGATCAAGCCCTGTGTCAGACTCTGGGCTGACAGCACAGAGCCTGCTTGGGATTCTGTCTCTTACTCGCTCTCTGCTCCTCTCCCATTTGCACATGTGCTTGTTCTCTCTCTCTTTCAAAATAAATAAACATTAAGAAAAAAACCTTCTTATTTTCTTGAAAATGAGATGATGGGACAAGATCGTGATATTACAAATTCTTTTTATTTTTATCTATTTGTTCTTGTTTTTTATGCTTATTTATTGATTTTGTGAGAGAGTACATGTGTGTACTTGTGTGCACACAAGTTGGGGAGGGGCAGAGAGAGAGGGACAGAATCCCAAGAAGGATCCACACCCTTAGTTCAGAGCCCCAAATAGGGCTTGATCTCATGAATTCTGAGATCATGACCTGATCCGATTTCAAAAGTCAGATGCCTAACGGACTAAGTCACCCAGGTGCCCCTTACAAATTCTTTTTAGCCTCAAAATCCTTGATCTAAACAAAATCTTATCTAGAAGCATAATATGTATATACTTGCTAAGAACGCTTTTTTTGGATGCAAGTGACAAAAACCCAACTGAAGTAGTTTAAGCAATAGTAGGTTCCTTTCCTTATGTGGCAAGAATTCTGGAGCTAGATGGTTGCTAGATGTGGTTCAGCAGCATCTTGAGATCAGATTCAGTGTTTCTGTGATCTCAGGCATTCCCGTCATGCTCATGGTTGCAAAGTTACTGACAGGACACCAGCATTGAAGGGATGAAGAAGGAAGAAAGGGAAGGTCAGTACCAGCCACATAGTCTGTTTTTAGTAAGGGAGTCAAAGTTTCACAAAACTTTGAGCATTAGGGACTTCTCATGTATCATGGGCCAACACTGGGTCATATGCCAAGCCACAACTGCCAACAAGACCAAGAAATTGAGGGACAGGATTGTTGTGAATGACTCTGATCATACACCACAGCTTGGAATTGGGCCCATTGCCACTGAACACAAAATTAGGATGTAGAAAGGAAGAAACGGAATGAATACTGAGCAATAGATAACTAGCTTCTGAAACAATATGGAAAGCACAGATGGAGATAATCTTACTAAATTAGAGGAGGAGGGTCTTGATTCCTGTCAATTCACCCTCCCTTTCCTCACTATTGTCCTCTACTACCATGAAACCCCAAGGGGGCCTCCAAGAATAGCCCAGGACTCCAGAAAGCCAAGCCAAAAAAAAATCACTTGACTATATCTTAACATTTCTTTCTGCTCTGACCTTCTAGAATCTTGGAAGAACTTGCATATTGGAGGAATTATAAGATCAGTGTGGATGGACTGGAAGGAGGGGAAGGAACTGCGCCAAGAGAAGCAAAAACTTACTCATTTGTCCACAGCTGCCTCCTTCTCCGACCTCATCTTCCCCAGGATCCTTTTCAAGGACTTATTCTGGTTTCGCTTTTGTTTTCTTTGAGGATCAAGGGCTAGAAAGGTCAGATCCAAAGGCTTGTTGAAGAGATGGTAAGAGAGAGTCTATGGATGAATCTTCCTAATGCTCTTTCTTTTCTTCCTTCTCATTTGGAGGCTGGCATTGACCAGATGAAGTATTTTCTTTGCAGCTAAGAATTGTTGAGTCAAGAAAACATGACACTTTGCTTTATGGGACATACACTCCATTGGTGGTAATCTATCCTGAGGTGGAAGGATTGTGGAGCCCCGGTGCTGATATATGCTCTAAAATATGAAGGCAGAACCCTAATGTTCTTAGTTCCACAGCTGCTGAGTTTTTGGGATAAGCTCTTGGTTTCTATTAGAAACCAATGAATAGACTTTATAAGTCCCAAGTGATGGTAGGCCAAGTGTAAACAAATTGATTAATGACGCCTGCTAGCAATTATGAAGTCCACAGGATTATTACCCTAACAAACTCTGTTAACATGAGGTAGGAGGTTTTTTTTTTACTTTGTTTTGTTTTGTTTTTTAAGTAAGATACAGATAGAATTTAAATGTTACATGTGATCCTTTAGAACCAGAGCATCAGAAAGCTTCCACCAAGGGGCACCTGGCTGGCTCAGTGAGTGGAGCATATGACTCTTGGTCCTGGGGTCCTGAGTTCAAGCTCCATGTTGGGGTTGGAAATTATTTTTAAAAATTAAATATTTTTTTAAAAAGCTTCCAACAACAAGGAAAATCTTTCCATGTGCAGGTGAGATGGGGACTCTCCACAGGGTTTTCAACTACCCCAAGCACTATTTATAAGACTTCCTATCAAGACAATGGTAGATAAATCAGGTAAACACACTTGTCCTTTAATGTGAGAATTAAAATGACTTTAAAAGGAAGTTTAACATGATGGCTGTATAATCTGTAACAAACCAACAGTTGAAGGATGGACACTCAAGCACCACCTTTGCATGGCTTCATGCCTTATGACAACTGTCATTATCCCTTTACTGAAATGAAGAGTCACTAAAAACCCTCAAAAGTCAACAATACAGAACAATTTGTCAACAAATGGAACAACAGTGACTATACAATAAAATGATGATGAAGATGATGACAATGACCATGACAGCTTCTGCCACTTACTGACAGCACATTATGTGCCAGGAGCTTGACATGTTTTATTTCATTTAGCTATGATGATATCCCTGTTAGGTAGATAGTAGTATATGAATAGACACTATTAGGGTACTAGATAATCCCCATTGTACAGAAAATAAAACTAAGAGTCTAAGAATTCTATGTCCAAGCTTACCAAAATACTTAATTCTAAATCTTCTGATTCTAGAGAAAGTGAACTTAAGCACTATGTCTCTTAAACAGCATTTGTGCCAATAGGTCAGATTTCTGTTTTTAAAGACCCTTTAAAAACAGAGTTAGGTGTTTCAAAATCCACTAAGCCTGTTTCTTATTGGAGAAAGGGTTCTTCTGATTATGTTTTGATTAGATTGTATTTCCAAATTCACAGATTCACAGTTAACAAACATGTCAAGTTCAAAGCTAACCCTAAGTATATACTAATTTGGCTGGCTACTTGTTCATGTTTCATGCTATTTGAATATTACTGTTTTTTCAGGGGGAAAGGCAGGATGGAATTTAAACTTCTTGAAAAACAGGGTAATCACAGTACAACTAACTTCTGGAAGGAAGGTAGGAGGGAGGGAAGGAAGGAAGGGGGGAAGGAAGGAAGAAAGGAAGGAAGGAAGGAAGGGAGAGGAAGAGGAGGGAAAGGCTTTCATAGTGTCCTAATCAACATCCATGGGGGTGGGGTGAGGGAGCAGAGAGAGGAAAACCTCCATAAGGTTTCTGAGATGCCTGAGAAAAAGATTGTTATATTAGAATTTTTGGTCAAAGATGAAGAGAGACTCCCTTCTCCCTACCAGTCTCTGACCAGTGAGCTCATCTTGTAAGGTACTGACCAATAGGCTCAGAACTTCCATGGAGTTCAGTTAGAGCTAAATTTTCAGCAAAGCCCTTAGGACTTTCCACTCAGAATCCCAGTAAGTCATGTGTTGGGACACAGATCTTGGACACACTGTCACATTCTCCTAGCCCACTCTTCCTCTCTGGGCAGCGCCTTACTTGCATGGGGTCAGCCTTCTACTTCTGGGGCAGGGGATCTGCTTCCTGAGCAGTTACCAAGGGGATGGATTACATAACATCAAGAGAATTATCACACCCCCACCCCCGGCAGGGTAAACCTTGACCAATAGGAAACGAGCTGGCAGGGAGAAGGAAAGATAAATTTCCCTTCCTTTTCCTCTTCCATGGGCTACTTCTAGGGACACTTGTCCCTTGCAATCCTAGCAGAAAAGCACCATAGACAAAGCAAACAAACCTGGTGTGCAGTCCACATGTCTCTTTATGACTGGCACATAAGATAAAGCATCACATGGTTTCACATCTTTCTTTGCTTGGCTTCTTTTTCCCTCACCATCACCTCCCTAGGTTTAAACCTCCAAATCAGAATTTCAGGGTCTTACACATGGCTGCACAGCTAAAGACCAAACTCTCTGAGCTGGGGGTGGCCATTTAAGTTCCTGCCAATGGTATGTGAGGGGAAGTGGTGTATGCAAGTTCCAGGTACTTGCCCTTAAAACAACTGAGTACACACTTCCCTTCCTCCCCTCTTCCTCTCTCTCTTTCTCCATCATCCTTCCCCCCTCTCCCACACTGGGTGGGAAGAAGCAATAATTGGGGCAATTTTGGAGGCTACAAATCAGCGACCTACCAACCCATTATAGAAACATCTGTCACTGTGTTTTCAAATGAGAGAGAAATAAACTTCTATGCTTAAAGTTAAAATGTGTTAGATACTTCCATCATTGCCTCGAGCCCTACCTTCTAAAGAACTTAAGCTGAGACCAGTAATAATCAGGTATTATCTGCATTTAGTTTGCCAGGTAATCTGATGAGCTCTCTTGCCTTGAATTATACTACTCATCCTGGCTGAACTATAAAGGTGCTGCTCTGACTTAGGAAGGCGCTTACATCATCTGAAAACAAATGCTTCCGTGGCCAGGCCTCGCAGCCAAAATGTGGACCCAGGTTTTCCCCTTGCAGGCTGACCTTCTTTTATGTTCTAAGATGATTGACAGCTGACATCCAAATGCAGGTATCGATCTTTGGGGCAGTGAGCGCTGCTTTCCTTTATTCTCAAATAAAGATAAGCCAAAGATAAAAAGCATGCTCAAATTATCAGGGTATAGAGAAAGACAAAAAGGCTTAAGAAACTCTCAGGCTTCCATCCACTTCCACTAGTAAAAATTAGTAAATTAACCCTTAGGAATATAATACTCTGTGCCTGGCATTGCTGCGGCCTTTTCTGTTCAGGCCCTTTAACATAAAAGAGCGAGCACCACAAGGCAAATGGTTAAGGTCTTGGCCTGCTGAGGCAGGATCAACCAAAAGTCCTCTGGCAAAATACCTAAACCTAAGGACAGTGTGTCTGGAAGGAGAGATTAGAAGGATTGTGAACATGTTATGAGAAGGAAAAAAATCCAGACATCTCCCTTTGATCAGCAATTGTACTTCTAGGAATTTACCTTGAGGACATTACTAAATGGTTAGTCAGGCTTACCATAAAGTGATATTTATGGCAGGATTGTTTGTGTTAATGTGATAGTATAAAACCCCCAAATATCCGATTATTAGTAATGTGGCTTTGCAAATCCTGGTGTATACATGCGATATAATACTAAGTAGTCACTCAAAATGATGAAAAAAGATTTGTATTCCTTAACATGAGAAAGAAGACCATGAAAGATGCAAGCTTTTTATTTTTATTTTAGTTTAGAGAGCGGGAAACAGATGGAGACAGAGAGAATCTTAACCAGACTCCATGCCCAATGCACAGTGTGATGTGGGGCTTGATCTCGTGACTGTGAGATCATGACCTGAACCAAAATCAAGCATCAGACGCTCAACCAGCTGAGCCGAGATGTTCAGGCTCCCCAAGATGTGAGCTTTTTATTTTTATTTTTTTAAAGCAAGGTTTTCTTTTTTAAGTTTTTTAATGTTTATTTATTTTTGAGAAAGAGAGAGAGAGAGTGTGTGAGTGGGGTAGGGCAGGGAGTGTGGGAAACAGAAACTGAAGCAGCCTCCAGGCTCTGAGCTGTCAGCACAGAGCCAGACATGGGGCTTGAAGTCACAAACCCTGAGATCATGACCTGAGCCGAAGTTGGACACTTAACCAACTGAGCCACCCAGGCACCCCAAGATGTGAGCTTTTTAAAAGTGTGATTCTAAAGACATTAAGATAGTATCGATACTCTAGGACACTGGGGTTCTCAAAGTGACCAGCCCCATCAGCATCACTTGGGAAAATGCAAATTGCTGACCCCACCCTAGGTCTACTGAATCAGAAACTTTTTAGTGGATCCAGCAGCCCAGTTTAATAAGTCTTCCAGGTGATTCTAACGTACTCTAAAGATAGAGAACCACTGGTCTAGGAAAAAAGAGGTTTTTTTTTTTTTTTTACATATTTATAAGGGATGAGTAAGGGCTCAGTTTCCCCTTTGTTATTTTAACACAGTTCAGTATCAGGATGATTAGTTACAGTGGATGATTTTTCCAGTAACAGAAAAACCCAGCCCTAATTGTCTTAAACAATAAATGAATTTATTCCCTCACATAAACTTAGAGCAGGTTCTGGAACACAGGCACCATTCTCCATTTTCTGTAACTCCTTCATGTGGGTGCTTCATCTTCAGCCTGGCAGTCACAGAGCTAGCTGGTACAGTTCCATATCCATCCACACATACCACATCCAAAAGCAAAAAGGGACCATTTCTTCTGGAATCTCCTTCTTGACAGTAAGAAAACTTGTCCTAAGAGCTGTTCTCTTCCCCATCTCACTGGCTAGACCCAGCTCACGTGCACATTCTTTAGCTAACTACCCAATGAGAGGAATAGAGAAACCTAATTAGCCTTAGGCTGATAAATCAGGATTCTCTCTTGATCTAGAAAGAGGTTCACCTTCCCTAAAGGATGGGTGCTAAGCAAAACTAAAGTCCTGTTGGCGTGGAAGAAGAGAGAGAACGTGGCTTTAAAAAAAAACAAAAACAAAAAAACATTCATTGGGGCGCCTGGTGGCTCAGTAGATTAAGCGTCAACTTCAGCTCAGGTCTGATCTCATAGTCCATGGGTTCGAGCCTGCATCAGGCTCTGTGCTGACAGCTCAGAGCCTGGAGCCTGCTTCAGATTCTATGTCTCCCCTCCCCGCTTGCTCTCTGTCTCTGTCTCTCAAAATAAAGACATTAAATAAATAAATAAATGTTCATTTATTTGTTCAGAGAGAGAAAGCAAGAGAGGATGTGAGCAGGACAGAGGGTGGACAGGGTGGGGAGGAGGAGGGGCAGAGAGAGAGAGAGAGAGAGAGAGGGAGGGAGAGAGAATCCCAAGCAGACTCTGTGCAGTTAGTGCAGAGCCCCATGTGCGGCTTGATCTCATGAGCCCTTGAGATCATGGCCTACACTAAAATCAAGAGTTGGACACTTGGGGTGCCTGGGTGGCTGAGTCAGTTAAGCGTCCAACTCTTGATTTCCACTCAGGCCATGATCATATGGTCATGGGATGGAGCCCTGCATTGGGCTCTGTGCTGACAGCACAGAGCCTGCTTGGGACTCTCTTTTTCCCCTCACTCTCTGCCCGTCCCCCACTCATGTGCGCACAAGCGTACATGCTCTCTCTCTCTCTCAAAATAAACAAACATTAAAAAGAAAAAAAAGAGTTGGATGCTTAACCAACTCAGCCACCCAGGCACACTGGAACATAGCCTTTGAGTAGGCAACTGTCAGCTACACTGAATCTAGACTAGTAATTGCTTTTTTTAGATTTTTCTATCAAATTGAATTATTCATCACTGCTATGAATAACTTGTTAGGTGTATTGGAAAATGGACTGCTGGGGTTTTCTTTCTTTCTTTTTTCTTTCTGTTCCTTCCTTCCTCAGTTTCTTTTTTTCTTTCATATTCCATGCTTTGGAAATTGCTCCTAAGACTCAAGAAGAAGAATTTATGTCATGCAAGGTTTTTCTTTGTTTCCTTTCTTTACTTTTAAGGCAACTTAAAAGGTTGACAGTATCAAGTGCTGTAAGGCCATGGAGTGACTGGCAATCTCATACGTTGCTGGTAGGAGTATAAATTGGTATGAACACTTTGAGACGCTATTTGATAGTATCTACAAAAGCAAAACTTATTCTGTGACCTCATAGTTTTACTCCTGGGAATTCCAAGAGAGATATGTGCATGGACATGCAAGAGAATGACCAGAGCGGCCTTCCTCACAACCAGCCCAAACTGGAAAACCAGGTAGAAACTGCAATGCCAGCATTTCAAAGTCAGGTGTGTCTACTACTAAGCCCAGGGCCACCTCATATAGGACAATTTGGACTTAAAGTTTTAGACAAATGAATTCCAAGTCATTTTGTAGTTATAGTTACTAAAGCCTGTAAGTGGGCAAGATATTTAGCTGTATTCAATCGATTTTTTTTTAAAAAGCCTAATTAAAGAGAAATCTGGCCACTTAACCATTCATGAAGAAATGTGACTTCAAAGGTTTCGAAGAAGTCCTTCAAGATGAGCTTTTTATCAGCTGATTCATTTTTCTCCTTTTGCTAACTTTTGGACTTCACTTTATTAACTTTCCCTTGAATGTAAGTTGAATGCCTTTCACTAATCATAATAAAATAATAGAACAAGTTCAGACAGACTCATTGTCAAGTCAATGGACAATGACTAAGTAATTCCTTCATGAAGTGCTTTTTTTGTATCTCTTTGCCATGCTTATTAGAGATAGGCCTACGGCACCTCAAGCATGTCTTATTCCAATTAATCCAGGAAGCCTGAGATCATCTCAATCTGTCCACATAGTTTGCTCTCTCCTCTGTGATCAATAGGATCTGGTACTTAAGGCTACAAACCTTCAAATTTGATACGCCAGGGTCAAGTCTTGGCTCTGTCATTCTCAGTGGTATGACCTTGGGCAACTTATTTAATTGCCCTGAAATCTGGTTTCCTTATGATTAAAATGAGACCACTACCACCATCACACCACCACCTATTACCATGGGTTTTAAGGAGGTAAATGAGGTAAAGCATAAAAAACATTTTGCATATTCTTCAGCATGTAATCATAGTTAACGCTTATTATTATCTGGCACGAATCCAAGCTGACCAGGTATTTCCGTGGAGGACCTGCTACCCAGAAAGCACTCTGAGGGTTACAAAGATTAATCCTTTCAGCATGTCCAAATGAAATAATCTTACTCTGGAATTCATTCTAAAGATGCTCAGTGTATATCTACAACATGCCAGCCATTGTATCAGGTGCGGGGGAAACCGTGGCAAATAAAACTGAGTTCCCAGACTCCTGAAATTTATATTCTATTGGGAGGAAACAGACAACAATGATGACACAAGGATGCGAATGTTTACAGTTAATGAAGAGAGGAAAGCAGGTTTATGTGATCCAGAAAACCTGAGGAAGCCGCCAGTGATTTTGCAAAGCCTCCCGCTCCTTGCCCTCCCTGCCCTGGCCTTTCTGACTGCTGAGCCTCTGACAGGGCCGGAGTAGCCATGTTGGATAATAGAAGCAAGGGGCGCACACTAGAAGGGGCCTGGATCCTAGGGGCCATGCTGCCCAGGCTCGTCTTGCATAAGCCACTGTTATTTAGGATTTTTGTGTCACTGATAGCCTATTTTCATAGTAACCAATACCATTACTACTCTCTTCTGAGAACATTTCTGCTTTCAAGCTTATTAATATGGAAGTCTGGAAGAAATTCAGAATTTGATTCGTAAAAGAGAGAATGAATAGAGACTACAGAGAAAATGGCAGAGAGGACAAACCTGTAAAAATGTGTATTTCATATATTTTCTATTTAATTTTTTAAATGCTTATTTATTTTTGAGAGAAAGAGAGAGAGACAGAGTGCAAGTGGGGAGGGGCAGACACACACACACACACACACACACACACACACACACACACACACAGAATCTGAAGGAGGCTCAGGCTCTGAGCTGTCAGCACAGAGCCTATCACGGGTGAGCACAAAGCTCACTCAGGAGCTGTGAGATCATGACCTGAGCCAAAGTCAGATGCTTAACCGACTGAGCCACCCAGGTGCCCCATAAGTATTTTTTTAAAGTACTTACTGAGTTCTAATTTGTGAAACTTCCTTTATACTCATTTATAAACATCACAGTAACTTTATGGATTATCTACCTCAACCCTCATTCAAAAGACAAACAAACCAACCCAGTAGTCAAGAACCTTCTCAAAAACATGATACCCAAGATTTAAATCCAGCTATGAGCAAGCCACTAGCCCAAATTCCCAACCCTTTCCTCAAACTATCATTAAGGTCAGTGGGAAAATAGGGAAAGTAAACAGAAAAGACAGAGGCACATATCACAGGAAGCCCTGTTAAATGGTTTATGAATAAATAGAGACAAGAACAAGAAGAATGATGAAAATAAAGAACTGGTAGACGATCCACCTCCTTGGCCCTCTTGGTAGTGTCTAGTTCTCATTTTGTGACTGGAGGCAATCATATTTATATATTTTTCAACTTGAAAGCACTGCCCAAAGTGGGATTCCCTAATTAGGGATGAAAGCATTCATGCTTTGCTCTTTGGCAAACTTAAGTATGGCTCTAGGGCCAAGTCCTGCCCACTGTCTGCTTTTGTTTTTAAATAAAGTTTTATTGGCTCAAAGCCACTCCATTCACTTATGTGTTAGTTATGGCTGCCTCTGCACTTCAATGGCAAAGGTGAGTAGCCTTAAGTATTTGGGGCAACTTGGGTGGCTCAATCAGTTGAGTGTTTGACTCTTGATTTCAGTTCAGGTCATGATCCCAGGATTGTGAGATCAAGCCCTGTTAGGGATCCACTCTGAGCATGGAGCCTGCTTGAGATTCTCTCTTTTTCTCTCACTCTGCCCCTCTCTCCCTAGCTCATGCTCTCTCTCTAAAATAAAATTGTGAAAAAACAATTTTTTTAAAGTCTTAAATAGTTAGTCTCTGGTTCTTTACAGAAAAGTTGGCCAAACTCTGCTCTATGGTATGGCTACCATTCAAAGATATCCTAGTTACATAATACCAGCTCTCCTATGACATTAAAGCTGAAACATCAGTAAGAACACAAAAAAATCCACTTCCAGGCTTTTTTCTACTTCTCAACATACCCATTCAAGGGAAATGCTGGACCTCTGTATCCTAATGAAAACTTAAATTAAATGCTCAGCAAAACCACATAATGTACACACTTGTTGAATCACTAGGTTTTACGCTTGAAATGAATTTAACATTGTATGCCAAATCACTACATTTTACACCTGAAATGAATTTAACATTGTATGCCAACTATACTCAAATCTAAAACAGAAGGAAAAAAATGCTTAGCACCACCGAACCCATTTGGACTCCCCTCCTGTGTGTGAGCGAGCAGTCTATAGGAGGCTCCTCCTGAACTGCGTCACTGCAGCAAAACAAGATTATAGCTTTAATTAAGCTTAAATTCACCAGATTCACGTTTTATCAAGTCACAATAAACTAAAGTGAATGAAAATGGGGAAACTTGCCATGAGGAAGATGGCTTTTAGAACACAATTGGTAAATAGAGTGAAAAAGAGTATCTTGGCTATAGTGTTGAACTGGCAGGAAACTGCAGTGATCACATTATTCAACGAGTAATATAATGTCCTCACACGTATTCTCAAGAGGAGAGCCAAGGGTTTTAATCATTTGGTAATGTGCTTTCAGTGAATCTTGCATATTTGTCAAAGGCCATAAATGAACCATAGTTTTATCTCTCTCTCTCTCTCTCTCTCTGCTCTTGTGGTCAGCTCTACTGCTCGTCCACAGCACCAGCAACTTTAAACAGAGAGGACAGATGAGAAGGGAAATCATTGTTCTCAAGAAGTCCTGAGCTCCCAGTGCTGGCCCAGTTGTTTGAGAAAGAACTTGGTGACGGACTTCAGACACAGCCTATAATTCAAGGTTCCCTGAAGCAGCCTCTTAAACAGCAGAGGTGGAAGAAGCTGCAATACTTAACATTTTTCTGGATTCTGGATATTCAGTCGAGTGTTCAACTTTGGCTCGGGTCATGATCTCACAGTTTTGTGAGTTCCAGCCCCATGTCGGACTCTGTACAGACAGTGAGGAACCTGCTTCAGATTCTCTGTCTGCCTCTCTCTGTCTCTCTCTCCCTCTCAAAAATAAATTTAAAAGACATTTAAAAATTTGTTTTCTGGATTTCTAATGGGAAGCCATTCTTGGTAAAGTTTGTTTTCTGTTCTTGGGTCACAGTGGCCATACATACTCCTTGATGCCTAACTCAGTGCAATCTTTTTCCTGGGTAATTTCAGCCACTTGTTCCTGGTTCCTCTTGGCTTCAGATGCATCATGGCAAGGCTTTGTGGGAAGGCGGGGCAGGTGGCATACAGTCGATCTCCCTGCAGATTAGTCACTGGGGGGATGATACAGGACATGTTTCTAATCCCAGCTGGGCTTTCATGTGCCACCCAGCATGATCTCAGCAAAACCCTCCTGTCACCTGTGTTCCTGGGAAATGAAAGTCAGTATGAATTAGTTAACCCTGGTCTCTGCCTAAGAAAAATATTAATAGTGGACCGTGAAGAGGAAAGACTTTAGCAATAAGACAAACTTGGATTTCTGTATGATTTTGCCTCTTACTGGCTGTATGGCCAGCAGTCAGTTACTTGGTGAGCGGTTCTGAACCTCAGTTTCCTCATTCTGAAAATGCGGTGGCAATACCCAACTCTCAGGCTTGCTGTAAGGATTAAATGAGTGTTCCTATAAAGAAGACTTAGCTCAGATCATTGGAATAGAGGTTCATGAATAAGAATAAAGTTTCCTCCCAGAAACTGTGAAGAAAAAATATCAACAGTGCAATAGGAATGTGAACAAGAGACATTAACAGATAGGTCACAGAAAAATAAACATAAATGGCTCTTGCCCATATGAAAAGATGTTTGACCTCACTTGTAATAAGAAAAATCAAGTCAAAACTGCACAAGGATATCATTTTTCACCTATCAAGTTGGCAAAGGTCCAATTCAAAAATTTTACAGCATGCTCTGTAGTAAGTAGTGGAATGAGGCACTCTCCTACATTGCTGGAAAGAGCACAAAATGGTACAACCCTTTAGGGGGCTCACTGGCAAACCCTGTCAGAATTATAAATGCATTTACTTTTTTACTCAGCGATTTCACTCCTGAGAATTATTTTTACAGCTACACTTAAGCCAGCATGAAGTAAAGTGACAGATAAACTCCATTATTGATTGCAGAGCTGTGTGCATGCATGAGCAAGAGGCTGGAAATACCCAAGTGTCCGTCTAGAGAGGAGCGGATAAATAAACAATGGCACTTCTACACAATATTACACAGCTGTGAAAAAGAGAATGGAGATCTCCAGACCCTGTAGGGAAAACCTCCGGGGAACTGTTAAGTGAAAAAGTCAGAATGCAAAATAATCCATATACTATCCCAATGCCTTGGTTAAAATGGGGGAAGTAAGATTATATTTATTGTTGTTTATATTTGCCTGAATATAAACACCAACAGGTTATACAAGAAATGAGTAAGAGTGCTTACATATAGAAAGGCAAAGGTGCAAAAGTGGGTAGGTGGGGTCAGGAGTTAGAACAAGACTTTTTTAATTTTATTTTTATCTTTGAGCCATGTGAATCTAGGACCAATTCAAATAATATGATCAGAATAAAGAAAATAATTAAAACAAATATTTTAAAATGAATCTTTTAAAATGAATAAGCACTTCCAAAATCAGTTAGAACCCATACTTAAATTCTCGGTCATCTTGATATATTTATAACTCCATGCTGGGCTGTGAACCTTGAGGACACAGCACATCTTATGCGGCACCATAACCTAGGTGGCTGTGTCTCATACCCTCAGACAGGGAGTTAAATGCATGGTTTTTAACTGAACCCATCAATAAATGAAGGAGCTTGCTGCTTTCAAGTATGGAAAGAATGATCATTAGCTGACTCTACCAAAAACTATCAAAGAACCAAGGGATGACAGGAAAACAATGAAATTTTCATAGTAAGAATAGGAAACAGAAGGTAGACCACTGAAATAAGAGCTCAGTGACCTAAAAGAAGGGGGAAAAAAAAGAGAGAGAACTGTAAATGTATTTCTTCTCTGAACTCCATGGAATATTTTGATCCAGCTTCCTTTGGGGAATTTACATTTGAAACTGAAAGCCAAATACAAGAGTAAATTTCTCTCAACAGGCTGGGAAAGAGGCAGTTAGCTATCCCATCATGTCAAACCTGTTAGGTCAAAGAACATGTTTCGCTCCAGAACTTTGAGCCCTTTCCCTCATCAAACCCCTAGGAAGAATGGGGGGGCCGCTGATCACCCCAGACAGATGATTGATAAAATGACTTCTATGCCAAGTAACCAATAAAAATTTGTTCACCCACGCTTTTTACTTCCTGGATCTACAATAATTTATACAAAAATGCCATCTCCCTACTCCAGGGTGCCTGATTTACAGATTGGGCATCTGTTTCCTATAAAGGACCCTGAATGAAACAACAATCCATATTCTAACAAAACAGAAGACTCATTTCATAAATCACATCCAACCTATCACGTATCTCACACTGAAATTCTTTTAAATCCAGCCCCAGTTTTCTTCTCCTCAGAGCTTGACCTGTGTGTTGTCAAGACCAGAAACACACACATATACTTTGAGCTCTTAAAAGACTCTTAAAATAGCAACAGCAAACCTAGTAATCATCCTATTTCTCTTTTGTCTTATCTTATAATAAGATCTTTTCATAAATGCTTTCAGGAGAAAATATTTAAAATTGTCAATGTCCCCAGAGAGCCACTAGCTAAGGAATTTGCAAACAAATGGAACTTACTTGGCCTCTCCCTGATCCCTTGCCCAGAGCAGACATTACTGATGGACCGACTCTTGCCCACTGAGGTTGCCTGAGGTTCTGCAATACTTTTCAGCCCAAAGTTCTAGGCTGCGTCTATGAAGGAGCAGCAATGAACATGCAGGATGGGACAGTTCCATCCAGTCACTTTTCAGATGACAGGACTGAACCACAGAAGGAGAAGGAGATTGCCATGGTCCCACAGTGAATGGACTACAGACCCCAAACACATTCCTAAGTTCTGAACCCCAGCATTGACCTTTATCTACACCAATGTGACCTGCACTCAGAAAGTCAAGCGTGGGCTCGTTTTCTATGTGTGTCCGTGTGCATATGTGGTTTTGTCAAACGAAACCCTTGTACACCAAAATGATCTGAATTAGCTCTGTTTTTCAAATAAAGAATTTACTAATCATTCCAATACATTCAGAAGCTCCTGGCAGCCTGCCACTCTAAATATCATTTTGTTTTAGCAATAATCTTTTCCCATCAAATATGCTTCCTCTTCGGTGAAGAAGGGATAATTGTTATTAAACAGGAAATTACTTTTCATGTGGGCTAGCACAAAGGACTGTGTGATGAGCTTAGATGCATGGACAATACACAGTGACATGGAAAAGCTGTGTGGCTCTTTAAGCAATTTATTACAATGTTTATTAAATATCAACTGGGTTTTATTTTCTCTTTGACTTCAACTGAACATTCCCCGAATTACAGACTGTCAGAGTCAGATGGGACCTTATAGTACATCTGATCAAACAACTATCAGAAAGTAGAAAGAAAGTGCTAGAAAGGATTTGCCCATGGTAAAGGAACTAGGGCCAGGTCTCATAATTCTAAGCTCCTTCGAACTCATTATCCCACAACCCTGAGATCAAAATGAGCAATTCCCTGTCTAGCAGCTAATCCAAAACATACTGAGCTCTCTAATCAATGCTTCTCAAACTGTAATGTGCATATGAATCACCTGGGGATCTTGTTAAAGACAGATTCCTATTACCTACGTCTGAGATCGAGCCTGCAGCTCTGCATTTCTAACTGCTCCCAGGTGGCACCGATGCTGCTGATCTGTGGATCAGTCCTCGGTTTAGTCAAACGAGAACCATATGGTTCTGGTGGAGAATCTTCACTGGAGCCTCAACTAACAAGTCACATATGACCGTTGTGTCAATCAGGTTATCTCAGGTTGTTAAAAACTGAGATACAGTTCATCCAGGAGTGAAGATTGAGAGGGGAAACTGTCTAAGTAGATGAATTGCATTTGGTAAGATATAGAAGGGAGCAAATTCATTTCTCCCAGGCTATCTTCCGTCTTCTCTATCTTCTGTTTTCTTTCTCCCCTACTTCAGGTCATTACCTAGGGCAGATTCCAGGGCTTGTTTAGGAATCTTCAGGTATGAACAATCTTATTTGTAGGTATTAAATGTCCTATGTAGTTGTAATGTCAAAACTTCAGTTTCTCACCCGGTTCAAAGTTTTCTCACCAGCGGCTCCAACCTCACCCCAGATGGGAAAGCAGACTGATTCATTGTTTCTCTGTGTGCTGCCTCCAATTGTCACTACTTTTGGCTACTTCTGAACCCCATATGGCTGGGGCAGGGACAGAAAGAAGAGCTTAGGGAAGGGAACAATATGGTCTTACAGAACTGGTGACATAAAATCCCAAACACTGGCTTCTTCTCTTATGGGGCTGTTTTATGTTCCTTAGAGACTCCCTTCCTCCTTCCCAGCCCCAAACTAGGGACTTGTGACAGTGTCCTATTTCCTTAGTCACCCACAGCTTATGTGGCCCCCCACCCCCCGCCACGACCATAGTGGTACAGCCCATACTGCCACTTTGGCCACACTCTTCTTCAGAGTGGGATCCTTTAAAGAGATTCAAACAAGGGGGCCTGGGTGGCTCATTTGGGTAAGCGTCCTACTCTTGATCTTGGCTCAGGTCATGATCTTGTGGTTTGTGAAAATGAGCCCTGTGTAGAGCTCTACATTGACAGTGCAGAGCCTGCTTGGGAGTCTCTCTCTCTCTCTCTCTCTCTCTCTCTCTCTCTCTCTGCCCCTCCCCTGCTCGCCCACTCTTTCTGTCTCTCAAAATAAATAAACTTAAAAAATTTTTTTAAATAAAAATAGTTAACACCCTAAAAGTGCTATGAATTAAAGATAAAAGTACAAAAAAAAAAACAAAAACAGATGAAAGTACTATTAGAGTTCTAGGAGATGGCACTGTAATTTCCCCGCATGAAAAATATATTGAACATTAATCTTCTGGTACATTCATATAGTGAAATATCTACCTATATATTATTATGTAAAGAAGCCCATTATAGATTAAGTGAAGAAATGTTTATAGAACAGACTAAATACAGTTTGTAAGGGTATAAGCTATTATGTTAACAAAAATGATGATTCAGGCTAATTCTCTTCTGCATATCTGACTCTCTTAAAAACTGTATTATGCTGCCTTTATAATCAGAAAAAAGATTAT
Source organism: Crocuta crocuta (assembly GCF_008692635.1). Classification (NCBI taxonomy): domain Eukaryota; kingdom Metazoa; phylum Chordata; class Mammalia; order Carnivora; family Hyaenidae; genus Crocuta; species Crocuta crocuta. The sequence goes on along the minus strand of NW_027531000.1, from coordinate 158,073 downwards.
TATGAAACAAATGGGGGCACGTGGCTGGCTCAGTTGGGAAAGCATGTGACTCTTAGTCTCAGGGTCATGGGTTTGGGCTCCATGTTGGATGTAGAGATGACTTAAAAATAAATAAATTTAAGGGGCGCCTGGGTGGCTTAGTCGGTTAAGCGTCCGACTTTCGCTTAGGTCATGATCTCGCGGTTCATGGGTTTGAGCCCCGCATTGGGCTCTGTGCTGACTGCCAGCTCAGAGCCTGGAGCCTGTTTCAGTCTGTGACTCCCTCTCTCTCTGACACTCCCCTGCTCACGCTGTCTCTCTCTCTCTCTCCTAGAAATAAATAAAAAACATTAAAAAAATAGATTTAAAGAAAGGAACAAATAATGATGCGATGAGATTAAATCTCCAGATTTTTCCTTTATAGNCTCTCTCTCTCCTAGAAATAAATAAAAAACATTAAAAAAATAAATTTAAAGAAAGGAACAAATAATGATGCGATGGGATTAAATCTCCAGATTTTTCCTTTATAGGTATCTTTTGGGAGAACCTACGATATGTTAAATTAGCCTATCCAGGGGAATAGAATATGAGCCACAGATAAAATTTTATTGTAGTTAGTGTTCAACTATACTCAAACAAAAAAAAAAGGGGAAAAGTTATTCTAGTAAAAATACACTTTATTTAACCCAATATATCCAAAAGACTGTAGTTTTAACATATAATCAATATAATAACACTGAGATATTTACATTCTCTTTTGTTCCCCTACATCTTTGAAATCCTCTGTATAGTGCACATCGCACATTTCAATCTGGCTTGTGGCTAACTGTATTGGACAGCGTGGTTTGAGATATACAAGTGCCATTTTGTGAATAATAGGGTAGACAATTCTGTTTTGGGGTAACTTTCCACTTACTTTTGTAGTTCAGACAGATCCTTAAATCATTTACCAGCAGCAACAAAAAACAGAAAAGAAAGACATGGCCAAAAGTTAACAGTGGTTATTTTTAGGAAGAGAGTGTGCAATTTACAGGTTTTTAATTTAATTTAATTTATTTATTTTTCAATGTTTTATTTATTTCTAGGAGAGAGACAGAGACAGCGTGAGCAGGGGAGGGTCAGAGAGAGAGGGAGTCACAGATTGAAACAGGCTCCAGGCTCTGAGCCGGCAGTCAGCACAGAGCCCGACGCGGGGCTCTAACCCACGAACCGCGAGATCATGACCTAAGCGAAAGTCGGACGCTTAACCGACTAAGCCACCCAGGCGCCCCAAGGTTTTTAATTTTAAAAGCTGTTTGATTCTCTTACAACGATTGTGTATTATATCAGCAATCTTTAAAAGCCCGTTGTGGTTGTGGTTGTGTTTGTTTCAAGAAACCACTGCTCTAAGGGATGTCTTTTTAGGGTGCCTGGTTGGCTAAGTCGATAGAGCATATGACTCTTGATTTCAGGGTTGTGAGTTCAAGCCCCATACTGGGCATAGAGCCTACTTAGAAAGTAAAAATAAAAATAAAATACTATATAAAAAGGATGCTGTTTTTTGAACCAGCACACCTTGAGTGAACCCTTACCTCTCGTCCATTCAATTCTCCACTGTTGACAGGAGTGGTCAAAAGACAAATCTCTAGTAGCTCCAACTTCTGTTTGTCCCTGGAAGAAGGAGTGGCAGTGAAATGGCAATAAAAGCTCACACTTATCAAGAGTTCAAGGACTGGAGTTATTATCAAGCTTCTCTGAATAATCAACATGACATATCTCAAAGGTGTGACTGATTCTAAAGAATTACTTCTCCTTTCCCACCCATCTTTTTGTGGCAGCACCAGCAAGGGGAAATTTGCATTGCCTACCCATCAACAAGAAGGACAGCCTGCAGTATAGGCATCACAGCACAGAGTAATCAGGTGGGCCTGGGTATGTGTGTCTCTAGGCTTTATTTCCTCACCTGTAAAGTAGAAACTATAATATACAGCTTGCTTCATAAGCTTGTATAATAATCTTGTGAATATTTCATAATACTGAATTGATAAGTTTATACCAAGTATCCTATACAAGAGAAAAAGTGCACCTATTCCAAGTGTAAAGGACAGTGAATCTTCACAAATTAAAAATATAGTATCGCCGGGGTGCCTGGGTGGCTCAGTCGGTTAGGCATCTGACTCTTGGGCTCCGGTCATGATCTCACGGTTCATAGGATGGAGCCTTGCATCAGGCTCTGCGCTGACAGCATGGTGCCTGCTTGGGATTCTCTGTCTCCCTCTCTGTCTGCCCCTCCCCTCCTTGCTCTCTCTCTCTCTCTCAAAATACAGAAAAATAAACTTTAAACATATATATATAGCATCGCCTACAGAGGTGACTCAGTAGTTCCTGTCCAGTCCCTACTGATGTGGAGCTTGAACAAACAGTTAAGAAAGAATTCTTGAAATGTCTTTGGTGAAAAAAAGTGATTTTATTAAAGCACAGGGACCGGACCTATGGGCAGAAAAAGCTGCACTGGGGTTGTGAAGAGTAACTGATCATACACTTATAAGTCAGTGGGGGTTAGGGATAGTGTAATTCTCTAAGGAATTTGAAAGCAAGGCTTGCAGGACCTTGAGGGGGTAGCTGCTGTTAAGATACGGTTACTTTTAGTCTTTAATAAAACAAAGCATGAAGGAAGTCAGGCAGCCGTGACTTCCTCGAGCAAGGTCATGCTCTGCATGTTTCAGGGGTCTACCAGGGGGCTGCAAGCTGTAAGGAGATTTAATTTATGTTACATTTCTCTTCCCTTTGTTTCCCTCATCACCTACCATCTGTGTGCCGCAAACAAGCTTGGAGGATTAAAACAATCCAGATTTATTGTCTTGGTTTCCATAGGTCGAGAGTCTGATACGGCTCAGCTAGATCCTCCATTCCGATCTCACAAGGTGGCCATCAAGGTGTCAGCCAGGGCATGGGTCTCATGTGGGGCTTAAGCTCATTCAGGTTGTTGGCAGAATTCACTTCCTTATGGCCGTGTAACTAAGGTCCCCATTTTTTGCTACTTGTTGGCCAGACACCACTCTCGGCTCCTAGAGGCTGCCCGGAGTTCAGGCCACATGGCCTCCATGGGCAGTTCACACTCCTGCTTCATTCTAGCCCAGCTGTAGCTTGGCTCTCTGACTTCTGTCTCTTGACCTCCAAATGCTCTTTTAAGAACGCATCTGATTAGGTCAGGCGCATCCTGCACAATCTAAGTGAACAGAGATCTCAATTACAGGAGTAATATTCCATCCAGTCACAGGCTCCACTTGTATTCAGCGGGGAGGGATCAGACAAGGATCAGACACCGCTGGCAGACGTGATGTGGCTACCTTACATTCAACTTTATGTCTGTAAAACTTTGTCTGTTCCGGGTTATTGATATTTCCCTAGTGCCCAGCTCAATTGTAGTAAATAGTCCAGGATACATATTGATATTGAATAGTTTCCTGATCAGGAACCACTTCCTCAGACTTGCATTTTACTTTCCTTTTCCCTGACCTACACCAAGGCACAGAATGAGAGGATAAGGAGGGGCCTCTCTGCTGCTCCGAACTGAGGTTAGCCTGGATAGGCCTCCCTGAGCAGGTAGTTTCTTTGAATGGCATGCAAGGTAGCAAGATTTAAACAAAGCACCATGATGTTCTTAGTGCATACCGCAGCTATTCTTAGAACAAGGAACCCGCAGGTTGCGTCTTCCCAAGACAAGATTGAAAGGAAGGTAGTTCAGGGGCGCCTGGTTGGCTCGGTCAAATTAAGCAGCTGACTTCCGCTCAGGTCATGATCTATCTCTTGGTTCGTAAATTCGAGCCCCACGTTGGGCTCTGTGCTGACAGTTGAGGGCTCAGAGCCTGGAGCCTGCTTCAGATTCTGTGTCTCCCTCTCTGTCTGCCCCTCCCCTGTTCACACTCTGTCTCAAAAATAAACATTAATAAAAATTTTTTAAATCATAAAATAAAGAAAGGTAGTTCAGTTGGTGGGATCATCAAACCACAAGAAATCCTTTGCTTTAAAACCTTGCCCAGGGAGATTTCCTTTCTTTTTGCAGGAGATAAAAAGAGGGAAACTCAGACCACTTACCAGCAAGGAAATGCTAATCTTCTATACTTGGCTTCCCCCCACCCCTTTCTTTTAACCCAAGGGCTCAGGCAAGTTCATCAACACTTCCTAATTGTTTGTCATTACTCCTAATAGGAATGATGAGTCACCAGGTTCAGTGGATTGCCACAAGGCCTTAGAAGGCCAGACGTTATCAAAGGGAGTAGTAATGCAGAGCTTTGCAAAACTATCTGTTAAGTCAAAGTTCTCACCTAGCCCAAAAGCTCTTGACAAAATGGCCTGAGATGGTCATGGAGCGCCTCTAAACTTTCAGTTCCTTGTTTGTAAAATAAGGCAAGTAAAGGCATCTATTTTATAGATCACCATTTACTGATTCAATCAACCATTTATCGATTCAACAGACATATAATTTTCAGTATATGCCAGGCAATTAGTAAGTATTTTTTAAAAGCCTATCACGTGTCGGCTATTGTTGTGATCCACGCTTAATGATGTGCATACCAACCATCCACCTCGTGGGAAAGTGCCTGAAAAGTTTGGAGTTTTAGGCTCGCTTCTACTCCCCTCTCACGCACCCGCACTCACCACCATAAGCCCGCTGTCTACCACTGGTGGGAATCCAACTCCTCAAGCCTGTATCCTCAATTACTGCGGTTGGAAAATGCAAACTAATTTCGTCATCAGCCTAACTGCCTCATAATTAAAAAGGCAATATGCCACATTTCAAAGTCAGCCAGGAAAGTTTTGTGAATCGCCCGGTATTTTGATTATCTGCCCACGTTTCCCCTTCCATTAGCTAAGAACAATGGGGGGGGGGGCAGATCACTATATATGTCTGAAAGTGGACCGAATCTTTTTTTCTTTTTAATTTTATGATGTTTATTTAGTTTTAGAGAGAAAGAGACAGAGTGCAAACAGGGGAAGGACAGAGAGGGAGACAGAATCCAAAGGAGGCTCCAGGCTCTGAACTATCCACACAGAGCCCAACGCTGGGCTTGGAACCCATGAATCGCGAGATCATGACCTGAGCTGAAGCCAGATGTTTAGCCAACTGAGCCACCCAGGTTACCCTGAACAGATTCATTTTTACAGCATATTTCCTCTTATTCTCCTACACCTCCCCTTCAGTCTCTGCCTACCTTTATACCCCCATTCCTAGGACTCTAAAAGGAAATTACCAGGGAAATAACATTTCTAGAATGCTATTATTTCTTTGCTAGAGAAGTCTTCAAATTTGCTTTCAGTCTTATTCATGTGGCTGAGGGGGGAAAAATGAACACTGGCAGAGTAACTACAGAAAGTCACAGAAGCAGGAGATTGGCCCTGAATTGAATAGTCCTCTCTGGAGCCAGAGTACTTGGGTTCAAATCCTGCCTGCTCCATTTTAGGGTGGCCAGATAAAACACAGGACACCCAGTTACATTTCAGATGCATCACAAATACATTTTGAGCAAAAATGTGTTCCAAATCTGCATATCAGATATATTTATGTTAAAAATTATTTGTATGTCTGAAATTCAAATTTAATTGAGCTTCCTGTGTTTTTCTTTTTTTTTTTTTTAAATGTTTTATTTATTTCTAGGAGAGAGAGAGAGACAGCGTGAGCAGGGGAGGGTCAGAGAGAGAGGGAGTCACAGACTCTGAAACAGGCTCCAGGCTCTGAGCTGGCTGTCAGCACAGAGCCCGACGCAGGGCTCGAACCCACGAACCGTGAGATCATGACCTAAGCGAAAGTCGGACGCTTAACCGACCAAGCCACCCAGGCGCCCAGAGCTTCCTGTGTTTGTCTTTGCTAAACCTGGTAACCCTACTCTATTGACTAGTTTTGTGACATAGAGCAAGGTATGTAAACTCTCGTGTTTCAGTTTTCTCATCTATAAAATAGGAACTGTGAAAGCACATTCGTCAGGGCACAGCTGCAACTGTCATTTTAAACAAGTACTTATTTTTCAATTTTTGCTTATTCTTTTAATGTTTATTTTTGAAAAAGAAAGAGAGAGAGAGCAGGGGAGGGGCAGAGAGAGAGGGAGAAAGAGGATCCAAGGCAGGCTTCATGCTCTCAGCACAGAGCCCGATGTGGGGCTCGAACTCATGAACTGTGAGATCATGACCTGAGCTGAAGTCAAGAGATGGACGCTTAAGCGACTGAGACATGCAGGTGCCCCTATTTATTTACTTTTTAAGTAGGCTCCATGACCAACATGGGGCTTGAACTCACAGCCCTGAGATCATGAGTCACATGCTTCACCAACTCTGCCAGCCCGGTTGGCCTGTAGCAGCCTTTTTGTTTTGTTTTGTTTTGTTCAAGAAATAAGTCTGTTTCTCTTCCTTCCAGAAACATAATAGGATAACGCTTCCCTGTCCTCAAGCTAGGTGGCGGCTACCACTTGAATGTAGCCACTGAAAAGTGAGCAGAAGGAATGTACCACTTCCAAGTAGAAGTCTTTAAGAACTGATGCATAATAACATCACGACAACTGGGGAAATTTTACAAATTAAAAATAAAAAATGAACAACTCGCGCCTGGTTTGCTGCCACTTCCTTGCAGTGGCCTGCTATTTGTGAGGTGCGGTCATGGTCACAGCTCCTGAGAGTGGACTACAGGGAGCAGAGCCTTCTGCACAGACACCCACTCACCCAGGGAAGACCTAAGTGTGATGGAGAAATAAACACTTGGAGTTGAAAATGCTGAGATCTGAGAGCTTTTTATTACTGCAGCATAGCTTAGCTTGCCCTGACCAACGGTTGTTACAAAGTTTGTGTGAGTTAACAACTGGTAAGCGTGGAGGACACGCCTGGCACACAGAAGGCACTATATCAGTATTTATCAGGTTGAGTAGATGGGTGCTGCACTCTTCCGGTGCTAAAAAGGGATTGAGATAGGCTTCGCTTGCTGGCCAAGCTTTGGTAATAGACATTTATTGCCCAGTTCTCTTTCTCTAAGCCTAAGGAATCAAATCTACCCCTTCGCCACAGTCTTTGGTCATAAACTCTGTAAAGTCAGCAGCATTCAGCTCAAGGAGTTTCTTTAATCATTAGACAGAAGTTTTAGGTCTATAAGATTCCTGATACAGGTCTGCTCAAATTGCAGTGTGGGTTGGAACAGAGCAGCGGCCTCGATTGCAGATGACTGGGGCTGAGCCGTCTGCGGAAGCCAGCCATGTGCACAGTCATTCCGCGAGGGCAGGGCGGCCAGATTCAGGGGGGACATCACGGGCAGTTAATGAAAATCAGATGCAGTGTAATTCAGCCCACAGTACTCGTCCTCATCTCTGGGCACAGGGAATTACATCCATAAACAGACCAAACTTGATTGTATGCAGCACTTTCATCCCCCAAAGAATTCCAAAAGAATTCCCAAAGAATGCTCTTGTTACTGGTAGCTCAGTGATGTGGAAGACAAATAGAAAAAATGTGTTTGTTACTCAGGCTCAGAAACTTTGTTAGAATCTATGCCATCTAGAAGGGGCTAGCATGTCTGGGATGTCAGGTGACCCTTTCCTGTTATGAAAAATACACACACACACCTACTTTCACAAGTAAATGGGCTCATAAAAGAAATCTAAACATGCAGTAAACAGGCTTTCAAACTCTGACCAAGAACCACACAGTACAAGTACATAGTTCATGTCAGACTCACTACACTGATTTTATATAGATGTGGATGTATATTTATTTTTATATACAACTGAGATAAAACTTCACAAAATATTACCTGCCTTTCTTATACGTGACATATCCCGATGTTATTATTCTATTTCATTTATTTTAAAATGTTTAATGTTTATTTATTTTTGAGAGAGACAAAGTGTGAGTGGGGGTGGGGTAGAGAGAGCGGGAGACACAGAATGTGAAACAGGCTCCAGGCTCTGAGCTGCCAGCACAGAGTCCAACATAGAGCTCAAACCCATGAACCGTGAGATCATGATCTGAGCCGAGGTCAGACACTTAACCTGCTTAACCGACCGAGCCACCCAGGCACCCCCATTTATTTTAAAAAGCTGACTTCAGAGCACCCGGGTGGCTCAGTCGGTTAAGCATCAGACTTCAGCTCAGGTCTTTGTCTCATGGCTTGTAAATTCGAGCCCTGTGTGGGGCTCTGTGCTGACAGCTCAGAGCCTGGAGCCTGCTTCACATTCTGTGTCTCCCTCCTCCCGCTCTCACTCTGTCTCTGTCTCTCAAAATGAATAAACATTAACTTTTTTTTTTTAAATAGCTGACCTCTGCCCAGTAAACTGATATTACAATCCATTTATGTGTAGGATCTTAAATTTTGAAATTCATTTCACCGAAAGGCAATGAAAGAGAGTGGAAGACTCAGACACCATGGCGCTTCAATTGTGCTACAACATATGGCCCTGGGATGGTCATGTCACCTCTTTTAGGTCACAAACATCCCGTTATTCTTCCAGTTTTAACTTGCCGAGATTTTCACGGATGGCACCTGTATATGGAGAAAGCAATATATGCCCAAACCATCTTCATGTGCTGAGACTATATTCAAATTCCTATGTTGATTCAGAGTTGGGTTAAAGGGAGAAAAATCCGTTCTCTTCCAGTGCTTAAAACCACGGCATTGGGTGGCCCCTGAATCAATCAGAATAATTCTTCTGATTGCATGCAACAACCCCCCCCCCTTCCACCCAAGACACACAAAAGGAATTGACAGTTCAAATGAGTAGACTTGAGGGGCACCTGGGTGGCTTAGTCGGTTAAGCGTCCAACTTTTGCTTAGGTCATGATCTCACGGTTCGTGGGTTCGAGCCCCGCGTTGGGCTCTGTGCTGACTGCCAGCTCAGAGCCTGGAGCCTATTTCAGAGTCTGTATCTCCCTCTCTCTCTGACCCTCCCCTGCTCACGCTGTCTCTCTCTCTCTCTCTCTCTCCTAGAAATAAATAAAAAAAACATGAAAAAAAATTTTAAAAAAATGAGTAGACTTGTCCGGGGTCCGTATAGGTTTCAGGGTAGCTAGCCATGGTTGCTGAGGTGATGCTATGGTAACTTGCCTTCCTCCATTTCTGGGCTCTACTTTCCTCTCTGTTGACTTCTTTCTCTCCTGTTATAGTCAGGAACCCTCTTTGCAGGCAGAGAAGAGAAAGAGGACACCTCTTTCCTGATGGTTTCAGAAAAAACTCCAGGCTTCTTATTAGCCCCACTTGGGCCACATGCCCATTCCTGAGCCAATCACTGTGACCAGGGATGTGCACTGCTCCACTGGGCAAGCCTGGATCACGTGCCTACCGGCCCCCAGCAAGTAGACATAAATGGTATCAGATCAACCAAACTACATGAACTGAGAATGGCAGTATTCCACAAAGGAAAATATGGGAGTCATTTCCAAAAGTTAGAAGCAAGAGTGTTGAGTAGACGATGAGAAAAATGGCCACTAATGACCTCTGTCCGGGTATATCACCAATCCCTATCTCCTACTCAATCTTTTTAAAAATTTTCAAAAAATATTTATTTATTTTTGAGAGGGAGAAAGAGACAGAGCACGAGCAGGGGAGGGTGAGAGAGAGAGGGAGACACAGAATCCAAAGCAGGCTCCAGGTTCTGCGCTGTCAGCACAGAGCCCAATGCGGGGCTCGAACTCAGAAACCGTAAGATCATGACCTGAGCCGAAGTCAGATGATCAACCGGATGAGCCACCCAGGTTGATCTTATCTTCTCAAACTTAAGATACAGATGGGGCTCCTGGGTGGCTCGTTTGGTTAAGTGTCCGGCTTTGGCTCAGGTGATGATCTCACGGTTCGTGGGTTTGAGCCCTGCATAGGGCTCTGTGCTGACGGCTAGCTCAGAGCCTGGAGCCTGTTTCAGATTCTGTGTCTCCCTCTCTCTCTGATCCTCCCCTGCTCATGCTGTCTCTCTCTCTCTCTCTCTCTCTCTCTCTCTCACAGAAATAAACAAAACATTTTTAAAAATTAAAAAAAAACCAAATTTAAGATCCAGAGAGCAAGCCAGTGTTCTATCACACTTGCAGAATGCTCTCATCAGGAGAAAGCCTGACATTTTCTCTCTCTGATCGCTTTTAGAAGTTAGAAGCTGCAGCAAGGGATTTTCTTTGCTTTCAAATGGAAAAGTTAATGTGCCATGAACTTCTGGTCATAAGCCTAAGAAGTAAAAACTCTCTTTGGGCCTTTTAGAAATCATCTCTCCAACTTTATGTCTACGGTTTGTAATGTCATAATTGCCTCCGTGGTTCTGCTGCAGCTGTCTTTGCAAACAAAGGTGAAACCAGCAGGTCACCTTGGATTAACCGATGTGTCCTGTGTTCTTCTGATTGGCCCAGTTGCCGGAGTCATGAATACTTGCTCTGTCTTGCACGGAAAAGCACACAGCCCGGGAAAACACACGCTCACTCAAAAACAACTTTGACTAAATCTGACACAAAAGGAAGAAAGCATATTGGAGAAATATGGCTCGGGTATGATTATTTTCCTGCATTTTGCTGAACACCATTTGTCTTCTGGGAAGCAGTGCAAACAGAGCTGTGACTTTCAGACTCTGCAAATATTAGTGCTGTGCATAGGAGGAGATTAACTCGCTGAAACGATGAAAAAGAACGTAAGGAATAGGAAAGATACCTTGTTTTGGCATATGCCCTTTTCATACCAGATTAGCAGAGCCAGAGTTCGGCTTTCTGTCTTTTTTTTTGCTTGCTTTGTTTTGTTTTTAGGTAAGGTGTTTCCTTTATCTGTTTGGGGGGGGCGGTGAGAGAGAGAGAGAGAGAGAGATTTTTTTTATAGAATAATTCAATTCAAACTAAAAAAGGGTTAGGGGCACCTGGGTGGCTTCGTCGGTTGAGCGTCCGACTTTCGCTTGGGTCATGATCTCGCGGTTTGTGGGTTCGAGCCCCGCGTCGGGCTCTGTGCTGACTGCCAGCTCAGAGCCTGGATCCTATTTCAGAGTCTGTGTCTCCCTCTCTCTCTGACCCTCCCCTGCTCACGCTCTCTCTCTCCTAGAAATAAATAAAAATAAAAAAATAAAAAAAAAGGGTTAGAGCGCCTGACTGTCTTGGTTAGTAGAGGATGTGACTCTTGATCTTGGCATTGTGAGTTCAAGCCCCACGTTGGGGGCAGACTCTACCAGACGGTACTTAAAATAAATGTTTAAAATCTTAAAAAAAAAATGGAGAAAAGGCAACTTTGCCATGATGCACGCACATTTATCACCTTCAAGAAATTGACAGTTTCCCCCATCAGTTTAAGATACAAAAAACAGTAATTGTTACCTTATAGGTACCACATATGGAACAAAGAAACTAGTACTTTTCCCACTGCCTAGAACACTGTCCCTTCCCTCTCCTTTGGCTTTTTTCTTTTCTTTTCTTTAGCCACCTGATCTGACTTAAACATCAGGCCATAGTTTCTTAAAAAGTAAGCATAAGCAAAATTAAATAAAGTTACTGTACAATGCAGCAATTACATTTCCAGGCATGTGACCAAGGCAAATGAAAACACATGCCCACACAAAACCTTGTACATGAAATGTTCCTACCAACCTTATTCATAAGAGCAAAACAGTGGAAAACAGACAAACATTTATCAACTGGTACATGGATAAACAAAATGTAGTTTAGCCCTATAGTGGAATATTATCCAGCCATTAAAAGGAAAGTATGGACGGATGCTGCACGATAGATAAAGCTAGAAAAATATTATTCTAAAAGAAAGCCAACACAAGAGATTGTATATTGTGTGATTCCATTTATGTGAAATTTCCAGAAGAAAGCAAATCTATAAAGACAGAAGGTAGACTAGTGGTTGTTCATGGCTGAGGGTAGAAATATAAATTAACTGTGAGTGGGAATGGGAGCTCTTAGTGGGGTGATGAGAATGTTCTAGAGTGGGTTTTAGTGATAATTATAGAACTTAGAAAATTTAATAAAAATCACTAAATTTTATAATAAAAATATAATAATAATAACAGACATTTCTTAGCCTGAGATTTAATAAAATGTCCTTGCAATACTTTCTCATGGCATTTACTTTAGAAAGTCTCATCACAACCAAGTACTTGGATTTAGTCTCAGACACACATAGATTCCAGTCTAAGCTGCCATTTATTAGCATGATCTTGGACGAGTCACTTACCCTCCTTAAGTTCTTAAGACATCAGGGGACAAGTACATTTGTATTGAATTCTTTGTCACAGTCTCAAAATGTTGTCTGTGCTCTGGAGCATGAATTCAGGGCCTATACTTTCATCCCTCCTTCATCTTGCCCAGTGACCTGGCCCAGACTGTGGACAGGGCAGCAATTTTGCTGTTTTCATCGATGTGTAATTTGCTGTCAAAGAAAAGCATCATGCTTACTGTGCAAACACATGCTCAGGGAAGCCCCTCAGGGTCTCACTGCCCCAGACCAACTCCTACCCCGAGTTTCCCCAACTTAGAAAGTTTAGAGCTGTCATCGAAACATCAATCTTTGTTCATTTACTTATTTAAATCACTACAGTGGTGCATTTGTAAAATACAGATCCACTGGTTGTCCTGAATCTGAATCAGAATCTCCAAGGATATAACTCAGGTACCTCTATTTTTATCAACTTTCCTAAGGCTCAGATTACCTGCTTTTGAGAGCCAGTGCACTAAGTCATGGGTGGCAGGGAAGGAGAATGGGATAAACTAAAGGTGGAAAGATCAGCTCAGGGATGAGAGATGAGGACAGAGGGAGCCAGGCGAGGAGGGTGTGGTGTACAGAAAGCCTCCTAAGGGTTCCGTGTTCTAATTCCTGGACCCATGAGTGTTACCCAAGGTGGTCGAAAGGACTCTTAAGATGTGATTAAGGATCCTGACAGGGGGAGATGAACCTGGTTTATGTGGGTGGGGCCTAAATGTAATCACAGTATACTTTTACCAGGGAAGGGCAGGGAGATTCAACTTCAGAACAGGGAAGAAGACAACATGACTATGGATGCAGGGAGAGGAAAGGTAATGGCTTGGAGGAAGCAGCCATAAGCCAAGTAATGCAGGGCTCTTCCTGAAACTAGAAAAGGCAGGGAATGGATTCTGCCCTAGAACCTCCAGAAGCACCTTCTGGCACCTTGATGTTTTTAGAATCTGTTTTTAAGATTTTATTTTTAAATAATCTTTACACCCAACATGGGACTTGAACTCACAACCCTGAGATTGAGAGTCACATGCTCTACCAACTGAGCCAGCCCGCTGGGCACCTTGATTTTAGATCTAGAAGCCTCAATTCAGATTTCTCATCTCCAGAATTGTAAGAGCATACTTTTGTGTTGTTTTAAGTCACTGCTTTTTTTGTTTGTTATTTGTTATAGCGGCCGTAAGAAGCTAATACAGAGGCACCTGGCTGGCTCAGTCAGTAGAGCATGTGACTCCTGACTGTGGGGTTCTAAGTTTGAGCCCCTCTTTGCGTATGGAGACTACTTAAAAATTAAAAACAAAACTTTTTGAAACAACGAATACAGAAATATGTAGAAGTGAAACCATTAGGATTTGGTAAGTGACAGGAATACAAGGTAAAATAAAAAAGGGAAAGAGAAGGAAGAATCAAGATGATGTAGATTTCTTTCTTTCTTTAAAAAATTTTGTTTAAAGTTTATATATTTTTGAGACACAGGCCACAAGTGAGGGAGGGGCAGAGAGAGAGGGAGACACAGAATCCCAAGTAGGCTCCAGGCTCAGAGCTGTTAGCACAGCCCCCAGGTGGGGCTCAAATCCACTAGTCCTGAGATCCTGACCTGAGCCAAAGTCAGTTGCTCAACCGACTGAGCCACCCAGGAGTCCCCTACCATACCAATTAAAAGGGGGAGGTTGGGGAAAAGAATGAGTTGTTTGGGCAGTTTCCTGGGATATATGGATAAAGATGGTCGCAGGCTTGTTGGATGTAAAGTTTTAGTTCTGCCATTTGCGAAATGGACGGAATAAAATATTCCGTGTCTGGTAGTTGTGAGAACTAAAGAAGACGGTGTTATGTGGAAGCCGGGCACGTATAGGTATTCAACAGAGATTAGAGAAAATAGTTCCAACACTACCTAGTTCCGTGATCTGGGGTTCGGTTCCCAGGCAAGGCATGCTAGGAGACTCTGCACCCACTCCACACCCTATCAGACTGTTTGGGAGAATGCAAAAATTGTAACTGAAGCAGTTGTTAAAATAATCACTAACACCAGCCAGCTAAGGTTTAAGCGCTTGGTGTGAAGTGCCTCTATTGACTACAGTGGAAGACACAGGCTAAGGCCGCAGGTCAATATTTCCTAATTGAGTAAAGCATCATTAATTGGGACAGAGGCTCAACAGAAGTTTGCGTTTTCCTCTTTTTAAACAGAAAGAGTTTGGGAAGCAAATAAAGAGTTTAACAAGATTTCAAGAGGGAATATTTAAACTGCTTAGAAAAACCAACTGCTTTTAATCACCTTCAAACACTGGAGAAGCACCATTTGCAGTCCAACCAATTTGTGAATTACAAACAATTTCTATTTATTTATTAAATAAGTGCTTGTGGCAGACAAGGGAAAAATTCTACGGCCTGGTTCCACTTCCTGAAAATACTGAATCTGTTTCCTTTAAAATATTTCATCATTCTCAATAGTAAGAGCCAAAGTGTCCATCAACGGACAAATGGATCAAAAAGATGTGGTTTATCTATACCATGGAATACTACATGGCAATGAGAAAGAATGAAATCTGGCCATGTGTAGCAACATGGATGGNAAAAAAAAAAAAAAAGAATAAAAAAATTAAAACAAATATTTCATCATTCTGATCTTCCACTAATTCTGACCGGCTTTCCTCTGACAAGGAGTCACATGACTAGGGTTTGATGCATCTTTTCCCCTAGAGTTGCTCCTATACCGCCTATTATTTCCATGTATTTTTGGGTTCATGAACCAATTCCAGTGTTAGGGTATGTGTTTAGAGGGGAGGGTCTCCCATACCACGAAGCATTTCCTGGACACCAGCTGGGTGCCTTAAAATTCAACTCAAGTCTGGGACACTTGGTGGCTCCGTTGGTTAAGCATCTGACTTCAGCTCAGGTCATGATCTCATGGTTTTTGAGTTCAAGCCCCACATCAGGCTCTGTGCTGACACCTGGAGTCTGGAGCCTGCTTTGGATTCTGTGTTTCCCTCTCTCTCTGCCCCTCCCCTACTCACACTGTCTGTCTGTCTCAAAATAAATAAACATTAAAAATTTTTTTAAAAATTTCAACTCAAGCCTGGAGTACCTGGTTGGCTCAGTCAGTTGAGCGTCCGACTTCAGCTCAGGTCATGATCTCGCCTTTAATGGGTTTGAGCCCTGCCTCAGGCTCTGTGCTGACAGCTCTTTCTACTTCATATTCTGTGTCTCCCTCTCTTTCTACTCTTTCCCTGCTAATGCTTGGTCTTTCTCTCAAAAAATAAACATTAAATATTTTTTTTTTAAATTTCAACTCAATTCTGACAGTATGTACCAGGAGATAGCATCAGGTCCACAGGTTAAGGGTTCAGTACCACAGGACTGCCCACTTCCCCTCCACAGCCACAAACCTATGCTTCTGACTAGGCAGAATGGAGGTTCTAATGACACCCTCGATTGCAGGATGCTAATCAAATTCCAGGTTGTTACCTGTACTTTGGACTAACTGGCTATAAGTCAGAGATTCCCATGATCTCTTCCTTGAGTTAGATTAATTTGCTAGAGATGGCCACAGATCACAGAGAAACATTTTACTTACTCAACTGCAGGCTACAAAAGGATATAACTCCAGAGCATCCAGATGGAAGACATGCACGGGGCAAAGCATGGGGAAAGCATGAGGGGCTTCCATGCCTTCTCTAGTCACACCACCTTCTCAGCACCTCCATGTGTTCACTAATCCAGAAGGTTTCTGAACACCATCATTTGGGGGTATCACAATAGTCATGAGTGCCTTAATCATTGGTCATTGGCAATCAATTCAACCTCTTCCCTCCCTAGAGGTCAGGGGGATGGGACTGAAAGTTCCAACTCTCTGATAACTTGGTTGGTTCCCCTAGTAACCAGGCCTCCTTCTTAGGTGGGTTCAAAAATCATCTCTTTAGGGGTGCCTGGGTGGCTCAGTCGGTTAAGCGTCCGACTTCAGCTCAGGTCATGATCTCACAGTTCATGGGTTCGAGCCCTGTGTTGGGCTCTGTGCTGATGGCTAGCTCAGAGCCTGGAGTCTGTTTCAGATTCTGTATCTCCCTCTCTCTCTGACCTTCCCTTGCTCACACTGTCTCTCTTTCTCTCTCAGAAATAAAACATAAAAAAACCTCATCTCTTTAATATAACAAAAAAACCACCTTTGTTCTCATCACTTAGGAAATAGTGAAGGTTTTAGAAGCTCTGTGCTAGAAACAGAAGAAACAGAAGAAAAGATAGTTGACACCACACCAGGGAAAACTTCAGGGTTTATTTTCAATACTACCCTCTCCTGCATGTACCTATTAAATCCACTACTACAACCTGACCATCTCCATCCATTTTCTTCTATTTTCACCCTCAAAATTCTAGTCCCTAACATCCACTTATGATAAAAACTTTCCACCAAGTGCATATAGAAGGAGCATACTTCAACACAATAAAGGCCTTATATGAATGACAAACCCACAGCTAACATCAAACTCAATGGTGAAAAAAATGAAAGCTTTTCCTCTAACATCAGGAACAAGACAGCAATGCCTCCTCTCACTACTTGTATTCAACACAGTGTTGGGAGTCTTAGCCAGAGCAATTGGGCAAGAAAAAGAAATAAAAAGCATCCAAACTGGAAAGAAAAAAGTAAAAAACTGTCACTATTTGCAGATGACATGCCATGATTTATAGAAGACCCTAAAGATTCCATCAAAAATACCCTGTTAGAATAAATAAATGAATTTAGTAAAGTTGCAGGACATAAAACCAACACACAAAATCAGTTATGTTTCTATAGCCTAATAATGAACTATGAGAAAGAGAAGTTAAGAAAACAATCCCATTTAAAATTGCATCAGAAGAATAGGAATAAATTTAACAAAGGAGGTGAAAGATCTATATATTAAAAACTATAAGATATTCATGAAAGAAATTTAATAGGACACAAATTAATAGAAAGATATTCTGTGCTCATAGGTTGAAAGAATATTGTTAAAATCTCCATTCTGCCCAAAGCATTCTTGAGATTCAGTGTAATCCCTATCAAAAATCTAAAGGCATTTGTCAACGAAATAGAACAAATAATCCTAAAATTACTATGGACCCACAAAAGACCCCAGGTAGCCAAAGCAATCTTGAAATAGAAGAACAGAACTGGAGGTATCATTCTCATTGATTTCAAACTATATTATAAAGCTAGAATAATTAAAAAAAGTTTTGTATTGGCATAAAAACAATCACATAGATCAATGGATCAGAATACAGAAATAAACCCATGCATATGTGATCAATTAATTTACAACAATGGACTCAAGACTATACAGTGGGTAATGGACAATCTCTTTAATAAATGGTGTTGGGAAAACTGGACAGTCACATGCAAAAGAATGAAACTGGATCCCATCTTTTTAAAACAAAATTTTTTAAATGTTTTATTTATTTCTGAGAGAGAGAGAGAGACAGCGTGAACAGAGGAGGGTCAGAGAGAGGAGGGGACACCCCCTGTCTGAATCTGAAGAAGGCTCCAGGCTCTGAGCTAGCTGTCAGCACAGAGCCCCACGCGGGGCTTGAACCCACGAACCGTGAGATCATGACCTGAGCTGAAGTTGGATGCTCAACCGAATGAGCCACCCAGGCACCCTAGAAACTGGATCCCATCTTATACTGTAAACAGAAATTAACTCTAAATGCATTAAACACTTGAATGTAAGACCTGAAACCATTGAGCTCCTAAAAGAAAACATAGGTGGTAAGCTTCTTGACATAGGTCTTGGCAATGATTTTTTTCAATCTGACACCAAAAGCAAAAGCAACAAAAGCCAAAATAAATAAGTGTGCTACATCATACAAAACACTTCTGCTCAGCAAAGGAGATCATCAACAGAATAAAAAGGCAACCTACTAAATGGGAGAAAACATTTGCAAATCAAATATCTGACAATGGGCTGATAGCCAAAATATAAAGAGAACTCACACAACTCAATAGCAAAACAAAAATCTTAATGAAAATGTGAGTAGAAGATCTGAAAAAACATATTTGCAAAAAAGACCTACCGATGGCCAAAAGGTGCGCAACTTGACTAATCATCAGGAAAATGCAAATCAAAACCACAATGAGACATCATCTCATGCCTGTTAGAATGGCTAGTATCAAAAAGACAAGAAATAACAAGTGTTGGTGAGGATACAGAGAAAAAGGAACCCTTGTGCACTGCTGGTGGGAATATAAATTGGTGCGGTCGCTGTGGAAAACAGTATGGAGGTTTCTCAAAAAATTAAAAACAGAACTACCATATGACCCAGCAATTTCACTCCTGGGTTTATTCGAAGAAATGAAAAACCCTAAAAAAAATATATGCATCCCTCTGTTCCCTGCAGGGTTATGATATAGAAAAATTTCTATCCCATTGCAGTACCAAGATAGAGGAACAATCTAAGTGTCCAAGCAGGATGAATGAATAAAGAAGACGTGGTGTATTTACACAATGGAATATTATTCATCCATAAAGAGGAATGAAACCTTGACATTTGCGATGATGTGGATGGACCTCAAGGGCATTATGGCAAGTGAAATAAGTCCAACAGAGAAAGACAAGGACCATATTATCTCTTTTATATATGGAGGTTAAAACACACACACACACACACACACACACACACACACACACACACACGGCTCATAAATACAAATAACAGAATGATGGTTAGCAGAAGTAAGGGGTAGAGGGTGGGAGAAATGGATTAAGAAAAAAAGAAATTTTTAAAAATTCTAGTTCCATTAAGTGTCCTATTTCAGCTCAGGTCATGATCTCATGGTTCAGAAGTTTGAGCCCCGCATCAGGCTCTGTTGTCAGCTTCAGATCCTCTATACCCCCCTCTCTCTGCCCCTTCCCTGCTCTCTCTCAAAAATAAATAAAAATTCAAAAAACAAAAACAAAAACAAAAAAGAAATATAGTGCCAGCTATCATTACCTTTTACCTGGACAATTCCTTCTCTAGTTTGCTGAATCCATTCAATGCCCTTCCAATTCACCCTCCTGACAACTGCCAGTGAAGTCTGTCCACAGCGAAGGGCAGCCTCTAGAGTCACGTTGAAGGGGATCATTAGCCGTGGAGCTTTCAATCATTCTCAGCCTTTCTGAGGCTCACCATCTTCATCTATAAAATTGATCATAGCAGGGATGCCTGGCTGGCTCCGTCAGTAGAGCATGTGACTCCTGATCTCAGGGTCCAAAGTTTAAATCCCATACTGAACCAAGAGTTTACTCAATAAATAAATAAATAGATAAATAAATAAATAAATAAATAAATAAAAGATTTTTAAAAACCTGATCATAATAGTCACTGCCTGTGAGGTTTCAGGTGAGGATTAAGTGAAAGTGAATTGCTTCCCACTGTGTCTGCAAATAGTAACAGTACAGTAATTATTAGCTGTACTTACTATTACCACTTGCCCTGTCCACCAGCCAGCCAGTTAGCACAGTATCAGGCCAGTTATTGCAAACATGCACGTTTATTACACCACACTCATCCATCTGTTTATATAAAGTGCAAAAGGAGGCTAATGTCTTTTATTTCTTTCCCATAATTTTTGAGGCCAGGACAATTAGGTACAAATGCATATAACTTAAATGAAACCAATCGTGCTTATGAACATGTAAATCACACATATGAAAGAAATATTTAAAATATGAGTGGCTGGGGCACCTGGGTGGCTCAGTCACTTAAGCATGCAACTTCAGCTGAGGTCATGATCTCATGGTCCATGGGTTTGAGCCCCGCCTCTGGCTCTGGGCTGACAGCTCAGAGCCTGGAGCCGGCTTCAGATTCTGGCTCTCTCTCTCTCTGACCCTCCCCCACTCTTGTTCTGTCTCTCTCTCACTCTCAAAAATAAATAAACATTTTTAAAAAATTAAAAAAAATAAAATATGTCTAGACCATTTTATCTTTCTTCCTTTAAGCAAGTTAATACAATTTTTTTCATACTCTTTTTTTTTTAACGTTTTATTTATTTCTAGGAGAGAGAGAGAGAGACAGCGTGAGCAGGGGAGGGTCAGAGAGAGAGGGAGTCACAGAGTCTGAAACAGGCTCCAGGCTCTGAGCTGGCTGTCAGCACAGAGCCCGACGCGGGGCTCGAACCCATGAACTGCGAGATCATGACCTAAGCGAAAGTCGGACGCTTAACCGACTAAGCCACCCAGGCGCCCCATTTTTTTTTCATACTCTTAATAGACCCTTCCCAAAACTTATCATTCCTCTATGGACCCACAATGTAAAACAAAACAAAAAATTGTTTAAGAAAATAAAAATCAACTATAAGTAGTGTGGGCTATTAAGTGTTTAGATGGGCACTTTATCAGAATATGAAGAAATAATTTAATTCTTAGCTGACCAAAGAAAAACAATACACATCAGAAAGGGATAGGCCGTACAGTCTCCATTGTAACTTCCTCATAATAGAAATGTGTGTATTTTCTATCAGGCAATTCCTTTTATCTTAGGAGTTGTTCTTATCATTCAATATGTGCTCTGAGTTGGTAATTCTAAAGCAAAATCTCTCACAACTGTATTTTGCAGGAAAAGTTCATTAACTCAGTATGAGGGAAGCTTTCTCTAAGATAATAAAGGATGGGATGCCTGGGTGACTTAGTCATTTGAGTATCTGACTTTGGTGTAGGTCACCAACTCACTATTCTTGGATTCGCGTCCCGCATCTGGCTCTGCACTGCCAGTGCACATCTCACTTGGGACTCTCTCCCACTCACTCTCTTTCTTCCATTCCCCATTTGCACTTTCGCTCTCAAAACAAACAAATAAACTTTTAAAAAGTTTAAAATAATAAATGAATAGTTTTAAGTGAAATGATGTTTTATTACTTTGAAAGGACTCAGGGCTGGATTTACAATTTTAAGAGGCTTTGAGGATAGGAAAGATTATGACGGCTACGTCCCACACCGCATCTAGTATTTCAAAATAAAAACAGCCTTAAAAGTTAAGTGAAAAGAAGTCCAAAGTTCTACTTTCCCCTCAAATACTGCATTGTTGATTTCCATGAAATAGGATTTTTTTTCTCCTTAAAAAGTTGTTTTAGAGAAGTTGCTTTGCTTGTGTCTGACCAGGTTTAATTTGCCTACCAGAAACTCAGCACTGAAAGGACACAAACCAAGCAAACCAGTCTGGGACACAGGAGCTTAGCTCAGGTGGAACTGAGAGACAGATTCAAATTCCTGCTGCACCACTTAATAGCTGTGTGACTGGGGGCTAATTCCTTCTCCATGAGCATCAATCATCTTGTCTGCAGTTGAAATGTGGCTGTGTGAGGGTAACAACAAGTAAACAGAAACACAATCCTCTACATTTAACTAAATAACTAAATAATAGTATACAGCGATTTGCAATGAACCCATCCCTTGTATATAGATAGTGCCTAAGCAAGGTACTATTGATTTCCTTAAATAAGCTAAATGGGCACCCTTACAACTATCTAGTTTTTAAAAATTGCTTAGCATGTTCAGATGACAGAGAACATTTCAAAAACTTCACAAATTTAAATTTAGCAGAATTTAAGTTAATGAGTTTTTAGTATCCTGTAGTGTGGAGAGAAGGAATGAACAAAGAAAACAGTAGTAAGAGCTGCAAAAGCTACATTGCTCAAAGAGTTTTTTCTATATAATATATTTTAAAATGGACCTGGGTTGGGGCACCCAGGTGGCTCAGTCACTTAAGCATCTGACTTCAGTTCCAGTCATGATCTCGCTGCTTGTGGGTTTGAACCCCACATTGGGTTCTATGCTGACAGCTCAGAGCCTGGAGCCTGTTTTGGATTCTGTGTCTCCCTCTCTCTCTCTGCCCTTCCCCTGCTCACACGCTGTCTCTGTCTCCCCAAAATAAATAAACATTAAAAAAATGGACCCGTGTTCTTCAAAAATGTCGTTGCCATGAAAGACAAGAAAGGCTGAAGAACTGATCAAAATGAAAGGAGACATAATAACAAAATGTAATATGCAATTTTGGTCTGAATGCTGTATTGGAGGAAGAATGCAATAAAGTTTCGTATATTAGAACAGTCAACAAAATTGGAAAATGGACGGTGGATTAAATAAAAGTATTGATCAATGTTTAATTACATGAAGTAGGTAACTGCAGTGTGGTTATGTAAGAGAGTGTCCTTGTTCTTAGAAAATACACACTGAAGAATTTAAGGGTAAGGGAACATGATAAATGCAAGTTACTTGCAAATGGCTAGGGAGAAAATTTTAGAAATGAAAATGACAAAGTAAAAGGTCAAAACATAAACAATTGATGAATCTAGGTAAGGGATATGTGAAGTTTTTTTGTATATCCTTATGAGTTTGTCTCGATAAAAAATTTAAAATTGTATACCTGTATATTGTATGCTCTCTCACAGCACAAAGGTAAGGATGAAAATTCCAAGCACATACTCTTAGCAGCTGGGTATCATTAAGAATGATGTCCTGTTGTGACCAGATATTAAAAGTTTGATCCGCCATGGTGAATTTCTGTGAATTTGGGAAATAAAATGGAACATTCTCCCAGTCTAGGATTTTATTATCATTCCTTTGAGAAAGTATACTTGGTCAGAAATTCTTTATTTTGGCTCCAGGTCACCCACAATTTCAGAAAGTGTTTTGAAGTCCGTTCATCTCTTAGGCCATCCCGATATTGAAAATGTCATTATAATATGAAGTAGAAGTAAAACGACTTTTGTCTTGAAATTCTGCCAGTCAATTCCCATTTCCACTCATCACTGGGGAACTTTTACTTGAAATCTAAAGTCTCTAATGAGCTTAGTCTCTTGATAGCACAAACATTAGCTTTGCCCTGATTTAAAGTTTTCTTTAACAATGTGATTTATAGGCTAACATATGCATATCTAGGAGGGGAGGGATTCAAAGAGCTGTAATGACTTGGGACTCTGGGAGAAATAATTCTATGTAAGTTCAGTTATAAATGGGGAAAATAATTCTTACCTCAGAGGGGATGATGTAAGAGATAATTATCATTTGCAAAATGCCTCAAGGTCTTGAGATGAAAGGAGACATTTTGGTATATCAGACTGTCCTTTTTATTACAGGGTCTCTTACATTTCTTTTATAAGATGTAGAACACAATCATTTTAAATGGATTGTTTCCCCTGAAGTCTGTGAAGGCAGTAAGTTGCCTTACTTCAACTGATTAAACAAACCAAATAATTTGCCCTTGACCACAGGTAGTATTCCTATCAACAAAATGAATAAAGAAATTCCTGGCCATGTTGATTCTCCTTCCTTTTCACTGGATTACTAAATGATCTTTTAAATTTTATTAAAAAATTTATTTTAATGTTTATTTATTTTTTAAGAGGTGGGGGTGGGGTAGGGTGAGAGGAAGACACAGCATCCGAAGCAGACTCCAGGCTCTGATCTATCAGCACAGATCCAACACAGAGCTTGAAGTCATAAACTGTGAGATCATGACCTGAGCTGAAGTTGAACGCTTAACCGACTGAGCCACCCAGGCACCTCTAATTTTCAATTTGTTATTTTACTTTATTTTCATGTTATTATTTTACTGCTTTGCTACTCCTGTCTTAGTATATTTTCATAATAGATATATGGCCAGATGAGTTCAATTCCAGCCTTAGTCTTGCTTGGGCTGCTGAAACAAAGTGGCTTATAAGCAACAGAAATTTAGTTCTCTCAGTCTTGGAAGATGGGCATCCAAGACCAGAGTGCCAGCATGGCTGGGTTCTGGTGAGTGCCCCTTCTGGGTTGTAGACTGCCCTCTTCTTAGTGTATCCCCACACAGTGGAAAGTAGGCAAAGGAGCAACCGGCCGCTTCTGAAAAGGGCACGAATTCCATTCATGGGGGCTCTACCCCATGACCTAATTACCCCCCAAAATTTCCACCTCTGAATACCATGACATTGGGGGAAAAGATTTTGAGGGAACACAAATACTGAGTCCATAACAACCACCAATATTTACCATATACCTGTCATGTGTTTGAGGCACTGAAAAAAAAAAAAAGCTGATGGACAAATGGACCCTCTGGCTGATCTCAGGGTCCAGTGGATGAGAACCACAAGAAATAACCATAAAATAAATATTTCCTTTTTTTAAATTTTTTTTTTAAGTTTATTTATTTACTTTGAGAGAAACAGAGACGGCATGAGTGGAGGAGGGGCAGAGAGATGGGGAGGGAGAGAATCCCCAGGAGGCTCCGCGTTCTCAGCATAGAGTTTGATGTAGGAAACGTACCCACGAAGCTGTGAGATCACGACCTGAGCCAAAACCGAGTCAGATGCCTAACCAACTGAGGCATCCCAGTGTCCCTAAATATTCCCTTTAAAAGTTTGACAAAGGACATAAACAGAAAGTAAATGATGATACCTAGGATTATAAGGATGGGGCCTGATAAAAACTAAGTTCTGATAAATCTTCCTACTACTGTTTGTAATAAATGTGATCCCAGATTTCCTCATAGGTAAGACATTTTAATAACACACTAATTTGTCAGAAACAGCATCTCTAGGTCACAAGAAGAATTCAGTCTCATTTTGTTACTAATGCTTCTTATTTTCTCTGAGTTTTAATATTTTTGAGGATATGATGGAATGGGACATTGCACATGTAGAGAAAATTGCAAATGTGGAAACAAAATTGCTTCTTATGAATTTGATGGTAAGAATCAAGAGGAAATTAAACATTTTAAAAAAGAAAAGTACAAAATAAATAATACTGCAGTAATGAATTTAGAGACAAAATATTTACTGGACTCACTGCGATTCCTGAGAGAACATTTAGTTCTCAATTCTGCAACGATTTCTATGTGTACAGAGTTAGGACTCAGTAAATGATAACCGTTACTACATCCTAGGTGTCAAGCTCATACTATGGTAAGGATTCATTCAGATTAGCTCCAATAATGTGGAGATGTTTTAAGGACCTGCAGAAAAATAAGACAATAGGAATCTCAGCTCTGTGGGACAATAATATCACAGGGATCCAGAACATGGAATCTTCTGACCTAATGGTAAGAACAGGACCCATATGCTTTACAGATATTTAAATGGATGGAAGGTTTCTCTAGAGCAGTGGTTCTCTAAGTGTGGTGCTTGCATCAGCACCAACTAGAAATTTGTTGGATATGTAAAGTCTTGGCACCAACCTCTAGATCAAATGAATGAGAAATTCTAGTGGTGGGATAATCATCTGTGTTTTAACAGGTCCTCCAGGTGAGGACAGAAAATTGTTTCTGGATTTCTATCAACCTTACCGTAGGATGATTTGGCCACCAATCACAAGTTTCCATTTAAACAATAAACAGAACACACAGGCTTACTTAATTGAATAGTCCGGATGCAAGGATGACCTGCTCAAGTCTGGGAACTATTGCCCTGGAATTAAGGCAGATACCTGCCTGGTTAGTTTTGGGTATCCACTGGGTTTGAAACCCTTGACTGCAGGACCTCAACAGTTACCTGACCCAGCCACTGCTCTCTTTGGGGTTTTGCTTTTTTAGCTAAACATTTATTCTGTTTTCTCCGTAGCTCAACTCAAAGAGAGAATCTGATTGGTGCAATGTCGTTACCACCATTCCTATTGGACAAAGCTCTAGAGTCGGGCTAGCTCATAGGCCACCAGCCAACCTCTAAAGTGGCTGCGCCTTCCCCTGATCCGATCAGCCTTGGACGGGGAGCTAGAGCTACAGAGAAGCCCCAAGGGCATTCAAGCTTAATGAATGGCTTGGAGCTGTTTCTTGGAGGGAGGGATCACAGACATGGAAGGCTCTCTTTAGAAAGGCACCGCTTGTTCCTTGCTTTTTTTTACTTAGAGATATTGAATAATCTAGCACAGAAATGACGCCTTCTGATGCAGGTCCAAGAGTGAGTTCCTTTGTACTGAAGTAAGTGTGAAGCTGTTAACAACCCAAATCCCTTAGAAATTACTATGTCTCAATAACCACAGAGGACTGTATATTCATCGGGCCTTCCATCTTCTTCTCAAATGAACGTGTTATGTTAGGACTTTGAGGTGAGGACCCAAAATACTCCCTGGCAAATAGTGAGTGCTTGATAAGTATTTGTTGAATAAATGAAGGGATGGACCAATGAATGAGAAAGAGGACTTCATCTATTTGTAGGAGGAAAAAGGGTTAAATGCCAAAAAAAAAAAAAAGAAAGAAAAGAAAAGAAAAGTTAGGAAGGAAGAAAATAAGAGAGGGGAAAAAAAGCCAACAANCTTGATAAGTATTTGTTGAATAAATGAAGGGATGGACCAATGAATGAGAAAGAGGACTTCATCTATTTGTAGGAGGAAAAAGGGTTAAATGCCAAAAAAAAAAAAAAAAAGAAAGAAAAGAAAAGAAAGTTAGGAAGGAAGAAAATAAGAGAGGGGAAAAAAAGCCAACAGCAGCCAGATTTTGAATTGTTTTGCTCAGGGCCCCAAATTTAAAACTTTTGGTTCAACAGCCTATATCTATATAGGCTGCTGTTGAGAACATTTTATACAGCCTTCAAAGGAGCATACGTAGCAAAATTTGTTGCAGCTTTGTGTAAGACAGCTAAAGGTCACAGCCTAGAACACTCTCTATAGGAGCTTGGTTAAATAAATTAGAGAACCAAAAAATGGAAGTTTGGAGCTGTTCAATATTTGTAAATGGTTTTCTTCAGAAGCCTGTGAAGGTTTGCTACTGTCACTTTACTACACTGACTAAACAAACCTAATTATGCCCCCTGTTTGCAGGTAGCAATGAAATGAAGAAAAAAATTCCTAGCCATAGGTAAGAAGCAGCTGAAATATTTTCCTGATACAGAACAAACGCTGAGATATATTTCTGAGCAAGAGGTTGACAGCATACAACACCATTTTATACACAGAAAAGGAGATCTATGTACAGAATCTCTGTGGAAATTTACACAGTATGTTAAAATATGTAGTTAAAATGTTGCCTTGGGGTGCCTGGGTGGCCCAGTCAGTGCGGTTCTGACTCTTTTTTTTAATGTTTATTTATTTGAGAGAGAGTGGGGGAGGGGCGTGGGGGGGCGGACAGAAGACTCCAAGTGGGTTCTGTGCTGACAGATCAGAGCCGCACACAGGGCTCAAACTTGCAAACTGCAAGATCATGACCTGAGCCAAAGTCAGACACCCTGAGGGTCGGACCCTTGATTTCGACTCAGGTCGTGATCCCATAGTTCGAGGGACTGAGTTCTGCCTTGGGCTCTGCGCTAACACAATTTGGAGCTTGCTCCGGAATTTCCCCCAACCTCCTCAACTCTTGTATCCGCCTCCCTCCTCCGTGCTCTCTCTCTCTCTCAAAATAAATAAAGTTTAAACTAAACTAAACTAAAATGTTGCCTTTGGGGAGGGGAGCTGAGAAGAGGGGATGGAGACCCTTTCCTGTATACCCTTCATATTTTTGGCATTTTTAAGAAGACACACACATTTTTCTTATTCAGAATTACATAAACATATTTAAGGCATTAACTTTTGGAAGATTTCACTTAAAAAAAATTAAGAGAAGATGGATCTTGTAGAAGTTCCAACACATTCTGATTTTCTACATGCAGCTATATTTTTAGAGGACAGAAAATTGTTTCTGGATTTTCATCAGCCTTATTATCTACGGCGGTGCCGCCACCGATTACAGAAGTCTCAATTTAAACAACAAATGGAACGTATGGACTTACTTAATGGAAGGGTCCAAAATGAAGGCAGAATTCTGATACGATTTGATTCTGAGATCCACAGTGTTCGGGGGGCTCCACTGCGCTTTCCTTTCAATTCTCTCAACTCCAGCCTCCTCTGAATTAGCGCAGGCCCCAGAGTGGTGCGACCTATTGGTGGCCAAAATGGTCACTGATGTTCCAGGCTGTGTATCTACAACACCACTGCACAGCCCAGAACGAAGGGAGCACCTGGCCCAGCATTCCACGGGCAAGGCCTGCGATCACGTAAGCAGCCCTGCACCTGCGACTGCGGCCAGGTGAACCGAATGAGGCTATCCGCTGCCCTGGGGACAGCTGTGCCTGCCCTGACATTCACTTCCCCTGAACCACAGCTCTCCTCAAATGGAAGATGAGGGCGGCTGCGAAGGGGGAGAGGGGTACGTGGGGGCGGAGGACACAAGAATGAGGAAAGGTCTCCAAAAAGTTAGTCTTCAGGCACCATGAGGACTGGCTCAATCTCTGCACTTTGTCCCAGAGTTATTAAACTCTGTTTCCCCACCCCACCCCCTCCCCATCCTCGCCAC